>NC_092261.1:6739498-7081998 GCF_036320965.1 Panulirus ornatus
GATGTTTATGAATTAGTTCACCGTTGCCCGTCGTGGTGACAACATGGCACATTTGTCTAATCAAGAAATCATTGCATAAGATCCAAGAATGTTGTCTCGTGTCCATCAGTCCTTTCAGAGGAGGTGTCAGGTCTGCATTGAAGCAGAAGGCAGACACTTCGAACAGCTGTTGTAGATTGTGATTGAGAATACATCTGTTTACACAATATTTGTTTCATTTTTCACTATATCATCTGTTAGAAACGAAAATGCTTGTGAATAGGTGTCAAGTTAAAACTTTAAAGCTCAGTATCTCGAAAACTAACTAGTTTTGCAATTTTTGGTATTCTTGAAAAAGTGTTTGCTTTGGGTGTCCCTGTCTACTGTCAAATTTTGTACCTATCATTTTTTAACACCCTGTATATATATAAATATATATATATACATATGTGCCCATACATGCACATATACATTCATATACATATCAACATATACATGCATATAGATAGACAAATACATACATACGCTTGAACATATTCATACTTGCTTGACTTCATCCATTCCTGGTGCTACCCATCACCACAGGAAACAGCATCGCTACCCCCTGCTTCAGCAAGGTAGCGCCAGGAAAACGGACAAAAGGTCACTTGCGTTCAAACTCAGTCTCTAGCTGTCATGTGCAATGCACTGAAACCACAGCTCCCTATCCACATCCAGGCTTTTTCCTCATTTCTCTTCATCAGGTCTTCCATTAATCTCCATCAGTTGGTATCTTTCTCTTTATATTATCAAATTCCTTTAATGTGGCACTAAGCTTGTAATCATTTGATATATACGTTCATTAAATCTGCTGTATTTGTTCATGCATTACCATTACTGCTGTTTAGAACTTTGTTCCACTTTGTATTTGCTTCTCTAGTATTGGCTTCTTTCCAATATATTTTTCATGAGTAGAAAGTTAAATTGTTTATAATGCTTACACCATCTCTTGCTTCATTCTGTTTGAAATCATCTATTTCCATTAGAGAGAGAGAGAGAGAGAGAGAGAGAGAGAGGGAGAGAGAGAGAGAGAGAGAGAGAGAGAGAGAGAGAGAGAGAGAGAGAGAGAGAGAGAGAGAGAGCAACACAGAGAAATATGCATTCATGTGTATGTTTGTGTGCATGTATTTTTGCTTGTTTACAACAAATTTTAGAGACGTTTTCATGACTTGTCTGAATAAAGCATTGTAGACATCCATCAACAGGAAGTCAAGCTAGCAAACAATGGCATCCCCCTCCTGAAATGACCAGCGACATGGAGCTCATCAGCCAAGGACTGAGTGAGTAGAATCCTTCAATCAGGAGTAACATTTCCATTGTTAACTTCCCACCTCCGGTTGGTAATTCATTTTGCTCCAGGTAGCAGGCCAACTGGACCTTCAGCAGACCTGTCCACCCTTAGAATGCACTAGTCACCTATGCGGAAGCCCACTGTTGCAACAGTGGATGCTTAGTTTTTCAGTTGGATGAAGGGTTGCGGTTCACTTATTTGCCCAGACTACAAATCCTTTGGTTTTTCATGTCATAAGTGACTTTTTGAAGGAAAGCATTGAAATCTTGCAAAGGAAGATTAGCATCAGTCATAGCCAGTCAAGAAAAGTCTTAAGTGAGTTCACTGGTTGTGAGTTTCTGAGGTTTTATTGTCCCACATTCTGTTTTAGCTTTACCTTTTTAAGTCCTCAAAGTTTAGAGGCTTCAGAGTGATACCAGGATTTGCAGGCTTTTCAGGTGACTGATATATGCATGCTTTAGCACAATTGTTGCTTTTACAGTCTTCTTTTTATTAAGGTGATGAGAATAGTGAAAAGATAGAAGTTTTTATAAATTTGTATGCTGTCAAGATTACCTCTGGTCCACAGAACCTTGATATAGTTTTTTATCAGTCTGAAATTAAAGCCCTTACAGAAGTTTGAAGGGCACAATATGGTCCATACTTGAGTTAGCCTTTTAAACTGGAAGTGTGATTTTTGAAGGCTTGCAAGTTTTTGCTCTCTCAGCCTTCTGTATGGTTCCATTTATGCTGGATAACCTCATGAATTTCTTTTATGGTGCACATCAGTATCACCATGGGTGTTGGTTGGGAATATACAGTTGTCTTACATAATGGTGAATATTGCTTTAGTATTCATATCTCACAAGGTTATAGAGATGGAGGCATAGGGCTTGACATCTTCAAGTGCTTTATTGAAATATGAATGGGATAGCCTGTTATTTGCAGCCTGCAAGTATACATGAAAATTGTGGATTTTCTTTGCCTAGCAAAAGAAATGCCTCTTATCAAGTTTTGCTGAGAAGAAAACTTTATTAGCATATGCTGGTTATTGCTTCAGGCAAAGCAGCCGTAGAGTCGATGCCTCTATTTACTCCTTTGGTGCTATTGATGTCAGTCTGTTGTTATAGGGTGCTGTGAATATCACTAAACAGTCTTAGCTCTTTAATTTTTCACTAAGATTTCCTCTTCAACTCTCAAAATTCATGATTTTCAAATTGTTTGAAAAGTATATTGAACCCCTTACAGTTTTAGAGATATTCATGTCAACTTAGATGTTTATTTCACCCACTATTTTTACTCTGAAAATTTGTAATTTTATAAATGTTTCAGCACATGCAAAAAAAGTACAGGAGTAAGGCTAGAGTGTCAGATGAGATGCCACTGCCTTGCTTTATCTTTTATCTTACACAGGAAAATTTATAACTCATATTGTTTTATCTTACATAATGAGTCTTGTTAAAATCATTGTGATTAATTGATAATTTTTTCACAAAAGCAAAACTTACACAAGTGTGGAGAATTACCGGTCAAACCACTCAGATGCTGTGTTGTCAAAATCAGATGAGTATGGCAACACTGCCTCCACTTTCATTACAAAATCTTCTCCTGCCTCATCTTCATAAACTTTCAATACAGGAAGGGTCCTTCCATAAAATCACTTTCCACTTGACCAAAAGACAAATCTTGATTGTCAAATAATTCAGAATCATCTGATTGGCTCTGGAGATCTAGGTAAAAGCCACTAAATTTCCTTAGAAAACTGGAAACTGTATCTGTCATTAGTATGGCTGGAGAATGACTGGCTCTGTGGAGAAATTATTGTGCACTTCCACTTCATCCATCAGGGTGTGGCTCTGAAATTGAGGCGTGAAAGAAAAGTAAATATCTTTATATAAGCATCACTCAGCTTGCATAAATGTCCATCTAGAGATGTCAAAGGGTTAATTTTCTGCTGCAGTTTGAATTCTTTGTACTTTATTGGCTGGCCTTAGATGGTTTCCCAAACAAAGGATAAGTAATTGGAGCAGCCAGGAAGCCTCAGTAACCCAGTAGTAATTACATTGGGTAGTCAGGCACCTTTTTTAGAACCTCACCATGTCTGTGGTGCCCACTGCAGCTTCCCCACTACACTGTCTGTACTTAGGATTGGCCAGTTCAGTAAATAATGTGTTTTACATAAATTAGGAATGTTTAACAATTAATACACTTAGTCATATGAATTAAAAGTAATGAAACTTTTTATATACTTAGGATTGGATTGGCTAGTCTGATAAATAATGTGATTTCTCTAGACTAGAAACAATTAAGTGTCTGTTTATAAGAAAAATAATGGCTCATATAGTTTTTTGCACCATTTTACAAATAAAAAGAAATAATTTTGTTTTTTCACAAAGGAAGAGATAAAGAAAAAAATCAGTTGCATCATGAAAGGGTTTCATAAGGTTGAGTAAGTGCTTGATCATTATTAATGTATACTTTACTATTAAGCATGGTATAATTACTTTAGATATAATGAAGCTTTTGAAATTTTATGTACTTTGTATTACAGGGATGATATATTTTAAAGTCTTTAGGCAAGCTGCATGCATCATTGCCAGATCATGGAAGATGCAGCAGTTGGAGCTTGATAGGATTAGCTATCAAAGTACATTGCAGTTTAAGTTGATAATGATTTATTGTAGTAAGTGACAGTGTAACTTTCATTATTACAGTTAATACATGATTATCTCAAGGTTATAATTTGAATTAATGTGTAGGCTTATAGCCAGTGCTTGCTCAACTTGGCATTTGCAAGAAGCCAGAAAATTTTCAGTGTTTTTGTGCCTTGGATCATCATCCTGAATTTTCTGCTTTGGAAAAATTTACCTGTATGCTTGGATGACGAATATGACTTTCAGAGACCGTAGACGATGAGTTTGGGTTCAGAGACTCAGGCACGATGAGCTTAATTCTTATCTCAGTAATACTGTCATACATTATACATATAGTTATGCTGTGAACTGAAAGCCTGAATCTTCTTTCAGGATTACTGTTTCCTTCAGTAGATTAATGAAATTTTCTAAGTCTTAGGCAGGTTATGCAGTGTTCTGCAACTTGGAAAGTTTTCATTTGACATATGTTCATTGAGGTAGGTTGTTATCCACTTAGTTTTCTATATATTTAAAAAAAATGAGTATAAGAGAACATAAGCTACCAATGGAAGTGTACTGGTAAGATCATTCTGGTGAGAGGAATAGAATGCATTAATTAGGCTTTTTTTCAGATACTTTCTCTTATCAAATCTTATATGAAACGTTGTTCTACTAGCTTATTTGAGGACAACTTTGACAATGTCAATAACATGCACTTTATTATTCTGGTGTATTTTAGCTACTTTCGGCTTACTTTTTTTTCCCCCTCACCCAGTCTGCTTTGTTTTATTTTTCTAGATATTTAGATGATTAGTAATTCTATTCTTAAGGTAAGAACCCTCTGAAGATAATTGTGTAGAAAAATATATGAAAAATGCAATATGCTTTATAATTTTACTGAATATCGTTTAGTTGCTTTGAAGTGGATCACCATCATTATCAGTTGGTAGGAGTTAGGATGTCCATCTGTTTCACCTGTTTTCTCTCATGTAGATAATTACCAATTTTGCATTAAGTAAGAACCTACTGAAGAGAACTATGTACAAAAACTGTAAGAAAAACAGTTTACCTTGTCATTTCATTAGTTGTATATTGAGTTTTTTTAAGATTGAATATTTTGAACCAAAGGGGTGAGAGCAACCCAAGCTGACCCAGAGAAAGTGAGAAAAACATGATGGTTATTCTGAACTGAATTTTGCAGACCTGTGAATTTTGGAATTTTTGCATTTCAAAGAATCTTTAAAGAGGTAGACTACAGAAGAGTTAGATCCAGTGAGAAAACTGGTCAGACTAGACATATTTTAGATAAAGATGCCAGGGGAATTGACTTCTGATAGGGTGCAACTTCAAATAAGGTACAAAGGAATTGTTTTGTATGTAGACATTTTAGATAAAGATGCCAGGGGAATTGACTTCTGATAGGGTGCAACTTCTAATAAGGTTCAAAGGAATTGTTTTGTATGTAGACATATTTTAGATGAATATGCCAGGGGAATTGACTTCTGATAGGGTGCAACTTCTAATAAGGTACAAAGGAATTGTTTTGTATGGTAAAAACTGCAGTTTGGAAGGAGACCTTAGTGATGAATCAAATGGTGAATTGATGAAAATATAACCTGTCATTGTGACTGGTAAATGTAGTTTTCTTTTTATTTTAACTCTGGCTGGTACACACATGGATCCTGTGATTTGAAACTCCCACTTCAGATGTTTCATTCAGATGTTCATAATGATTGTTGGCCTTTGACATTATACTCTTTGCTGTCGTACAGCAGCCATTTACATTCCATTCTCAGAAGGTAGCTTCCCTTAACGAAAAAAATTTGGTAATGGGAAACATATCTACCATAAGAAAAATGCTTTATAAATGTTCTTCCAAAATATATAACCATATTGTTTCCCTATGCAATCATTGATGTATGTTAATGTATTGGTGTAATGGAAGAAAAAATATAGATAGATAGTTATATCTTTTGAGGCCCCCCCTCAAAAAGAAAAATATGTCCAACAACTTCCTGTTGTACTGATCTTTCTAATTTTGATGGCACCAACTTTTCAGCTAGATCCCTTCTGTTTGGTAATGTCACCCTCTATGTATCTAACTTTATGATTTCCCTTTTAGCTAATGAGCAATGGTCCTTTATTCTCTGTACTTTTCTAAACCTTCAACTGACTAGCCCATATACCTTCATGACTACTTCATCTCCAACAGTGCTTATTTTTCTTTCAACCAATATGCTCAGTTTCCTGTGTACCTCTTTATGTCACCCCAGGTCTGTTTTCCTCTCCATCACTCTTCCAGCTTTGTTGTTCTCTTAAATGTGCTCCTTCTGATGTTCCCTGCCCTCCACTTTCATCTGTGTCTGTATGTATGTTAGTCCTTCTTCTGTACCTGAACAGATTTCAGTATTATTGCAGTAGATTCAGTGTGTATTTTTGTCTTTGACTAGTATTGTCAATAGATTTGTCCTCTTTATTGCACAACCCCTAGTACATCAAGAGGAGACACATCATTTGCTTTTTAATGGTTTCATCTTCTATCCTCTGGTTTGAGATATCTTGAACCCCCTCTGCTAAACTGTGTTTCTGTTCCTCTTTTATCTCCTTATTTCCTTCATGATCCTTGAAATGCTTCATTAGTGTTCTTAATTTGAGCTCTAGTTCTTTTTTCCTCAGATCTTCCCTCTTCACAAGTTCCCCTAATGTCCCCAGACATTTTCTCCCTGATGTTGTCATGGTAAGATTTTTTTTCTTCTTTTCAAAACTGGTTTAGACTGGTACATTCCCATAACTGAGTCTGTACCTGCTGTTTCTGGTTCAAGCAGGGTTAGAGGTTTTAGATTATTCCCCAAAGTAATATTAGTACTAGTAGTAATGAAGCTTGCTACAGTAAAGTATCCTACAACATGAGGTGAATGTACTTGTTCACCTGCCAAAATGATGCCTTTCATTTACATTAAAAATAAAAACATTACTTCCCTTTAGCAAGCTACACTTTTATTTAGTAACTTACTACATTTGTTCACTTAACAGTGTTATCCATACACACTCTTACAAATTGGGTCTTCTTGATAGGAGACAGATAAAAGAGAGTAAAGATCTTGATTCACTCAAGTTGGAACACACCTTCATTCTGTTTGAAACTGGGAAGCATCCACTCCCAAACCCATTTAAATTCTCAAGATTTGGCAGTCTCATACTGAATATCTAATGTGTATACCAGTCAGGGGCCCATTCATATTCTACTCCCTCCTTTTACTTGTACATAATAGGCTTCATAAGCTGTAGGTCACTGCCTGGACCTCTTCCTACAACCACTGCACTAAACCATATGTGAGTACATGTACACACATTGTAAAACGTATTCTCTTATCACAGTAGATTACATTATATAGAAGACACAGGACATCATATTTTCTCTGCTTTTCCATTGAAATGTTTGCATTTTGTATTTCATTATTTGATGGAATGTGGCATTCTGATGCTTGAATATTACATACAGGACTCCAGCCAGCAGGAGAAAGCCCAAAGCACAAGCAAGGAGGGGGAGGAGGCGGCGGCGGAGGAGGTGGGAGTGATAAAGTAGGAACTACAGGCGCTGGAAGTAATGTAGATACTCAGATGCAGCTCAAATATGAGAATGACCGTCTTAAACTTGCTCTAGCTCAAAGGTTTGTGACTGCATTTTCTGTGTATTTTATGAATTTCACAGAGTAACGAATTATATTGACATTCCCAGACTAATAAACTGGTGTTCTATGCTTTACTTCAGGCTCTTTAAGGAGATGAGTCTTAGGATGTATTTTAAGAGAAAATATAGAGAAGTAACTGATGCTTTAACTTGTATAATAAACTGGGAAAATAAAAGAGGGTAGTAGTGTATTTTAGTTTATATCTTCCAGGTCTTGCTTTCTTGAGCCCACTTCTAGGAGGTACCATTTTAACTCTTTTAGTTAATTTTACCCCACAGTCTTTAGAGTTTGCTTGTCCACTGATCATGATTGCAGTCCTTCATCAGAAGTGAGACTGAGACATTATAGTGGAATTATTAATCAAAGTTATCCTTAGATATGCATGTGACATATGGGGTTCCCAGCTCAGATATAACTACAAGTTCTTTACTAACCAATTATGTTTCTTGTGTGCTTGTTCAGTCATCAGAAACCCTGGCTGGGTCTGTAAAGAAAATGGAAACCTAAAACATAAGAATCAGAAATTACACAGGCTGGAATAAAAGTGGGTTGTGAGGTTGAGAATGAAAAATCAGACTTAAGAACTGAAAACTCCCAAAATCCATTATCCAGTGTATTCAAGATTACCACCAATATAGAGGATGAGATTCCAGTGCAGGTTTCTTGTGCCATCCATCAGCAAAGAAAAGAAAGATTGACTTAAAGGACCGTGGAGAAACCAAGGGAAAGAAGAGGCCGAGAGGAAGAGAGAGAAGGATGGCGTGAAGAAAGCTCAAAGATATTGGGACCTGAACATTTAGGCAAGAGAGAGACACGCATAGGATAGAGTGAGTCGGATCACCTTGGTACTTTAGGGTGATGTACTGTCCCTGGACTGAACCCGGACATGATAAGCATTTGGGGTAAATCACGGAATTTTATGGGACTTAGTTATGGATATTAGGATCTAGTTTCAGTGAATCATTCATCGGTACCTGATAGTGGATTTGTACAAATGAGGCTGTTTTTCACTTGTTCCCAAAGCAAACTCATTAAAGTAGGAAAAGAAGTTAGGCATAAAGAACCTAAGCTCATCCAGTTTTCAGTAGTTTACCATTCAAACTGTAGTTGCACTGTAAGATCTGGTGTTCTTCATAAATAAAAGTATTACTTACACTATAGTTCACTTTCAGTGTCTCCCTTCATCCATTGTCAAACCAACCTCCAATTCTCTCCAACTTCTGTGATTCAGCAAACAGCAAAGCACCATTAGCATATGTCAGTTATCCTACTTCATTGTGATTTAGCAGTCCACCAGTATCAACTGACCTAACTCATTGCATATACACAGTCCATAAGAATGTCAAACAGTTAAGGTGACCTTGCTCAGCCCTGACATACTTTCATATATTGTTTACTTAAGACCACCCTTTTTTGCCATTCATTACTTCCCTTTGAGGCTCTTGACTGGATTCAGAAGACTTCCATGTATACCTTATGGAATTAGAACTTTGCTAAAGTCATTCCTGTGCACTTCATCATGCATCATTTCTAAACCGATTAATGCTGCTTACATTTCCTTCGTTTTATTTTGATCCTATTCTACATCGTCTATAATTGCAGAATTGTTATCTACACATTCTCATCCTTTTCCAAACCCACTTCAGTCTTTACCTACATGGGATTCAATAATCCATTTTATTTATTCATATTTATTTTGCTTTGTCACTGTCTCCCGCATTAGCGAGGTAGCGCAAGGAAACATACGAAAGAATGGCCCAACCCACCCACATACACATGTATATACATACACGTCCACACACGCAAATATACATACCTATACATCTCAATGTACACATATATATACACACACAGACATATACATATATACACATGTACATAATTCATACTGTCTGCCCTTATTTATTCCCATCGCCACCTCGCCACACATGTAATAACAACCCCCTCCCCTTCATGTCTATATATACATTATTACCTTATTATGATGTCTGTTTTACAGCTCAGCCAATGCCAAAAAGTGGGAGATTGAATTAAATTCATTAAAGACAACAAATGCACGGCTAACATCAGCGCTACAGGAATCCACTGCAAATGTTGAGGAATGGAAGAAACAGCTTCAGACGTATAAAGAAGAAAATAATCGTATGAAGACTCGTATCCATGAATTAGATGCTGGAGGACGAAGTAAGTCAGTAAGATTTTTTATGAAGTGATGTGCATTGATGATATTTGGATAGATACTGTAGACAAGTGCATCATATAACCACACATCTTTCTTCCATCCATCTTTTAGGATTATTTCATATGCAACCAAGTTCAATCAGTACCACAGTATTAAATGTACTAAAGACAGATTCATAGACAATTATGGAAGCTATTCATATAATGTTACAGTAATTGGCTCAACCATTTTATATGCCCAAAATTTTAAGTGTACATTTTGGGAAGTGGAAGTATGGTACCGAAGAACAGGACGTACAGTTCTGGTTTAAGGAAGAATGAGAGAGAGTGCATTTAAGATACTGTTAATAGTGTGTTCTTAGGCTAAGGTGGCATGCAGAGTGAAAGAATCTTGGCAAATGATATAGTGAAAAGAGAGGTAAGACAAAGTTTTGCAAAGCAGCAGGAGTGGCTGGGATTGCAGTTTTTCAGGAAGTGGAGTGACAATTTTGTTGATTGATTAGTCGGGCTATTCAAAATGTTAGCCTCAAATTGAGGTAGCTTAGGACTGGCAAATGCGTGTCTGTTATCCCTCTCTAAGGGAAAGGGGAAGCAAAAGTAAACGTTTGAATTACAGTGGCAAAAGTCTCTTAAGTAAAACTGGTACAGGATACCTACCTCCCTTGAAGTACCTACAATTAGATTTTGCCATGGTAGTCGGGTGTGGTGCCCAATATGTTTACAAATGATTTTTGCTTGACTGCCTTATCTTGTCCCCTTGCACTCTTGCTTGATGTATAATGCCGTTTTTTCTGCAACTACTCCTCTATTCTAGGTTCATCCAGTACTTGGAGAGTGGTGACTGAGAGGGTGGTGGCATGCTTAGAACACCTTACTGGGGAGGGGCAGTATGACATCAGGGATGTTCAGACTAGGTGTTTGCTTTAAAAAGATTTGTGAAAATAGTTGGAGAAAGAGATTGAATTGTATATGGCATATAAAGTCCTGAAGAAAGTTTATGATGTGGTTGACAGAGAAGTGTTGTGGAAGGAAATTTTGAGGTAAATGGAAAGTATTTGATGGAGCGAGTTTTTACCAGGAGAGTAAGGCATTTATGTGAGTAGGAAGAGACGCCATCAAGAAGTGAAATATGATGTCATCATTGTTGTTTATTGCGATCGTAGATTGGGTGATGCTGAACCAGGGCACATAAAGCAGTCAAGGCATGTAATGGAATAGTCTGTAGGGCTCTTTTGTGGGCGATAGACTCTGGTTATACATGACAGATGGAGTGGATGTGTGCATGTAAGACCATTGCTCATTTGTTCCTGACATTACCTTGCTAAGGTGGGAGAAGCAGGAACATCTCATGTCCAGATAATTTTGTCAAATCTTATGTGATACTGATGTGTTATGTCTTTATTATTAAACGTTATTTTCTTAAAATTTATATATAATTCTTAGTTCCATTTTTGTGAAGTTAATGGTCTTTTAGTAGGTATGGGTGAATCAGAAGAGCTAGTCAAAGAGGTGGCATCATTACGAGCGAGGTTGGAAAGCATGGAGGATGAGATTAGGTCAAGGGAGGCTACAATCGATGAATTGGAAAACCAGCTTCAACGTGCCCGTGCTGATGACCAGCGGGACAAAATACAGGTGAAGATGATGTTCTCAGGTCAATGACAGTTGTTTTATGACAGTAGGATACTAATGTTATTATGTGCTTTATGTATTATCATTAAAAGTGTTGGTATGAATGAATTTCACCAGGATAGTGGGACTGATGCATTTGTGTGATTGATCATGCTGCAGGGAAATGGTGTTTTTATGTGCATGATTTGTAACTTATACAGTATCTGACAGCTAGAGAATGGGCATGTGTTGTGGGGCTGGTATTTGTTTCCTCTTAATGTACCACACTGAGATGGGAGAAGCAAAAGGGGTTTGGAAATAAAGTTGTAATGTTTTAGAAATATTTTAGTCAAGTTTATATATTTTTTCTTAGAAAGAAGAGTGATCATACTCTATGAATGCTCAGGCTAGGGTGTTTGAAAGTGCATAGATGTAACCAAGTTGAGAAAGAAGAGATAGGTAATATGTTTGTGAAGAGGAACCAGGATATTTTGGCTCTGAGTGAACTAAACAAAAGGGGAAGGGGAAAAAAGATTTTGGAACAGTCCGAGGGTAAACTCTGAGATTTGTGTGACAGCAAGAGCAAAGGAGGGGTGATATTTATGCTGAAGTAGAGTTGAAGGGATTTGTTAAAGTGTGTAAGGAAGTGAGTTCTAGACTGATTTAGTTGAGAATGAAAGTGGATTGCAGTCATTGTCTTATTGTCAGTGCTTATGCACTTGGTAATAAGAGGAGTAAGGATAAGAAGTGAATGCAAGAGCAATTTAGATGCATAGGATTGAGTAGGAAAGAATAGAAGAGAATGAAAATCAGTCAAGGAAAAGGAACTCTTTCGATGTAGTTTACGTATTTTTTACATATGCCTAATTTTTGCTTATATATTAAATTTATCCCTGGGGATAGGGGAGAAAGAATACTGCCCACGTATTCCCTTCATGTTGTAGAAAGTGACTAAAAAGGGTGTGAGTGGGTTGCTGGAAATATTCCCCTCCAGTTTTTACTTTTCCAAAACAAGGAATAGAGAAAGGGGTCAAGTGAGGATTTATTCCTTTAAAGCTCCATCTCTGTTCTTGATGCTACCTTGCTAATGCAGGAAATGGCAAATAAGTATGAAAAAGAATGGAATTATTTATTTATTTTCTTCAATACACAGGACAAAATTTTATTCGGTATTGAATGAAAAACATTTTATTTTCTTTAAGAAAGAATAGATTCTGCAAATTTTGTCTTTTATTTAAAAATATTATATTATTGTGTATGTAAATCACACCACACCCAAGATATCTGGCTTATGTGCACCCTACATGAGGGTCTGTCAGTGACTGCAATGCATGATATTTCTCCAGCTGTGGCCATCAGCATCACAGTACTGCCTTATAGGTGTTCTTTGGAAGCAAGTAATTCAGACCACTTCAGTTAAATTTAATGCATCTGTTTGATGTGTACTGCAGTTGCCTATACTCTCATATATTGATGTGCTCTGCAGTTGAGGGATTAAATATGGCTAATACCAGTATGGGAAGAATTTTTAAAGGGGAATATGGAAGGAGGTGTATCTGTGTATATGAATGGGAGCAAGAAGTGGAATTTTGGTGTGATAGAGAAAAAAAGGTGATGAAATGATGACTTGTACTCTATCTGAATACTTATTATCTCTTACAGATTAGATTTTCCACTCTATCTGAATACTTATTATCTCTTACAGATTAGATTTTCTGTCAGTGCATGTTCATGATTGAATAAAGTTTGATTTTTGTAAAATTTGCAAACACTGCATCAATTCATTTAATCCCAATGGCAACACTGCAGAGACTTTATGAATTATGCTTTTTGGTTTAATTTTAATGCAAATGAAATTACCAACATTATATTGTTCTCATACAGTTTGTATGCTTAATCGTATTTGAAGGTAGAGGAGTAATTTCTTTTATTTCAGCGTTTAACTGATGAAAATGAACAATTACGGATGGAAACTGCACGTGCTCAGTCTCAACTAGATGTAGCTATGTCAACACAGGACTCCCAACGAGGTGTGGTGGAAAGTGTCAACATGCAGTTAGGTGATCGTATCAAAGACCTCCTAGCTCTTCACCATGAATTGAATCACCTACTTACCACCTGAGGGGGGTCGGGTCGGGGGCCGCCACCCCCCCCGCAGCAACGCTCTGATACTGGCCAGAGAAAGACCATTCGCCTTCAGGCCGTCTGGCACGTTTAGTGAGCGCGGGGATTACGGCCGCTTCTGACCTGGAAACACGCTACTCTTTTACTGTCCTCTTCTGTAACCCTGACTTTTTTGTTCCATCATACCCTGTCATCCCTCACACCACTAGCCCAGATGCTTTTTCATTTGCTTCATTTTCTTGTCTTGAGAAAAGACCACTGAATGTGAGCCTTATGTAGGAGTTGTAGAAGTATATTACTTTGTTTAACATATGAAACCAAAGCACAACAAATGTTATTAATTATCAATCTTTTTTTAGGTTTAACTTTTATTTTCTTTACAGTCCTCCTTCTAATAGCACATTCATCCATCTTGTACTGCCATAGAATTCCGAGGTACATGATGTATGAAATTTTTGTCCTTTCCTCCAAGATGAGCCTGCTAGTTGCTTTCAATCTTTTTTTCTGTTCTTTACTTATTGATATGCTATGCAGAACTAATGCACATTGCTAGTGCTTTTTTATGTTACTGAAGTTTTTGTTTCCAATCTTTATTCTACATTTGGCAACAGGACCAACATTATTCACAACTAAAGCTAGATGCTCGTTTCTTAATATGTCATCCATGAATTTTATTTATATTTCTAATAGTAATTTGAAGCATTTTTGCATATTGTGATTTGCTGTTCAAAACATTAGATTTACTTTGTTTTCACCATCACCAGGGTCTTTATCCCATCATTGACAATTGATAAGGAGAGCTCCATCATCAAGGTTCCATTGATTGCAACTAGTTTCCATTCATTTATTACCATTAGACCATAAAATTTTCTTTTCAGTTTGCCACCAGGTAATATTTTAATTTTTTGATATGTGGTCATATTAAGTACCCTCAATGCCACTAGATTTTATCATGCTGTGTTGTCGATCCCTGTAGGTTGTATCCCTCAAAAGACTAAGTCTTAGCTGTTTGTTTACATTTGTCTTCTAAGGAGCATTCATTTATGAGGTTAGATTTGTAGATATTGAATGAATTAGAAGATTAGCATAATGTGTTCTGTCATTCATGTATAGGATTTTTTTTTTTTATTTTTTTAGATGGTTATCTCGTACACACTACTTGTGAATATGAGCGTATATATAATCAACACAAAAGTCACACACAAGCTAAATGCCCTTCAAACATTAATTGGTACCAGATTTGGACAAGAAAAAGAATCCCTTAACATCTTTTCCAAACAATTCACCTGCTCCACTTTATGCTCTGCCTCACTTGCCTGGTCTTCCACGATGTTACTTATATTATTTACAATTACCCCAGGTTCATTTTTTGTGAGAGAGTCTTGATGATACCTAGGACATATCTTAAAAGCAAATATAATGTTCATGCAAACCATGCAAAATAGAGCATTTAGAACAATCACTGGCTTTCTGACAACCACAAACACACACCTTCACAACGAAACAAAGATCCTCCTGGTACAGTCCCACCTCAACATGCTCAGCTATCATTTCAGTGCAACAGTAATATGCTCCTCCTACCCAAACAGCTCAATAAGTAACCACCAAACCCAAGTAACGATAAAAAGCATACCTCTGCCTAAAACTTCTGTAACATACTCTGTGCACAAGTCTGACAAGCTTTAAACAGGTATCCTTCCAGCCTAGTCTAAAAAAGTCTAGCCCACCAGCAAACATGTCAGAAACCACGCTACCCAGACACACACAAAGTACACCATTCCACCTATGCTTTGGACATCATCCATCACCACAGCACTACATGAACCATTTCAGCATCTCCCAAGACCCTTCATGCCAGTGATGCAGCTACCATAAAGAAGACAATTAGCACTTACCACTTAATTGTCGTGCACTCTCTGCACATAGATGCACCCACAAAATCACAACACTATGACCTGTGGTCCTGGCTGGTGGATGTGGCCGGCTTCATGAGTATTGCAGGAGCTTTCTAACGATAGAAGGAACAAGGATAGGAAGTAAGTAAGTATATGATCCCATTCATTCCCACTACTACAAGATTCTTACATCTGCTAAGGTTAAAAGGAAGAAAAATTTTTTTTGCTATGGATGAAACAACAGCTGGACAAAAGTTCTTCCATGACTGGCTCAATAATACATATGTGATTGGGACAACTTAGGAAAGCAAAGATAAGGATGGTAGTCCAAATACTGTTGAAGAGTTTAATGTGAATAAAACAGTATTCTGGTTGGAACCTGAGTGATGAAAGGAGACTCTACAAAATTAAATCAGTGTAGGATAGCTTGAAAATTATAACAAGAGATACCAGCGAAAGACCATCACCTTTTTAAAGAGAGATTACTTGTGCCGACCATGTGGGTGATAAGAGGTTCAAGCCACACATTTTTAAGGTTATTAAGGAGGAAGAATACCCCCTTGGCCAGGTTTATAATGCTGATAAACTTCTTTATTCTAAGCCCATCTCTACCATTTCCTTCACACTTACCACGAATTATACCTCCTGTTTTTCCACTGGTTTACTATCATCATCACACTTCATTTGCCTAAGGCTAGTTACTCACCAACTAATGTATTTATAGCCCATTTATGTGAAAACAAAATTGACTAATAACAATGGAATATTATCTTCACATTTGATAGCATATTGTACTATTATGTAGTGACTGCCATAGGCAAACTCCTTTGGTATCATCCCACCATCCAGAAGTAGATTAAACATCTGTAGTGACATCACACACCCTCACCAAAGACCCACCTTCACCAGGACCAGGAATGACTTACCTCCCTCACAACCCACTCATACACACGCCTTACTCTCATGTTATAATCTCCTCACTGCTAATACCTTTCTTCCCACACCATGCATTGTAGCAACATGGACAAAGCTTCTCTATCAATCTTATTGACAAAGAGGATATATGTGTTGAAGGTGAAGGGAACAAGGAGAAGCAGGAGACCAAATTGGAGATGGAAGGATAGAGTGAAAAAGATTTTGAGGGATTGGGGCTTGAACATACAGGAGTGTGAAAGGCATGCAAGGAAAAGAGTGAATTTTTTCCATACATATTCACCATTTCCTGTATTAGTGAGGCAGGGTTGAGGACTGAGCCTTAGAGGGAAAATCCTCTCTTGGCCCCATCTCTGTTCCCATGGATGAATGAAAGTGGTTAATGCAGACAGCATGCAGAAATTTATCAAAGTTTATGATTGAGAAAGTTAAACGGGTGGAGGGGGGTCCCCTGTGTGTAAAACTACCATCCCATACTGTACAAATAGTTAATTACAAATTGATAGTAACATCGTAATTGGCTTCAGTCAACCACAACTTTTCCTGCTTAGTACTATTGGCAGTTGATGTTAACAAAGCATTTGATACCATCCCCTCACATGTCTTTACATTGAATATGCATTACATCACCCACAATAATAATAATAAAAGATATTTATCTAACTTTATGGTTTACCAGCAAGCCAGGACTCCCTCTCCAAGAATCTTCTTCCACACTGAATCATTTCAAAATGAGTAAAGGGTGGGTAATATGAAAAAAATAAGGATGGGACAGGTGCTTGGTGTTTAAGTGATGATGTTTTGATAAGACAGAAAACAAGACTAGCAGTCTTTACAAAGAGGATGTAAAATGGTTTCATGTACTACTTTTAACATTAAAGTCCTGAAGCAGGACAGAAGTATATTTATGCATATTAAAGTAATAGTTCAGTGTAGTAATTGGCATATGATAGAGTGTGCAATTAAATTCTGGAACAAAAGGATAGATGTACTTGAGGGTCCAGTAATCAGTCGATCCTCAAGCTGATATCTAAGACAACTGGGTGATAGTTCATGCTCCTTCAATACGGGTGTCAATTGTCTTGCAATATTGTATTCTAGAGTATCCAGGATTGTATGCTAGACCTGAAGGCTCAGTGTTATATGAAATAGCCTACTGTAGGATAGACACAATATAGTACTACTTTAGTTCCAGGTTATAAAGTATCATCCAGTTTGATGTGCATTTATGCTACTGACATCTAGAAAGCTTTATCGTGATTTTCATGCTGAGATGATTTCAGACTTGGAATCAGACTAAGATGATATGGGATTAGACAATGAATCTAAACACCCTTTGTTATTTGAGATATTTAAGGAAATTTGAATTTTTTTAGGGCATATGCATAAGATTTTGTATCTAGTTAACTTCTTTCACCCCTCATACTAGAATTTCTAGTTTGCATTCTCCTGTCTTGACGAGGATATCGAATTTCAGTTTTAGTGGAAAGGGTGTAATCTTACATGTGCTTTTCATTTGTGTAATAGTATGTTGTTACATTATTAATCTCACTTCATGCATAAAGTGAGATTAACCCACTTCATCATTCTTGATGCAGATGCTAGACTTAGCTCTTATAAATTCAGATCCCCTCCAAATGTCAGTGTGATGATTCAGTGCTGTAGAACCAGCTGATAATTTTTAAGTTTCTCAGATAGAAGCCTGCCTTGCCCGTAAGGTCGTAAGTTACCTTGAGTGGATACTATAGAATGAATTACAATGAAAGTCCAGTATCCTGGTTTAGTTGTCCAAATAGATAACAGACAATAGGAATACCCATTAGATATTGAATGCAGTATCCAAATCATGGCTAGAATTTAAGAGGTAAGGGAGTGTTTGCCACAATCAAGCTCTGTTAGTAGTCTTCTAGCCAATGGTTGTGATTGCTCTCAGGAAACAGCAGCATCTAAACCATGCTGTGAAAGGGAGTGTCTCTTTCCTCTCACTTCCATCATTGCCAAAAAAGAGTCTAGTCATAATAGTAAATCGTTAAATTTATGAATATATGGAAAAAAATATTATGTACGGTTGTGTGTCCAGTTTTCAAGAATTATTGTGGACTAATGTGCATAAATGAATTTGCACAGTAAACTACATACCTGTAGAGATGCTTTTTGGTAGTCCTGTGGTTATATCAGAAAGCACTATGATTAGATTTTAGAAAATCTAGAAGTGTTGGAGTTAGCCAAAGAATCTTTTTTTTGTTGACTTGTAATCATGGATCATATTTTTTTCATATTCTCAGCTAACTGAACATTGTTGTTCACTGACTCGGTTGAGAACCTTACTTGGTCTTAGAAGGATTAAGGCCCTTTTCAGGTGTATGTTTATCCCCATTTAACACATGGGAGATCCTCATTTTCCTTTAGATAAACTCTGAACTTCATCTGCAAGCTTTTAAGTGGTATTTCAAGACTAATGTCAATTGGAATCTATGTGTCCTTTTCAGCTTTTCTTTTGTTGTCTGTTTTGGTGACCAGGCGTAAGGTTGATGACTTGGGTGTTGTTATTATCTCCATAGCATCCTTTCATTGACAGATTCTCTGATTTAACTGATATGATTATTAAAAAGCTTATAGAATTGCTTTTTTTATGGAAATTCCAGTTGGTTAGTCAACATTTTGGAAATTTTGAAATCATGGTGTGTAATCTTATTGTCCTTTTCTTTCCTGTAACATTGAATAGAAGGTACAATACACTGAGTATGTAGGGAAGTGAGTCTTAGTAATGTCGATTAGAACAGTGTACAATGATGATGTTTCTCTAGTTTACCGAGGATTGTTTGTCTTAGTTATCCCTGATAATAAAGCTAAACATATATGACACTGGCCAATAAAGAAGTTGCTTTTAACTCTGGAAAATCAATTGTATTGATCTTAGATAAGATAGGCCTAAATGAGTTTGTTTCAGAAAGTGGACTGATCACATTTGGTGAGGCTGTATCACCATTTTTTGACAAGAAGGAGTACAGGCTTAGTCCAAAGAAGTCCGTCATTTCTTTGCTACTGGAAGTAACATAGCATTGAAGCTTTGGGAGTCCCTTAGGTGAAAAGGATCTTGGAGTTAGGTAATAAAAAGATTTTTTTATGCATACAGGTACTAATGGACTCCGCTACCACCCAAGGTGGCATTAGAAAAAGACAAAAAGGCCACATTCGTTCACACTCAATCTCTAGCTGTCATGTGTAATGCACCGAAACCCAGCTCCCTTTCCACATCTGTCATGTGTAATGCACCGAAACCTAGCTCCCTTTCCACATCCAGGCACCACAGACTTTTCCATAGTTTACCCCTTACGCTTCACATGCCCTGGTTCAATCCATTGACAGCACATTGACCCCGGTATACCACATATGTATACATGTGTATTCCTATGAGTCCACAGGGAAAATGAAACACGATAATGGCGCTAACGCAGGAAATGATTATCAAATTATCTGTTCTTGATGCTTCCTTGCTGATGCAGGTAATGATGAATATGTATGAATAAGATATCATTTATTTATTTGTTATACTTTGTCGCTGTCTGTGGCATTAGTGAGGTAGGGCAAGGGAACAGATGAAAGAACAGCCCAGCTCACCCACATACACATGTATATACTTAAACACCCACACATGCATATATACATACCTATACATTTCAACATATACATGCATATACATACACAGACATATACATATATACACATGTACATATTCATACATGCTGCCTTCATCCATTCCCCCCACCACATATGAAATGGCACCCCCCTCTCACCGCATGTGCATGAGGTAGTGCAAGGAAAAGACAACAAAGGCCACATTCGTTCACACTCAGTCTCTAGCTGTCACATGTAATGCACCACAACCACAGCTTCCTTTCCACATCTAGGCCCCTTAGTTTACCCAAGACACTTCACATGCCCTGGTTCAATACATTGACAGCCCTGGTATACCACATCATTCCAATTCGATCTATTCCTTGCATGCCTTTCACCCTCCTGCATGTTCAAGTCCCGATCACTCAAAATCATTTTCACTCCATCCTTCCACCTCCAGTTGGTCTCCCTCTTCTCCTCATTCCCTCCACCTCTGATACATACATTGTCTTTTTCAATCTTTCGTTAATCATTCTATCCATGTAACCAAACCATTTCAATACACCCTCTTCTGCTCTCCCAACCACACTCTTTTTATTACCGCACACCTCTCTCACCCTTTCATTGCTTACTCGATCAAACCACCTCACACCACATACTGTCCTCAAAGATCTCATTTCCAACAAATCCACTGTCCCATGCCTCGCAACCATATAACATTGTTTTTATTTACTTATTTATTTGTTATACTTTGTTGCTGTCTCTCGCATTAGCGAGGTAGTGCAAGGAAACTGACGAAAGAATGGCCTAACCCACCTGCATACACATGTATATATATATACATGTCCACACATGCACATATACATACCTGTACATCTCAATGTATACATATATATATACACACACAGACATATACATATATACACATGTACATAATTCATAGTCTGCCCTTATTCATTTCCGTCGCCACCACGCCACACATGAAATGACGACCCCCTCCCCCCGCATGTGTGCAAGGTAGCGCTAGGAAAAGACAAAAAAGGCCACATTGGTTCACACTCAGTCTCTAGCTGTCATGTATAATGCACCAAACCACAGCTCCCTTTCCACATCCAGGCCCCACAAAACTTTCCATGGTTTACCCCAGACACTTCATATGCCCTGGTTCAAACCAATGACAGCACGTCGACTCCGATATACCACATCGTTCCAATTCACTATTTTTTTTTTCCAGTCATGGACAAAAGTCCATGCCAAGGCCAGGCCTTAATTGAAATATGGAAAGAATTATGAAATGTAAGAAGAAAAGACATGGGAAACTATCCACAAATTTCTAAGAAAGTTAAAAACTTGTCTTCTGAAATGTGCTTGGTCATAGTTATTGGAAAAGACATGAGAAGGTAGAGAGTTCCAAAGCTTTGACGTATAGGGAAAGAAGCAGGTATCAAAGCAGCCCACCCTTGAGTTGCCGATGGCCACACAATAATCACATGACACAGCAGCTTACCGAGTTTGGTATGGTCTAGCTAGTGGAGTGGGCACACAAGCAGCTAGCTCGCGGGATCAAAATCCAAAGTGCACCTGATCCCCTACTTATGACCAATGCGACTTCCACCTGCAACAAAAAATTTTTTGTGAATTTCATACCAGGCCACCTCCAAAAGACCAAAACACTACAGTGAAACAATTTTTTCTCAAACATTATTCAATCTCATCCTACATGACCTTCCATTTTCTCGGGCAAACCTCAAAATGAAAATCCTTTCATCAAAAGATGATATAATCACATCACAATACCCTAACAAAACAAAAACATCATGTATGCAGTTTTGCATTTCACAATTGAAGCAGTGGCTAACCCAAAACAGAATGTCTGGATCTCCATAAATATCTTTAATCCCTCCTTTTACTGCATTCCTGTTCACATGTTGAATGGACAGTGTCTCCAACTAAACAAAACACTACTCATTCTAGGTATCACATACAACACAGTCATAATATTCACTTCCCACACCAGTCGCATAAACACAAAAGCAACACTCAAGCCAAATGCTCACGGGATTAACCAGTAACTATTTTTTTTTTTTTTGAGGTATCTGAATAGGCATTTGGTATTTTATCAGTCATTATTACATACATGCACTTTTTGCGCTTGCTTACATTTTGGGTATGTCAGATGCTTTTGTTGCTTCTATGTTCTTTTATTTTTTTTCTGACCAGATGATATTTTAAGGACAGGTGAAGTTCTGTTGCAATGAATGATATTTTGAAAGTTTTAATACACAAGGATGGATGTTCATGAATAGTTTGTAAAAATATATTTTTTTTTATTTCTTTCTAGAAGCTTTTCCCATGGGTATTATGGTAGAATTATTAGTCTTTGTGTATGATAGTTTCCCTTTACAGTAGAGGCACATTTGTGTTTACTATTTCATTGCTGAAAAGTAAGCATTTTTATGTTATTACCAGCTAGGACACTTCACTGTATTATATCTTCTTCCCAGCTTACTTGATTGCATAAAGGTGGTCTGCACATGTTTGAGTGTCTGGCCAGTATTTTTGGAGGCATAGTGTAATATTTAGTCTTATTAAGTCTTTTTGTATGCTTACGGTAGCAATTGTTAGCTTTGAAAAGCCTGGTATTTATCGGATGATTTGTGGAAACTGGCAAATTCATTAAAGGTTTTAGAGGTATATGTTTTGTTTAAGGCCTGCTTGTCTAAACTGTTAAACAGTGAAGCCTCGTTAAGTCACAGTGGAAAACAAGTTCCATAATCATTAGAAGTTTCTTTGATAGATGCATTGATTGGCACTTTAGGGAAGGTTTGCTTGAGTGTTAGGGAAAAGTGCATTGGTTTGACAGGAAGTTAATATCCATTATTGTACTGTGATCATCCATCATTGTTGATTGAGAGAAGAGAATTTACAACAAAAGTAGAAGTGTCAGGTAGATGCTATATCATGGCAAATTTTCTTGTTTGGGTTGCTTTTCTAGAATTTATAATACTTGTTCAGCAAGGCAGGGTTATAAGAGCATAATACTTTTGTTCGATCCTGAAATATGTCTCATCTTCTTTGGATTTCTTTCTTTTCTTTTCTAGCAGTAGTCTCTGTAAATGAAGATTGAATTCCAAAGCTTACTCTAGCAACTGTAAGTATCACAAATCACATAGTAAAGGAATACGATTCCTAATTGTAATTGATTTAGAAAAAAAAAGCAGTGCATCATTTAGAATGGATGCAAACACAAATGTAAATTAAATTTCATTGCATGTAAGTCCCTTCCATCACTGTTATAGAAATTATTTTACTTTGTTGCTTCAAAAGCCATTCACTTACCCCATGGTAATTCAAATTATTCTGGTATACTGTAACTTTTTCATGTGTATACCTTACAGAGAATAGGAAGTTGGTCTTCAGACTTTCACTGGACTTCATATCATGTGCATTATTTGCTGTATCTTTTCAAGGTATTATTTACACGGGATTAGAGACCTGGTAATGGTGAACATAAAAAATTAATTAGAAATGAAAGGAAAGTAATTTATTTGGGAGGAATCAGATATTGTGTAAAGTTCTGTGGCATTTGTTCTTGATGATAATAGCTTTCATACGTCACTTTGTCATTACTTCTTTAAACTTCAGTTCCATGTTTTTATTATAGGAGTAAAGGTACTAGTTCCTTTTACTCCATCCACGTAAAATAGCTTCATAGAATTTTGATAAAAGCAATAAAACCTTGTGTGGTCATTGTCCAGTTCATGTTCTAATAATTGTCAAGGAGCATATGCCTCTGTCTTTTGTAATGGTTTATGCAGTGTTTATTTCCTTAGAATATATATACATATATATTTTTTTCATATTCGCCATTTCCCGCATTAGCAAGGTACCTTCAAGAACAGAGGACTGAGCCTTAGAGGGAAAGACCTCACTTGGCTCCCTTCTCTGTTTCTTCTTTTGGAAAAGTGAAAACTGGAGGGGAGGATTTCCAGCTGTTACCTGTGGGGCGAGGTAGAGTCAGGAATGGATGAAGGCAAGCAAGTACAAACACATCAACGTGCCCAGCACTCAGTTCTGTGGAACAGTACTAGAACTCTCCCAACCAAACCACTCCCTAACAAACCACCAACTCATAAGTAGAAATGAAAAGTTTAACACTACCTCACACTCTTGTAACATCTTGCAGATCTCCTGACCCCCAACAAATATACCACTGCACTAAAATAACCCAGCAAGTTCTGAGCAGCTGACCTCCCAACTCATTTTAAGCTCCAGTTGAACTATACTCCCCAGACAAACACAATTCACACTAACCTACTTACACTCCGGACATCACCCATCACTACAGCACTGCAAACACTGTTTCAGCATATGACAGGACTGATCGTGCCTGTGATGTAACTACTGAAAACAAGACGCTGAGCACCAACTACTCAATTGCACAAAGATGCGTAAACAAAATCACAACAGTTAATGACCTGTGGTCCCAACCAGTGCTACATGGGCCTCATAAGGATAGAAGGAACTCCTGGGTTAGGAAGTAAGTATATATATATATATATAGAGAGAGAGAGAGCTACCAGGCTCTGTCTGCAAGAGGATACAGTGCAAGTTAAATGTCACCTTTAGTGAGGCTTTATCCTTTTTGACAAAGAACTTCTTTTTACAAAAGAGTCTATGTTTTCCTTCTACTAAAAGTAGCACAGCCTTGGGCTGTAGTAGCCCTTAAAAGGAATTCCTTAGTGATGCTAGGACTCTTTCATAGAACTCTGTTGGTGGGTACTTATGAATTAGTGAATTTTGTTCATACTTGTTTGCTGTTTCCTGTGCTAGCGAGGTATTGCCAGGAACAAATAGAGAAAGGCCCATCCACCTATATGCACATATATGTACATAAATGCTCATACACTCACATATACATACATACAAACATATATGTTTATATTTATTATACTTCATCGTTGTCTCCCAGCCCACCCACATACACATGAATATACATACACGTCCACACACGCACATATACATATCTATACATCTCAACGTATACATATATAAACACACACAGACATATACATATATACACATGTACATGATTCATACTGTCTGCCCTTATTCATTCCCGTCGCCACCCCGCCACACATAAAATGACAACCCCCTCCCCCCGCATATGCATGAGATAGCACTAGGAAGAGACAACAAAGGCCACATTCGTTCACACTAGACTCTAGTTGTCATGTATAATGATATATAAACATGTAAATACATTTTTTTTTTTTTTTTTTTGCTTTGTCGCTGTCTCCCGCGTTTGCGAGGTAGCGCAAGGAAACAGACGAAAGAAATGGCCCAACCCACCCCCATACACATGTATATACATACGTCCACACACGCAAATATACATACCTACACAGGTTTCCATGGTTTACCCCAGACGCTTCACATGCCCTGATTCAACCCACTGACAGCACGTCAACCCCGGTATACCACATCGATCCAATTCACTCTATTCCTTGCCCTCCTTTCACCCTCCTGCATGTTCAGGCCCCGATCACAAAATCTTTTTCACTCCATCTTTCCACTCCAATTTGGTCTCCCATTTCTCCTCGTTCCCTCCACCTCCGACACATATATCCTCTTGGTCAATCTTTCCTCACTCATTCTCTCCATGTGCCCAGACCATTTCAAAACACCCTCTTCTGCTCTCTCAACCACGCTCTTTTTATTTCCACACATCTTTCTTACCCTTACGTTACTTACTCGATCAAACCACCTCACACCACACATTGTCCTCAAACATCTCATTTCCAGCACATCCATCCTCCTGCGCACAACTCTATCCATAGCCCACGCTTCGCAACCATACAACATTGTTGGAACCACTATTCCTTCAAACATACCCATTTTTGCTTTCCGAGATAATGCTCTCGACTTCCACACATTCTTCAATATATATATATACATGCCCAGACATATACATATATACACGTACATATTCATACTTGCTTGCCTTCATCCTTTCCTGGCGCTACCCCACCCCACAGGAAACAACATCGCTAAGCAACCAAACTCCCAACTCAAGTCTTAAACTGTAACCCATCAGAAACCACTCTCCCCAGACAGACACAAGTCACACTCGTGCTCATGTCCTGGACATCACCCAACACTTCAACACCATAAACACTGTTTCAAAATATCCAAAGTTCCTTCTTGCCCATGATGCAACTGCCCTGCACTTTCTGCACATAGACACACACACACAACATCACAACACTTTATGACCTGTGGTCATGGACACCTTCCTGAGTGTTGCAGGAGCCTCAAAAGGATAGGATATAAGGGATTCCTGGGTCAAGAAGGTAAGATGTTGCTGGACTCTGTTTGCTCAGAGTTACAACACAAGTGAAAAGTTACCTTTGACAAACCTATGTCATTGGGAGTATAGTCTCTTCAAAGAATTTTTCACACTGAAGGAGTCTACATTTTCGTGCTGTTGGAGGTAGCGTATCCTTGGGCTGTAGGAGGCTATAGAAAGTTCCTGGTTAACAACAGGACTCTTTCATAGAAATTGTTCCAGGGCTAATTATGATAAAAAACAAAAAGAATTACTGTACTTGTGATAAGGGTCATATTTTCCTGTTTTATATCAGTTATTGTTATTAAATGCTAAGTATTGTGTTTGATAATAAACCTTTGTATGCATACTTCTAACACTTATGTGTCCAGCTATCTTTGAATTAGTTGAAAAAAAAATGAGATAAACATATCCATATTTAGTGTTGCATTACTGTTGATTTTCTTTTAAAGACACAGACAGACAAACAAATAGATAGGTAGATAAAAAAGAAGGCTAAGAATCCTAAATAAATAGGTTTGTTTTCAAATGCTTCCAGTAAAACACAGTAAGTGATATGAAGCAGATTAAAGTATGACAAATTCTTTGTACAGTCCTCTCATGTTCACATGCTAGTATATGTCAGCTGGAACTCGGCAAACATATCATACAGTATTTTAAGAAAATTTGTATTATATGTGAGATATCTTTAACTTTCTTTTGCTGATTAGTATCTGTTAACAGTAATCAGCATGTATGAGATGAGGATATGGCCAAAATGCTGTTTATATATAATTACAAATATAAACTGTGCTGTAGTCCAGCTTCTGTCAGCAAAATATTATATATATATATATATATATCCAGTCTTCTGTTCTTAACGCTACCTCGCTAATGCGGGAGATGGCGAATATTATGAAAGAAAGAAATGTGTGTTTGTGTGTAATTGCCCAAGGCTCCTTTTCCGTGTGCTTCAGTAGCCCCAAGGTTGCACTACTACCAGTAACAGGGAATGAAAAGTTCTCTGATAAGAATGTATTCCTCATGATACAGTTTCACAAAAAGTGACTTCTCACTCATGGTGTAAGCTCATGTAGGTGTATTCTAGTAACACCAATATATATGCATAAATTCCTTCGTAAGGCATCACATCAAGATTATTGACACCAATTTTTCTCCTGATTCAGGTCAAGTTATAAATTCAGACCATATTCTATTAAATGTAATGATAGTGTATTATGTTCTTGGGTGCAACCAGCAGTATTAAATCCAAATTACTCTTGAAGATGTGCAGATAAAAACTTTTATATTAATTTTGTAGAACCCCACTGGTGGTGAGACTGGTCTTCCTAAAAAATGTGATTGTGTCACATATGATATTCTTTAGTCAAGAAAGAATGAATTCAAAAAGCTTGTAGAATTACTGGGTTTTATGACAGTTTTGTCACATAAGATTCATTAGTACTTAAGGTTAAATAGCAGTTCTACAGTATATTCTTATTTGTATAATAGTATTTTGCTACCTGGCAACAGATTACACGTTAAGAAAATTGAAAAATTTAAAGATTTATTCAGTACAATGCATGTGCTGAGTTGTTTTATTGTGTCATGTATGGGTGTGGATATGACTTTCGATTGATTGTATTTATGGTAATGTACGGTTTGAAAAACTTTTATATCATCACTTAGCTTTAATGATGGATATAGATCATATTATACTGAAAGTTTAACCAGTGGTTTCAATGAAAATGATCAGTGTATCACAGCAAACCAAGATTTTTTATATTGTAAAAGTAAGTTGTTCAGTTTACAAGAGGCCATATGATCACATTCATATTGCAAGGAACATGATGATCATTTTGATGTTATTTATGCCGTGATTCATATACTGAGGTTTCATGCTTGCACATTGTATTCTAATGGTTTACCTGCTTAACATTTTTGCAACTCAGGAGATTAAATGGACATATGATTGAACAATTATTCTGAAAAATTTGTGATATACATCACTGCACTTTATAATCCTGTTATTATACATAACCTTCTCTTTCACCTCCTTTATGGTAATCCTTGATCATCCTATATATAGCTAGCTGAATCTCACTGTAAACATTATTACTAAGACAATTTCTTTTTCATGAATCCTTTGTACATCTTCTCATGAGGTGATTCTTCCGGTGGATTTTTAACCTGTAAAGGAAACTATAATTAAATTTTAGAACATCAGTCATTTCATAAGCTGTGCTCAAAGACATGAAAGCCACTATTTCTGAAGATATTTTTTCCTAACCACATTCAACCGTCATTGCTAAAGATCTTGCCATTCATAGTATTTGAGCTCCCAACACCTGGTGAGTGAGAACACAGCAAGTCAGTGAAAGTGCTTTCTTACGTAGTATCTTGAGGGCAGCTAATGTATGAATAAGATTGCTCACCATGTTGATAATGTATAAACCTTCCTCAGGTTTTCTTGTAAATGAAATTTTTTCTGTGATTTTGAAAAAGAATGACATATTATTGAAGGGCTCATTTGTAACTGGTGTTGCCACATGTTGGCTGCTTAATTTGGTATGCTCATTTCAGTATGTGACCTTTCCTGATGTGACTGTTACTTAGTCTGCCCTAGAGAGCCTAACAAGCAGTTATATTCCTCTTGATAATTGATGCATTTGAGTGTTGATACTCATTTTTATGGTTCCATTACTTAAACCTTTTAGCATCTTCTCAGATCATTTATTCTTTCAGTTTTGATAACCTTTGATCATTTTTTCTCTGAATTAGTCATTGCATGAAATTTTTAAGTGTTTTTTTCTGTGATCATTGAACAAATAAATCTTTCTTTGCTACCCATATCCCTATGAGCTCCCTGACCCATCACGTAGCTCTGCTCACCCCCTCACCATCCCTTGCTCACCTTGTCTCTCGTTAGCGTGTCTCGGAAGAAGCTGCTAAAGGCCCAAAGAATCTCATATGTTTTGTAATGTTAAGTTTTTATTTTATGTATATTTTTTTTGTTCTTTAAGGAACGCAAAAGAATATTGAGTTTGTACTTAAGTTTAATGGATTCAAGTAGATTTATAAAAACATGTTTTAGGTTATTGATGCTGATATTACTAACAAGGTTTGTTTTTGTGAGTACAAATGTCTTTTTTCTGATATCTGATATTGTAAATATTATTTCTTTGTAAAATTGTGATGTTGAATAGGTTTCTTGGTATCCAGATACTGATCAGAATCTGTCATATTAAATGTAAGCTTCATGTGTAATTCCATTAACCACACCATATCAGACAGCTTAAGGCAAGTAATCTCTTTTTTGTTTTTAAGTTTATTATATTTGAAAAACAAAGCTACCATTAATACTTGGTATATTTTTTTATGTTTTACCCTAATCCTTAGTTTAGATTGTTAGTAGTAATTAAACTTTATTAATATATATAAAGACATGAGGATTCCTTAAAGTTTATAAGTTGTGTGCTACCACTGTCATGATTTATGCCTGTGTTCAACACAAGTTATACTAAATGCTTGATTGTTTTGGTATATCTGAATAATGATAATACAGTTACATCGCTCACCACCTGATACCTGTATTTCAAATGAGACACTTTTGAGTCATGCTTCCTTCAACCCTTTGTACTTTTAGTGTGTGTCATTGTGTCGTGATGATTTGTCCCATGGACATAGCATGTCTCTTAATTGATCCTTAAGTGTATAAATAATGAGTGGACTGTGCCTGATATGTAATCCCCTGATGATCACACTGGCTTTGTATGTATGTATGGTCTGAATATAAGAGTAATGGATTGAGCATTCATGGGTGATATGAACATACATTACCATAGAATATCACTGAGATGCATATAGTGTTACAAATGTATGGTAAGATAATTAATGTACAGTATATAAAAGTGTGTGGTTATCCTCATCCATTTGTGAATGAATACAATCTTGACAGGTGATCTAAACATATGATTACATAAAAATGTTGTACAAGTTATCCAGAAATTTTACAGTGATATTGTAGTGTGACATGTTATTTAGATATATGTAAGTATTATGCATATGACTTCTATGATTATTAAAATGTCATCAGATATAGATGTGAATGGTTATTCATACATGTCAGCAGACACCATAGATATAATTGATTAAAAAGATATGTCAGAAGATACGATTGGTGCATTTGGTTATCCTGAAATGTCAGCAACTATTGTAGGTTTAATAGGTTACCCAGATTTTTCACTGGGTTATGGATGTGACTCGTTATCTTGACATGTCATCAGATATTATAGGTGAGATTGGTTATTCAGACATATCATTGAGTAATGTATATGTGACCAGGTATCTTTATGTGTCATATTTGATGGTGGAGGGTGCATGTGTGTGTTTAGATGAATTAGTTTATTTATTTTATTTATAATTACCCCTAAACCTATTTCTGAGACAGTCCTAGTGTTACCCAGGACCTGTCTGAGGGCTCCTTCAGATCAAGGCTGCACTACTTACAGTTGCAGGGAAATGTAGACTCCTGAGTAAAACGTCTTTCAGTGAGACTTTTTTCCCATTGATATAGTCTTGCCAAAGATTGCTTTTCACTCATAGTGCAACCTTATGTAGGCGGAGTCCAGTAACACCAACTTCCCAACTCTGTGTTTCAACTCCAGCTCACCAGTAATCCACCCATCGAAACCTCATTCCCCAGACAAACACGAGCCACACTTTCCCATCCATGTATGCTCTGGACATCATTCATCACTGCAACACTACAGCACTGTTTCAACATATCCAAAGCCTCTTTATTCCCATTAGGAAACTACCATATAAAAGACTGAGCACCTCTCAGTTGTCCAGCATTTTCTTCACAGATGCACAAACAACATCATATGCTGTATAACCCTTGGTCTTCACTGATGGACATAGCCAGCCTCTTGAGTGCTGCATGAGCCTCAAAGGATTGCAAGGACTCCTGGGGTAGAAAGATATATATATATATATATATATATATATATATATATATATATATATATATATATATATATATTTATTATTTATTTTATTTTGCTTTGTCACTGTCTCCCGCGTTAGCGAGGTAGCGCAAGGAAACAGATGAAAGAATGGCCCAACCCACCCACATACACATGTATATACATACACGTCCACACACGCAAATATACATACCTATACATCTGAATGTACACATATATATACACACACAGACATGTACATATATACACATGTACATAATTCATACTTTCTGCCTTTATTTATTCCCATCGCCACCTCGCCACACATGGAATAACAACCCCCTCCCCCTCATGTGTGCAAGGTAGCACTAGGAAAAGACAACAAAGGCCCCATTTGTTCACACTCAGTCTCTAGCTGGCATGTAATAATGCACCGAAACCACAGCTCCCTTTCCACATCCGGGCCCCACAGAACTTTCCATGGTTTACCCCAGACGCTTCACATGCCCTGGTTCAATCCATTGACAGCACGTCGACCCTGGTATACCACATCGTTCCAATTCACTCTATTCCTTGCACGCCTTTCACCCTCCTGCATGTTCAGGCCCCGATCACTCAAAATCTTTTTCACTCCATCTTTCCACCTCCAATTTGGTCTCCCACTTCTCCTTGTTCCCTCCACCTCTGACACATATATCCTCTTGGTCAATCTTTCCTCACTCATTCTCTCCATGTGACCAAACCATTTGAAAACACCTTCTTCTGCTCTCTCAACCACACTCTTTTTATTACCTCACATCTCTTTTACCCTATTATTACTTACTCGATCAAACCACCCCACACCACATATTGTCCTCAAACATCTCATTTCCAGCACATCCACCCTCCTGCGCACAACTCTATCCATAGCCCACGCCTCACAACCATACAGTATTGTTGGAACCACTATTCTTTCAAACACACCCATTTTTGCTTTCCGAGATAATGTTCTCGACTTCCACACATTCTTCAAGGCTCCCAGAACTTTCGCCCCCTCCTCCACCCTATGAATCACTTCCGCTTCCATGGTTCCATCCACTCCCAGATATCTAAAACACTTCACTTCCCCAGTTTTTCTCCATTCAAACTTACCTCCCAATTGACTTGTCCCTCAACCCTACTGTACCTAATAACCTTGCTCTTATTCACATTTACTCTCAACTTTCTTCTTTCACACACTTTACCAAACTCAGTCACCAGCTTCTGTAATTTCTCACATGAATCAGCCACCAGCACTGTATCATATACATACATACATATATATATATTTTTTTTTTTTTTTCATACTATTCGCTATTTCCCGCGATAGCGAGGTAGCGTTAAGAACAGAGGACTGGGCCTTTGAGGGAATATCCTCACCTGGCCCTCTTCTCTGTTCCTTCTTTTGGGGGAAAAAAAAAAAAAAAAAAAAAAAATATATATATATATATATATATATATATTTATATATATATATATATATATATATATATATATATTAAGAATACTTCCCACGTATTCCCAGCGTGTTGTAGAAGGCGACTAAAAGGGGAGGGAGTGGGGGGCTGGAAATCCTCCCCTCTCCTTTTTTTTTTTTTTAATTTTTCCAAAAGAAGGAACAGAGAGGGGCCAGGTGAGGATATTCCACAAAGGCCCAGTCCTCTGTTCTTAACGCTACCTCGCTAACGCGGGAAATGGCGAATAGTTTAAAAGAAAGAAGAAATATATATATATATATATATATATATATATATATATATATATATATATATATATATATATATATATATATATATATATAGTGTATAGTGCCATTGTACAAAGGCAAAGGGGATAAGAATGAGTGCTCAAATTACAGAGGTATAAGTTTGTTGAGTATTCCCGGTAAATTATCCATATGGGAGGGTATTGATTGAGAGGGTGAAGGCATGTACAGAGCATCAGATTGGGGAAGAACAGTGTGGTTTCAGAAGTGGTAGAGGATGTGTGGATCAGGTGTTTGCTTTGAAGAATGTATGCAAGAAATACTTAGAAAAGCAAATGGATTTGTATGTAGCATTTATGGATCTGGAGAAGGCATATGATAGAGTTGATAGAGATGTTCTGTGGAAGGTACTAAGAATATATGGTGTGGGAGGCAAATTGTTAGAAGCAGTGAAAAGTTTTTATCGAGGATGTAAGGCATGTGTACGTGTAGGAAGAGAGGAAAGTGATTGGTTCTCAGTGAATGTAGGTTTGCGGCAGGGATGTGTGATGTCTCCATGGTTGTTTAATTTGTTTATGGATGGGGTTGTTAGGGAGGTGAATGCAAGAGTTTTGGAAAGAGGGGCAAGTATGAAGTCTGTTGGGATGAGAGAGCTTGGGAAGTGAGTCAGTTGTTGTTCGCTGATGATACGGCGCTGGTGGCTGATTCATGTGAGAAACTACAGAAGCTGGTGACTGAGTTTGGTAAAGTGTGTGAAAGAAGAAAGTTAAGAGTAAATGTGAATAAGAGCAAGGTTATTAGGTACAGTAGGGTTGAGGGTCAAGTCAATTGGGAGGTAAGTTTGAGTGGAGAAAAACTGGAGGAAGTAAAGTGTTTTAGATATCTGGGAGTGGATCTGGCAGCGGATGGAACCATGGAAGCAGAAGTGAATCATAGGGTGGGGTAGGGGGCGAAAATCCTGGGAGCCTTGAAGAATGTGTGGAAGTCGAGAACTTTATCTCGGAAAGCAAAAATGGGTATGTTTGAAGGAATAGTGGTTCCAACAATGTTGTATGGTTGCGAGGCGTGGGCTATGGATAGAGTTGTGCGCAGGAGGGTGGATGTGCTGGAAATGAGATGTTTGAGGACAATGTGTGGTGTGATGTGGTTTGATCGAGTAAGTAATGTAAGGGTAAGAGAGATGTGTGGAAATAAAAAGAGCGTGGTTGAGAGAGCAGAAGAGGGTGTTTTGAAATGGTTTGGGCACATGGAGAGAATGAGTGAGGAAAGATTGACCAAGAGGATATATATGTCGGAGGTGGAGGGAATGAGGAGAAGTGGGAGACCAAATTGGAGGTGGAAAGATGGAGTGAAAAAGATTTTGAGTGATCAGGGTCTGAACATGCAGGAGGGTGAAAGGCGGGCAAGGAATAGAGTGAATTGGATCGATGTGGTATACTGGGGTTGATGTGCTGTCAGTGGATTGAATCAGGGCATGTGAAACGTCTGGGGTAAACCATATATATATATATATATAATAGAGAGAGATGTTACCAGACTCTGCCTGCTCTTTGTGACACTTGAGTTAAAAGTTGCCTCAGGCAAGGCTGCATCATTGAGAGTACATTCTCACTAGAGAACTTCTCACTCCAAAGTTTTCATTTCCCTGCTACTGGAAATAGTGTGGAATTAGGCTGCTAGAGCCTATAGAAAGGTCAGGGGTAATACAAGGTCTCTAGATAGAAATTAATCCTGGGTTAATTATAGATGAATAGTAAAGAAGAAAGTGTTTTGAAATGAATGTATGTGATGACTTGTGTTATAGGGGAGTTTGGTGCCTAAATTTTCTTTTGCTGTCACCATTTCCTCACTTTTTCCATCTGAATGCATGTGCATGAATTCATATTTTTTTATTCATTTATGATTACCTTAGCATAAATTTTAATGAGAGAGTCCTGTTATTACCCAGATCCTTTCTAAAAGTTCCTGCAGTTCAAGGCTGCATTACTTTCAGTAGTAGGGAAATGTAGAATCCATTCGAGTGAGAAGTTTCTTGACAAGATTGTACTCCCAGTGATACAACTTTGCCAAAGGCGACTTTTCACTTGTGCTATAACCTTGAGCATGCAGAGTCCATTAACAACTATAAATGTATACATGCATGGAATTGTTTTTCTACTGCTAAGTATGGAAGTAGAAAATAAAAAAAAAATTAGCTTTCTTACCTTATTTTCTCCTTTCTGGAGATCAATAAAATTTCTGGGATGACTTGCAAATGTAGACATGATTTTATCAGTGAATAAGATAAATTCAACTTTTATACACTTTCAGAGGATCACATATCAGGCACAGTGGCAAATGGTTGTTCTGGGAGTTGTGTACATAAGATGTTTTGTTAAATGTGGATCAGTGGAAGATAGTATCAGCCTGCTGAATGTATGGTTGAGTTGCACTTTCAATGGTGCTTTGAGTCAACTTAATAGTTAGTATTTTCACCATAAACCAGGTTAAATTCCACTTGTAATGGAATGTGGAACTTGCCTTACGTCAGTGTATGTTATCATTATTTTTTACTGACCCACGCTGCTGTATGTCTCCTCATCCTTGTCATTGTAATGTTGTGTGTCACTGTTGACAGTGTTTGAACATGTTTTTGTCCCCACATCTGTTAAGAAGTTTGTACATACAATACTCCACTTTTTTAACATGTCCTTAAGTAATCTTAAATCACTCAATTTTAATGCTGCCAATAATAAAATAGCTTTTGCTCAGGCTTAGAAAGTTTTCACTTCAATTATTGTCAAAGCCATTCTGCATTTGTTATAGTATTTGTAGAATAAGCTTTTGAATTTGGATTTGGCTGCTGTTAGCATTCCATAGTGAGCTCCTTGGCTTCTGCTTGCTTTGGTGGTAGCAGCCAAAACTTCTTTGTGCAGCAAGCTTACAAAAGTGTGTTGCTTTACACGGTAATTCCTACAGTGTGTGCCAGATTCTTCGGATATGGTAAAGGCAGAGAAAGACATCCTTTAAGTCTTTTATTTAAGGTATTGCACAAAGTGGCACCTGGCATGTGTGTCTCCACTTACTCCCACTGGGGAAAGATGTTCATGTAATTTTATCTGCTTTGATATATTTTATAAAGAAGTCCACCTGGGAATGACTGTGTTGCAGTTATGACTGTGTTATGTTGGACAGTACAGTTACTTTTGCAGGGTAATGGGGAGTGAAGTATCAGAGGGTATCAAGCATGTTATGATTGATTCTGTAGGTGTTAGTGTGTATAAAGCCATGTTAATGCATTTATACACAAGTGATATATCATCTCTGTGGTAGCTACATTGGCTGTATCCCTCAGCCCCATCAAGAACCAAAATATCTGAAGCTGTAATTGGCTGAAAACTTTTGAAGCTTGATGCCACAGTAAACACAGTTTTCAGGTGATAACTTGTGGGACTGCATCCAAGGGTTTAGGAGTCTGTAGGAGTGAATGTTATCATTGTTCCCCATTATCTGGTGTAATGCAGTCTAGATGACTGTTTTGCATGACTAATGGCATGAGGCAACTTACAATTCATTACGGGCTTTATCATTGTTCTCCCTTGGCATTTTATTTTTTCATTGATAATATAATCTTGTTAATGCAAAAAGGTGTTTAAGTGGCAACTAAAGACAGTCATGAATAATGCATTTATTATATGATGAGATGTAAAGTCTCTTACTAGTTTTATAAGGTGTTACTGATGAATCATCATAAACTTTACTATATATATATATATATATATATATATATATATATATATATATATATATATATATATATATATATATATATACATATATATATACACATATATATATATAATATTCAGCTATGAATTAAGAAGACTGATAAAGCTCTTTGGTGGCAAATATCAGTATTTGTTTTTTGGAAGTCCAGTGCATATAGTTACTAAAATCCTGTTACTTGGTCTCATCTTTATTTCTTTGTCTCAAATTACTTGTCAGTTTTTTGAGGTAGGCGTGTATATGGTGTCTGATGATAAAATACTCACCACCTAGGGCTCCTGAGTGGCTGGTTGCAAGTTGCTAATGTTGCTTGACCAGAATATCTTATGTTTTACTGTTTTGCATCAGTGTTCATGTGCTCTAACATTGAGCGTGAGTTATGCACCAAATCTTCAGCTTTGTTTGCAGTTCATTGTATCATGAAATGAAAATGTGGGATAGGTTTTGAGATTATTTTCTGTTCTATTGCATATTAATGTTAAGTATGCTATTGATAATCTGGTTCAAATATCTTGATTTTGTGATGTTTTAAAGTGTTAACTTCATCCCATAGTTGATTATGTAACCAGTGTTCAAAGTACGACTTTCTAAGCTGCCACATAATACAGGAATTATCTGTTTGGTTTGATTATAAGGTAATTAGAAAATCAAACCGGATTTTAAATGTTGGTGTACTAGGGTATTTAGAGTAAATTTGTGAGGTCAAATTTGTGTTTCAAAAAGATGAAAGTTGTTTTTGGTTCTTTTACTCGTTTATTCCAAAAAAGAGGAATTTTGTTTTGAGAACCAAGATTTCAGTTAAAATAATGTTATGAAATTCATATTTTCCTTAGATTCCATATGTATAAAAGTATTGATATCTTGAGATTCCATCTATATGTAATTCAGAAAAACACTTCAACTTGCACCAGTAAACTCTTTAAGTGTGTTCGCTGTACAAAGCTGTAAAAAGTGTTTGCCCTGAAAAAGAAAATAAGATCTTATCTATATATATATAGTGTTTCATTTGATTTGAAAAACCTATGAATATATTGCAAATTCTTGATGTGAATTTTTTCCCCAGCCTTACAGTTAGGCAAGGATCTCTGTTTAAATCCCATTAATTTTTATTTTGGACTCTTAGGTTATATGGAAAATTCATAGAATAGTTATGTAACAGCCTTACCATTAATGCAAATGACTGAAGTATTGTTAGTTAGCTATTACCAGACTACATAAAGAAAATCCTTTTGTATTCTTAAAGTAGGAATTGATAATGCCCAGCCTTGGGCTTCTGTCTGGCAAGTGCCATACTTCTTTTTCCAGTCAGCAGTTTACTTTATTATCATAGGAACTTCCTCTTGTGCTAGCATTAAAATGGTGCAGTGTCTTGTTGCTTTCATTGTTTATGTTTGGTAGTTTACTTTTTTCCGAAAAGATCTAAAGATTGTAATCTTTCAACAAGTCGATAGGTCAGGGCACAGTCTTGCCTTTGACTAGTTTCCTAAATGAGGTGAGAGTTATCTGAGACCAGCTTTCTGGCAATATTTCAGATTCGGAACAAGAAGCCAATGTTCATCTTAGATTAGCAGTAGAGCCTGGTATATAGATGGACTTTGAAAACTCATCTATTGATGAGTAGCAGGATTTATAATAGAAAGATGTCTTACTTGATGTTGATTGTGATATATTTGATGTTATCATGTTATCTAGTTTAACACAAACCAACCAGATCTGCTTTTCAAATTATAGATTTATGGTGGTTGTGGGCATAGTCCTGTAGATGCATTCAGAATTAACAATCTGGCTGTTTTGTGGAGGGTACGATAATCACTTTTGGGGATGGCTTTGGGATAATGTAGAGAGGTAAAGTAGTAGCTTGTAGGACCTATTCCCATCTTCACCATCTTGAACATGTTCATCTTTGGCAACTCATCTATTTCAGGGAAATGCATAAAGGTTCAGCAAAAGTAAGAGGTCCAAAGTGTCTTTTCAGTGACTGATAAAGTACTTTAAGGGTAGGGCGAGTGATATTTGCAAACTCCGACTGCTTTGTTCCAAGTACTGCCAAACAGAGGCTAGTGACTGACTGTGTTAGGTGATAGGGTCCAAAATGAGTTTGTGCAGGTGGAAAAAGTCAAATTCTAGGATGTGGTGTTTAACTTAATTTTTCTTGGAGATAAGTGAGGATTATGGCATTGGCTGCAAAGCTACCCAGTTATCTGTGGGAAGACTTGACTGCAGGGGATAGAATTCTTGACTTTATCCTTGTTGATATTCTTGGTGGTCATAGAGATGACCAGTTTTCGTTGGGAGGATTGCTAACCAGGTCCAGGGTATTTGGTATTTTTAGGCTTGGGCACTGAAATAATGATTGTACAAGTATTAACTTTGTTGTCGTGTCAGTGTAGTTTGGTGGTTAAATGTTCTAAAGGATTGAGCGGAATGTTGCTGAAGATGAGAACGAATGTCTGTCAGGTCCTTGATGGCAAAATGCAGATCCATAGTGTGTTTTAAGTGAAACTCCTTTGGTGGTGTTGGCAAAAAGAAAGTTCATATCTGAAATGACTTGACTGATTAAGCTTGGCCAGTCCTTGTGCATAGATTGCTGCTGTCAATTGAGAGAGTGTATTTGGCCATATTTGACTTACTAATCACAACAGTATATGCTATTATGATACGGTAATTGGAAAGTTGCTTAAGGTAAGTGGAACCAACTCACCCTTACCCTGGTTCATATTTCCAGGGCATTTCATTGCATGGTTATGTATACCTGTGGAGCATGTGGGTGAGGTGGAGCTGAATGCAATTTTGTAATTATGGTATTAAGCATTTGCAGTGATTTCATCTGAATTCATTAATCCGAATGTCCATGTTAGAGGTACAGCCATGAATAAACTGCTAGAGTACCCCCCCCCCCTCCATATATGGAAAGAGGGGCAAGTATGAAGTCTGTTGGGGATGAGAGAGCTTGGGAAGTGAGTCAGTTGTTGTTCGCTGATGATACAGCGCTGGTGGCTGATTCATGTGAGAAACTGCAGAAGCTGGTGACTGAGTTTGGTAAAGTGTGTGAAAGAAGAAAGTTAAGAGTAAATGTGAATAAGAGCAAGGTTATTAGGTACAGTAGGGTTGAGGGTCAAGTCAATTGGGAGGTGAGTTTGAATGGAGAAAAACTGGAGGAAGTGAAGTGTTTTAGATATCTGGGAGTGGATCTGGCAGCGGATGGAACCATGGAAGCGGAAGTGGATCATAGGGTGGGGGAGGGGGCGAAAATTCTGGGAGCCTTGAAGAGTGTGTGGAAGTCGAGAACATTATCTCGGAAAGCAAAAATGAGTATGTTTGAAGGAATAGTGGTTCCAACAATGTATGGTTGCGAGGCATGGGCTATGGATAGAGTTGTGCGCAGGAGGATGGATGTGCTGGAAATGAGATGTTTGAGGACAAAATGTGGTGTGAGGTGGTTCGATCGAGTAAGTAACGTAAGGGTAAGAGAGATATGTGGAAATAAAAAGAACGTGGTTGAGAGAGCAGAAGAGGGTGTTTTGAAATGGTTTGGGCACATGGAGAGAATGAGTGAGGAAAGATTGACCAAGAGGATATATGTGTTGGAGGTGGAGGGAACGAGAAGAGGGAGACCAAATTGGAGGTGGAAAGATGGAGTGAAAAAGATTTTGTGTGATCGGGGCCTGAACATGCAGGAGGGTGAAAGGAGGGCAAGGAATAGGGTGGAATGGAACAATGTGGTATACCGGGGTCGACTTGCTGTCAGTGGATTGAGCCAGGGCACGTGAAACATCTGGAGTAAACCATGGAAAGTTTTTTGGGGCCTGGATGTGGAAAGGGAGCTATGGTTTTGGTGCATTATACATGGCAGCTAGAGACTGAGTGTGAACGAATGTGGCCTTTTTTTTTTTTTGTCTTTTCCAAGCGCTACCTCGCGCACATGCCGGGGGTGGGGGTTGTCATTTCATGTGTGGCAGGGTGGCGACGGGAATGAATAAAGGCAGACTATGAATTATGTACGTGTATATATATGTATATGTCTGTGTATATATGTATGTATACGTTGAGATGAATAGGTATGTATATGTGCGTGTGTGGACGTGTATGTATATACATGTGAATGTGGGTGGGTTGGACCCTTCTTTCGTCCGTTTCCTTGTGCTACCTTGCTAACGCGGGAGACAGCAACAGAGTTCATTAAATAGAATATATAAATATAAAATGAATAAATACTTCCCTGGGGATAGGGGAAAAAGAATACTTCCCAAGTATTCCCTGCGTGTCGTAGAAGGCGACTAAAAGATGAGGGAGCGGGTGGGCTGGAAATCCTCCCCTCTCATTTTACTTTTCCCAAAAGAAGGAACAGAGAAGGGGGTCATGTGAGGATGTTCCCTCTGAGGCTTAGTCCTCTGTTCTTAACGCTACCTCGCTAACGCGGGAAATGGCGAATGTGTATGGGAAAAAAATTATATATATATATATTTTTTTTTTCACTTCGCCATTTCCCGCGTTAGCAAGGTAGCGCTAAGAACAGAGGACTGGACCTTTGAGGGAATATCCTCACCTGGCCCCCTTCTCTGTTCTTTCTTTTGGGAAATTAAAAAAAAAAAAAAAAAAAAAGAGGGGAGGATTTCCAGCCCCCCGCTCCCTTCCCTTTTAGTCATCTTCTACGACACGCAGGGAATACGTGGGAAGTATTCTTTCTCCCCTATCCCCAGGTATATATATATATGTATATATATATATATATATATATATATATATATATATATATATATATATATATATATATATATATATATATATATATATATAAACCAAACAGCTAATTCCCATGCCGTAGACATTACTGTGAAAACAGTTTGGGTCCTATTAAAAAACTGGGTACGAGAAAAAGCAGACAAACTGTGAGGAACAACCTAGATGAAACAAGTGTATGCATTCAGTCTGGTATTTTGATGGTTTTCCAGCTGTAACACATTCAAGTACGGATCATTATACAAGAACTCAAAATCCTTGTGATACTGGAGATCTGAAATTAGTAGTTGTGTTGTAAGGGCGACGACAATTGACGGATTTTTTTTTTTTTAATGTGTTTGGGAAGCGTTGACTTAATAGTTCAGTGTTGTGAGGGTGCGCATGGTGGTTGTCAAGTCAACTGTGGGTCCGAGGGAAGGCGCTGGGTGGCGTCGAGCGGCAGCGGCACTAGTCGACAACCGACCACGGTTTAGTTAGTACAGTAGGTCCGCAAAGTCTACTACCGTAAAGCCATGTGACTTAACGTAGAGCGTTATCGGTTGGATTGCATCGGTTCGTAAGTGCTGCTTTTGGCAACATAGAGCTACCTGTCCATCTCTTTATTACTGGAAAGTCAGAGACCGATAATGTCAGGCCTATACGGTCTCTGGTCCCAACGCACATTGTGGCCCAACAAACCCGTATCTTAGGAACGTTCCTGTAAGAACAGACGCCCTCGCACACAAACCTCAGTTCTGTGCAACAATCAAGTGACTCACTGGTGGCGAGCCGAAACTTACCTGGAAACACCAATAGGGGTTTTCAGTTTTTTGAACAGGAAATGTGTTTGAATTGAGATGGAAAATGTGATGTAGATGTTGTGTTGCCGGCTTTCCGGCGCCATCACCTCCCAGCCCAAAATGGGGACCTCAAAAAATTGACTAAGCCACGGTAGACGTGGCAGAACCCCGGCAAAGGTGGCAATAGAAAATAGCATCTTACGAAGGAAGAGTGAAGATGGCGGGGTCAAAGAAATCTGAGAAGAAGGGGGATGGAGAAAAGTCTGCTTCGGAGAGACTCATGGTGGGTAACTTATTCTGGTTTGTTTCCTGTTGCTATTGTATAATTTCAGAATACCAACATGCGTTTTCTAGAACAGAATTTGACGGAATTGGTACGTCTCATCCCCAAGATGTAAACAGCAGGCGCCCAGGGAAGTATTACTCTCATGACTTATGAGAGCAATCTTGTGACGATTGCTGGCCTTACTTTCTCATATTAAAACTCTAATATATATATATATATATATATATATATATATATATATATATATATATATATATATATATATATATATATATATATTATCCCTGGGGATAGGGGAGAAAGAATACTTCCCACGTATTCCCTGCGTGTAGTAGAAGGCGACTAAAAGGGGAGGGGGCTGGAAGTCCTCCCCTCTCGTTATTTTTTTTAATTTTCCAAAAGAAGGAACAGAGAAGGGAGCCAAGGGAGGATATTCCCTCAAAGGCCCAGTCCTCTGTTCTTAACGCTACCTCGCTAACGCGGGAAATGGCGAATTGTTTGAAAGAAAAAGAAAAGAATATATATATATATATATATATATATATATATATATATATATATATATATATATAATATACGCTGTATATCCCTTTTCTGCCTCACCCTCTTGTTTCATGAAGTCCTTGTCTCGATTATGAGGAGTTCGTGAGTGGAACCTTTGTTTTGAAGTAATTTTATTGATATGATTGCTGACTCTCTGATTGATGCTGGAGCACAATTAATGCGTAGGGTTGTATTTACAGCCGCAATGTATCATGAAAGTAATTGTAGTACCAACAACGACTTTGTTAGCTCTAATAGACTGCAAAGACTCGGCTATAAACAAATTTATTCAAGATCCATATACAGAAAGTACGGTCACGTTATGCACTCAAGTCAACCATGAGACTAGTGTGCCCGTGATGAAGACTGATTGAGTTCGTGTGCTGCAAAATTATTTCACTCCAGTGAACCATCATCATAGTGAGAGGAACAGACAGCGGGTAATACCGGTTCAAGGATAACGATCTAGAATTGAGTCAGTCAAGGACTTGTCCTGACTTCATGCAAATGTATATTCTGTTGTACTTTAATTATACCACGTGACCGTTTTTGAGATTCATGAACACTTATCTTTATTTACTTGTATCAGGAAGTCATTAAGTACAGCTGAGTTAGTAATTAGAATAATACTCGAGAGGGTTTCCTTTAATCGCACCTTTTTCCTGTAAACTTGTAGTTGAGTATCAAATACATCCACTGGAATCTGCCGTATATTTCCTTCAGTATTGTCTATTATCTTTTCTCACTGGATCCCAGTTTCGTCTTCCAAATTTTGGAATTGATATTAACTTTAAATGCAAAGCTCATTTCAAACGGTAAAGCCGGTTGCATTACCTTAGAACCTAAAGTTGGTTAATGTTGGAGTCGCCACACTGAAGTTTGTGTTTTAGATTTCTATCTTGATTCCAAGCGAAGTAAAAAAAAAAAAGAAAATGGATTCACATGAAAACTAATGACCATATATACTATGGTAACAAAATATAAGTCTGATGCATCTTTTCTTTTTTCAAAAATAAAAAATCGAATAACCGCTTGATTATAAAATTCATGAGTGGGATCGACTTTACTCTTGGTGCTGTATATCGTACCTCAGGTTAGTCTCATTATGTTCATGGTTGTTGGACCCGTCACGTTGATTTGGGGTCATCGTTAAGTTTCAAGGTCCCTTCACTTTATCTGTTATAGAATTTGTTCTTTCTCGAAGTGTCTTTCGTTTTAGTGTTGATTTTGATTTACTGTACTCTCAGCTATTAGGATTAATCTTATTCAAGCAAGATGTGCGGTGAGCGTTAACCCTATCATCAAAGCAAAGTTTCCTCACTGGTACTCTAAGTAGGTAGGTACTCTCTCATATATATATATATATATATATATATATATATATATATATATATATATATATATATATATATATATATAAAGTTTGTAATCACGTATCCATTTTTTCTTCTATGTTGGTCAAATTTATGGCCTAACCTCTTTCTGTAACTCAAGCACACCTAAATATTTGATACGTCATATATAAGCTATAAGTTGTGTAGAAATTATTTCATCCAGACTAATGAAGTTTCAGCATTACCAGCAGATAATTTTCAACTGCCCTTCGCCGTGTTCTTTGGATACGTTGGCTATTGTTTTGAGACCCAAGTTTCTTGCCAGATTCGTCATTTCCTGCGAGAACTTAATCTCGAAGCCCCTATTTCAAGCTATCACATCCCCTAATCTCGAAGCCCCTATTTCAAGCTATCACATCCCCTTTAGTTTTTATCAGTTTGGGTTGAATTTCTTCAGCCACGTATGTGACCAACTCTCGAGATTTTCTAAGATGTTGCAAACCTGGTCGCTTCTTTCCAACTCTCATGACGTTAGAGTAATCCACGAACATATTCATATGTGAATCCAGTTCTTCTGTTTGGTCATTGATATAAATTAAGAATGATATCGGACCTAAGACAGGGAGCCTTGCTGCTCGCGACTGGTTCCCAAACCCACTTAGAATATTCTCCTCTGACATCTTTTCCACTTAGATCAATTTCAGCCAATCAGAGTCTCCTATATATGCCTTGCTGAAAATCCAATTATTTTACTAATCTCGAATGCGAGAGAATGTCAGATACCTTTTACCAGTCCGTTTATTTTTATCTAAACATATCTGTCGTTAAAACTTAAAAGGACTTGTTATGATTTATAATTATTTGTTTTCTCTTGAGTCCATGTTTCTTCGGTTTCCAAGTAATCATCCGTTTGCATTCTGATTATATATCTACTCTGGGGTTTTACAGACCACACTTGTCTAGACTACTGGTACGTACTTACTGCAGTTTCATAATCTTTCTTAAACGCGATACAAATCTGGTGTTGGCCACTCCCTTGTGTGTGTATGTGTCTAGTATTTGTGTTACGGGGATAGAGTTTTGCATTTGTGTTGCCCCCATTTCATAATCTTGTATATATGCACACACGCACACATATTAGCGTAAGCCTTTTTATTATGTTAGCTGAGAGGCACGGGCAGCTGAGGCCCTAATCAAGGCCATCCTATTAACGCTATATATATATGTATATATATATATATATATATATATATATATATATATATATATATATATATATATATATATATATATATGCCTGAACCAATCCATAGGGGTGGATGAACAGCTGGGTTGACTGTGGACCGACTGCCGCAACCAGGATTCAACCTATGCGCCCGACCCTGGGCGGCCCATGAATGCGTCACGGTCACAGTGTGTGTGTGTGTGTGTAACACTAATGTTTGTATTTGTGTGTTGTGGGTGGAATATTTGCGTTATTTGAATATGTTGCAGATGGGATCCAACCTCTTGGTGTGGATGATTAGGTGGCAAAGTAAGTGTGTTGCTTGGTGGGTTTGTGTGGATTCATGAGTAACAAACGATGTAAATGTGTTGGTACATGAACACCAACGCTGCTGAGGGTGTATTTCAAGTGTCGCTGTACCGTTTAGAGTGGGTAAGACATTACGCTTGTTGTGTTCGTTAATTTCTACTGAATGTGGATAAACTCAATGTGGTTGCCTTCTAAATAGAACACTGACGCTTATTGTAGGTGGGACATTAACCATTGTTGAAGGCGTGTAGAAGGTGCAGCACTGACGCTTGATTTATGTTTCAGGTCGTCAGTGGTTAATGTGAACGTGTAGGATGAGGAACATTGAAACTTAGTGTGTCTTTTTCAGGTGGCGGTGCGGGTGAGACCGCTAACGAGTGAGGAGAAACTAAAGGGCTGCTACCGCATCACCCAGACCATTGATGACAAGGTAAGTAGGTCTTTAGCTGCTATATGCCAGTCTCCTGCTGCGTTAGCCAGGCCGTCTTGTACATGCACCACCACCTTATCCTTCAGAAAATTCCTGATTTATCATGTACATGAATACTTTAACAGGAGACCGGTAATCAGTACCCAACATGGGCCATATACAGAGTGAATGTGTTCTTAGAATAATCTCTAAGATTTTTCGGATGCTACAGCCTCGCAGAAGAGACTTTTCTAACGATGTAACCTCAAGCAAATGTAGGTTGGCTAAGCCTGTCACAGCTGTGTTACTGTACCCAAGCCGAGCTTGGCACCTGATTATATCCCAGCAGGTGGAAGGATGGACACCTTGATGAGGAGAGCGCCTTCTACCCTCGCTGGAAATTGACCCTGATACAGCTTAGCGATGAAATAAGCTTTTCATTCGCAATAACATTTAGATAAAAAAGATAATGACCATTCTAAAAAAACGTAAACAAGCATTGATATCTAATTCGTCATTTCATCGAGAATTAAGGCATCAGTGATTATCTTTAATTCTTACAGGAAGTTCAGTCGGACGTTTACTATACCACCCTGATTGAGTCAGAGGTCGATTCTCCCAGTCGGAAGGCAACAACAAGTACAGCTGAAGGCATAAACACTTCAATTTTACCAAGAATACAGTGTCAATATTGTGATCCAGTGATTTTTAGTGTCTGAAATTATTTTCTTAAGTGACGGCGAAGGTGAATAACGACGAAATATAACGGATAGATGACCATAGGATAGCTGGACCGGTTGATACGACTGTGTTTTCCCAGCCAGTATGTGTCATTGTGAGGAGCCAGGTAACAGGTATTGGATACATCAATATTCAGGTTATCGTTGTGGTGGGCTGGTCTGCACTTGTAACCGTAATGTGAAAGAGGTGGCTCAAGGGTCGTAAGCATTGTTTGTTGAGTGAGTCGTGTTGAACACCGTAAGAAATGCAGGCAGGGAAGATGAATATCGGTAGTGAGGATGGGATTTGTTAGTACACTTAATAGCTTTGGGTTACTTTGTGACTTCTCCAAGTATGAACTAACGCTATGGTAAGATTATTACACTGGAGAGAACGTCTTATGATTACTTACATTGATATGGTAGCTAACACGTTCAGCCGTACTTGTAATGTGCAATTCCCTGTTCATCCTGGCGAGAAATATTGGCAGAAACAGCTTGAGGAGAGAGTACTATGCTTCCGTGTGGCCCAAGGTATTACGTGGCGGCGTCTGGTGCACGCACGGCTTTAAGAGGTCGTTGCCGCGCGACCTCCGGCCGCTCTTTGCCAGGGCCCCAGGGGTGGCGTCATACGCTGCACAGATATTTACATCAGTTACATTTTATGGAGTTGGAAAATGGGTATGAACCAAAATGCCAACACGAATTCCATTAACCGGAGGATGCCTTCAGGGTTGATTTCCGATTTCCCAAAACTAGGTGCAGATAAATGATATGCATATTTTCTGACTGGTTCACTGAAAGATCCAAGCAGTAGCGTATACTAAGGAAATGCGGACCCTAGCGGCAAAATATCCATGGCCCACCTGTAGGAGACAAGTATGTATTCATGTATATATTTGTACGAGCTCAAATTGGATATTTTATTGTGTTGAATCATAATTGAAAGCGTAACCATGATGATCTGTAATTATTATCAACTACGCATGATTATTTCTCGACATATTATGGCAAGAAGTGAAATACATAGGTACATCATTACATCATACCTTGGAGAATTTGTGAGGTTATCATGGTTAGGTGGGTTAGACAGCTCGCCAGGGTTGGAAATCATGAAAGTGATGATGATTTAAGGAAGGTTGGATCATCTCATTCTCAGGGGCCGCTTGGGTACTGGGACCTAGAATTATTTCGACAAAACTTGATCTCATTTCCAGAGCCCTCCAAGCTATCGAGCCTTGTGATACTTCAAGGAACTGGGATTTTCTCATTTTCATAGCCTTCCAAACTATAGGGCCCTCGAGCTGTCTCCACACACATACATACACACACACGCACACACACACACCTTTTAGTACGCCACTAGATCCAAGTCTGTATCTTTACAATCTCAGTTTGTTAAGTTCTCAAGTCTGTCTGGCACGATCTAAACAAAATTGCCATTCTCATTTCAAGGAACTAGTTCGCGTGTGCTTTGAAGTAGCAAATAATCTAGGTGGATGGATATGTTAGGGAATGAAGTTTGCTGAATGCAAGCTTCTTCATTTATTCCATTTTTTTGTGTGTGTGTTTGTGTTCACCCTAATTACAGTACTATTTTAGGGCTCCATAAGCATGAATATTCGAGGTATCCGTGGTTGCCTACACACACACACACACACACACACACACACACACACACACACACACACATATTCACTACATTCACTGTCAATACTGCCGTTAATCAATATTTTTTTTCTGACTTTATATTTTATTTGGCAAAGTAATTGCCCGACCAAAGGCGTATCTGAAAATTAACGTTGCATTTATATAATTACTTTCATTACATTAGGGTTGGAGGATTATAACTGATTGTGTGTTTCTGGGCTCACAGAATGTGTATCTTAAGTTTCATGTTGTTTTATCATTAGCGACTGAAATTACGTTTTAGATGTTCATTGAGTTTTCCGTGACAGTCGTAACTTTCGTTGCCTGATGTATTCTGCTCCCACCGTTTTTGCACAGGTGTCATCGAAGGGGATTACTTTAATTGTGTTTCAGATATAGTAGGTGTGAACCACTCGCTTCCGGAACATATGAAACCATAATCCTTTGACATCTGCTGCATGATTAAAGTTCAGTGTTTAAACATAAGGAAGAAAAGTTATCTGCGAACAATAATGCTTCATCATTTGGTCGTACTATAAGATCTGACATTTCCTGCCTGCATCTTCTTTTCTTTGATATTCTTAAATCAGTGTCACTTGGTAAGCATGTACATACAAGGTATGTTGCAAAGCGCTCTCATTTCTAGTTCACTACAGTTGTCCTCCAGTTCATTAATTCTAAGGTCGTGTACGACCACATGTTTCTTACTGGTATGAGGTTGCTTCCTAAGTATTTGGTATGTGTGTCGTGGAAAGGGAGAAAAGGAAAATCTTTAGGAAGCCAGATGACATGAGAAATTGTTTACTGCATATGATGTATTTCATGTACAGATCTACAGTAAGCTACATTTTGGAAACCTATTGTAAGGACCTTGCATGAGCATAAAATAAGAATAACTTTCATGTAATTTATCGCACAATTACAGGAGAGTACTTTAAACAGGGAGTTTCACCACATTTTTATTGCTCCATTTTCGACACTGGCGGCGACAGTGTTCTTTATAGTCATAGTTTAATAATGTTACACGTTCCTAGAAGTAATGATGAACTTCGGAAAACTCGATAATGGTCTGGATTAGAGAGGTGAGAACATTTTCATTGACAGGTTACGATTGTGTGGTTGGGCTTTAAGCCGATCATTTGCCATATAGATGATTGATGATTTATGGTAAGTTAAAAGTGCTATAAAGTATTGACATTTTTTATGTGAGCGATGGAATATTTAAGTTTTAATCATTGGTTAAGTGGTGAATACTCATGATTGGGCTAGTCATCTTTGTAATTTGTACAATCAAGGGTCAATGAATGAAATGGAAGATAATGATGGAATATTTATGTATTATTTGGTCGAACACTAAATATACGCAAGAAGTGCTACAATGTAGCTAACCTAACGTAACTCAACCCCCCGCAACTTTCGTGTCATGGTGAGGGCCGCTTGTTGGACTCGAATCGTGTTGAAGGGTCACTGAATGTGGGCCGGGTCACATATGCCAGTTCATATTGCAGAGTTAGTGGCTATTGATCGGTTCACTTACGGGAGGTCGTGTTGTAGAGTCCCAGGGTGTTGACCGGGTCCCATTTGGCGGGTCTTGTAGTCACTGAGTCCACGTGGACTAACGCTGGCTGATCAGGTTGGGTAGCATTTTTGGTCTCGCCACACCTGGAGAGAGTGAAAGGGATTAAGATATTGATTGACCATTGCATAAATCGCTGGATTATATTACGTTTCTCTACATACTTTTTTCACTTGGATTTTTCTTTATTTCATATGATCAGAAATGAGTGAGCATGAGAGGAACGCTGTGTCAACACAACCAGTGGCTTATCTCATTAGGAAAAGTAATACACGGCCTGAATGGTTATTTCCTGATGTCATAAAAGTTACATAACTATTCCTGGTCACGGCTGATGATGTGGTATGTATGGCTGAAAGCAATGAAAGTAATTTGCATCGTCACGTCAACTAATAAAACCCTCTAGATATTCCTAGAGTCGTAACTCAGGCCAATGTTACTCGTAAATGGTTATCCTGTGATTTCATGTCTTCCCAGAATTCGGTGTTAATTCGATTGAAAGTGATTTTCGTTTTCGTCGAATAAACTTCGTTTCAGTTTATGGTGTAGGTGGGTGTGTTGATAGTGGTGGAAAGGTGGCAATCGTAGTAGTGGTGATAGTGTTGGAGCAAGTTGTGTTTGTGGCAGTGGTAGAAGTGGAGGTGCTAGTGGTGGAAGTGGTCCAATGGTGGTAGTGGTTATGGTGGTGAGGTGCCTCCAGGAAGTAGCGGTGGTAATGTAACCTCGCTCCCTGCCTTACTGATGGCTGCCAAGCACGATTCTCTAACGTACAGCAGTGTTAACATTGTCTTCTGAATATTGTAATGATATGACCTCTAAGTCAAGTTACGTGTTGTGTGTGAATGCGGGTGGTTCTTTGCATTTGTTAGCCTTTATGTTTATGTGTGTATTTGCGTATGTTTGTGACTATAGTACGTATTACTGAGAGGGAGTTTTGCAGTTGGTGCATGTTTCTTAATCTTGTATATATATATATATATATATATATATATATATATATATATATATATATATATATATAATGTTCTACAATTCCCTTAACGCCCTTGGTTGCAGGTAAGTTGCTCAAGGTCTTTCCAATGTTATTACGTTCGTACACCATGAAAGAAAAAAATACTGGTGGTATAAAGGATCTTATGAAACACACACACACACACACACACATTATATATATATATATATATATATATATATATATATATATATATATATATATATATATATATATATATTGTGTTTATGTGTTTGCATGTATTGTTTTGTTTTAGAATAGACTGACATGCTTTGTAGCCTCATAAATTTTCCCAAGTTATGAACGAGTATCTTTCATGTGTCCTGACTGCGGGGATTACCATGTAGCATGAGGCTGGTCACCAGTGCAGGTGCAGTTGGCCATCATGATCTGGGAGCCTGGGGTGCAGTGGCTTGCCCACTGCCTCTCCTGAGTGCAAAATCCAGTCTGGCATCAGAAGCCTTAGGTTGATCCGTTGAAAAACCTTTACTTGCTGAGGTTCCCCATTACTCTCGTTTTCAGTAGTACCTTATCATTAAGTTGACTTGGACAATGCTGTTCAGAGGCTTAGGGTGTGGAAGAAGCGTCCATCCAGGGGCATCACCAGCAGGGTAGTGCAGCAGGTGAGCCATGTGAATGACGAAGCGTGGAGGATAGGCAAGTGAAATTCATAAATACTCGAAACATTTCATCATATCTCATGGTTGTTCATCAGGTAAGAGGGAGGACACATGGACTCAGTAGTTTGTTTTAGTCACTCTTTATCGCCAGCGTTTGTCAACTCCAGTGTTTTTGTATTTTACGATATGAGCTCGTCTCATTGTTGGGTTACAGGTGACTGAATGGAAGTTTGACTTGACTGCAAGGATATGGGTATAGTGTTGACTGGCGATTATAACCCCAACACAACGGAACAGTTAGTGAATATGGTGGCCCACCTTTTGACCTAACACTTCAGGGTCCATCATATCCAAGGATAGTGACCGTCGTGCTCTCAAGTTTCATCAATGTCAAAGATAAGAATTATACTGGTCTCACGAAATTTCGAGGCTACAGTGGTTTGCTGATAGCATATAAACTAATCTTACAAAAACTCGAGACGAAACTGGTTTACCAGCATACACCTACATACACACGGGTCCTGTGAAGCGTCTGTAGAGACTGTTATTCAGTATTAGTATCTGGGAAATTTATTGCATTGTAAGCCGTAGTTAAGTAATGTCACCTGGTAGGTAGATAGTATGTTGTGCGGAGAATTCTGCTAGAAATTATGACATGAGTTCCTGTGGGAGGAGAGTATATCATCATGGCATGTTGCTGCACGTGTTGAGGTGTTTCACCAGTGACGGAGCTGCACGCCGTGCCGTGACTCACTTCCTGCATGGTTGCTGTTGATCGCAGTGAAGAATTGTAGTTTTTAGTGTTGTACGTCTGTGTGTGTGTGTGTGTTTGATGCGTGATCGTGTGTCAATTAACACTAAAAGTTAACTCCGACAGCAGAGACCCTGCAAAAACCTCCACAATGAATTCTAACCTCAAAAACAGCGGTGCGAGCCTTGAGCACTTAGGGTATGATGGTCTGGCTTTTCATATGACTTTTACAGGTCAAGTAAGAGGCCAAGGGTGTTGTTACATGGTGGTCAAGGGTCCAGCTGTTGTGTGTAATGGGATTATAATGTAGCCAAGATTGGATCATGTGTAGAGTACCTACCGGCCTGTGATCGCGGGTCTTCTTGGGGTTTCAGGATCCCAATCCGTCGCATGAGGAATGTGTGAATAGTTGTGCAAGGTTACCTGCCTTGGGGGTAACATGTTAGGCAGAGGTAAAATACCCCCGTAAACCTTACACGACCCCGACGAGCAGTGAAAGCTATTTAGAGAAGTAATTCTTTTGAACTCAAACTCGACGCTTAATAGTCCCCTCGACTGCCATAAATCCTTTGGTTGCTGCAACTTCGAGAACTGCAACTTAATCTCCTTAGTCAAGGATTAAGTGGTCATATTCTTAGAGTTTACCGGCCCACTGCTTGACTGCTTCTACCGCCTGGTGGGTTGGTTGGATGGGTAGTGCACGCCACAGATAATACGTCTCTGTTGAATGTTCTTAGGAAATCCAGATGTGTTTATTGTCTGTACTTACAAAAAGGAAAGAAATCAGACTCGATCGACATTAGGCTGTGGTTGATGCTCCCACTGTAATTGCCGATGCCGATACGTACTTTCACTACTCATACATACACGTACAGATACGCATATAGTGAAAGCCACATACACATAATCTTACCGAATTAGCTCTAAACTGCTCACTCAGCAGACATGTCGGTCTATGTACGTAACCAAAACTTTGCGGTGTGACCTATTGATACGTACCGGTCGGTTGGCTGGCAGCCAATAGCATTTCCTGTGTGGCAAAATCACTGACCGATTTCTAATATAGCTCGAAAAAACACGCTGTAGAGGTACCTGAATATATAATTCCAGTGTTGGCGGTAGTGGACAACATTATGTAAGTTTAAGTACGGTCCTGTGGAAAGTGGTAAGAGTGGGCGAGTGCTGCTGGTTACATTAAATCAAGGTCACACAGCACGAGAGTTCAGTGAAAAATTCGTCCGAGGTGCCCCGGGAATGTCATGTCCTCCAGGAAATCGTTCCTCGTGGTAAAGGAAGGAGATCTGGTTCGTGTGTGTGGGTCCTTAGATTTAACGGGCCTGAACAGAGTAGAAATCATCAAGAGCAGAACCTGCACCGTATACATCAAAAAGACTTGATTATAACTAGGCTTAGGCATATCAACTGCCATGGTCTTAATGTAAGTCCGTCATCGTTTTATATATATATATATATATATATATATATATATATATATATATATATATATATGTGTGTGTGTGTGTGTGTGTGTGTGTGTGTGTGTGTGTGTGTCCACTGTGAAGAGGAGATGAAGAAGAGAAGAGTAAGAGTAAGGAGAGAGCATTGGTTACATATGAGTACCAGGGTCAACGCGGTAAAACACTCACCCATGACCCACTTCTGGGGTTCCGCCCGTATAGTGAGCGGCCCAGGTGGATGTTGCGAGATGTGTTGCGCCCGCATTGTTGGTCCCCCTCATCCACTGGTGGCTCTCACCCGTCAGTGTGGTCCCTTCCTCATCCTGTGTGGCTCTCACCCGCTGTCTAGCTTCCGTCACCCAATGATGACTCATCCGTTTATTTGCCCCCGTCACCCATCTCTCTAGCCCCCCCCTCCTCAATACTTGAGGCTGTCACCCTTCTCTCTGGCCCTTACTCACTATTGGTGGCTGTTATCCGTCTCTCTGGTCCTCCTCACCACTTGTGGCTGTCACCCATCATTACCACAACAGTGAAACTTGTTACAGTCGTTAGAACTTTTATTTTTCCCTGGGCAAGTGATGTTGCAAATGGTTCACCTGATACTCATGAGCGCTTAAGTCTCTCTCTCTCTCTCTCTCTCTCTCTCTCTCTCTCTCTCTCTCTCTCTCTCTCTCTCTGCATCACCGGCACGTGGGTTGCTGGATTTGTGCCTGTAAACATACAAAAACATAACTCACAAGAATCGTTCTTCATGACTATGTTTTTCTCGTGTGCTGCGCGCACGCCCTGCCGTTTGTCAAAATTTCGTCGTAAGTACTGTCCCGCCATAGTACTGAGTGGCACATAGGCAGCCACCCACTAGGGATGTTCCACCGGTGCTATCCGCCTAGGTACCGTCAGGTTCATGGACGGCTGCGCTGTAAGCTAGCACTTTTATGGCTGTTAAGCTCCTCTCATTCAGCCCAGGTAGCTGTTTCTTCTCTCAGCTTCTCCCACACGAGGGCTGCTGACATAATTTCCACTAGCATATGATCTGTCCGTCTCACACATAACACATGATAAACACGTAACTCAGATGACTCGTTCTTCGTAAGCAGATTTTGCTACGGTGAGCGATACGCTTTAACCCTGCCCTTTTAGCAGTTGAAATTATGCCTTTGTTGAATCAGTAAGGTGATGCTCTGCTATGACAATGCTATAACAGTGGACAATCTTGAAGAATCACCTGAAAGTGGAGTGTGTGACTTGTGTTTGGAGGGAAGACAGATTTTTGTCTTAAGACATCATCAGCGAGTTTTGAAGCTGAAACTTCTTAGTGTGACTGGGCCTTAAAGCACCCCTTGAAAAAAAAAAAAAAAATACTGAAAATCTGATCGCCTATATCCCTTCATCGTCAGGCTACGACTGTGAGGTAAGTGCCCTGTATATGGCTATCTATTATTACCGACATGCCATGATAATTCTGCACATAATTCATCTGTATGGTGACGGTAACGTGTTGGAGGCAGATGGGAGACTGTATAGCATGTAATATTATATGTTTGATGGTTCCTTACTTGGTGATACTGGTAAATGTGTATGTACTGGAAGCCCCTCCAATGTACCATCCACGCTGCCACCTTTGATTACCTCTTCCCTATTACCATAAATTACAAGGATGGCACAAGTCCATTACCTTGAAGAAAAAAAGATGATCCTTCCAGCCCCTTAACAAAAGTGCGAGATTTGCTCCTCGAGAGGATGGTAAGGCTGTCACCAGGTGCCGTGTTGCCAAGGAACCAGTAAACATTGACGTGCACAGTTTTGCCATCTCTCAACTAGCACCCTAAAGCCATCGGTGCCATTTACTGTTATATTTAGTTGATAATGCTACTAGAAATGAATACATGCAGAGGACATTGCAAGTAATTGCTATCTACTTAAAAAGGTAATCTGTACTTTTCTCGTAATTTTTGATGTAGAGGTACATATATACTTGAAGTTGAAGAAATTAATTTTTGAACAAACATATAGTCACTCTTAACTGATGCTTAACAATAAATAAATCGATATGATATTGTTACTGCAGTGGAGATGATGGTCGGAATAGTGTTTCATGGCTCAGTGTCTCACCTCATGATTTGTAATTTCCGATCTATGACTCCCTGTTTATTGCTGTTGTTAATCGTTAAATGTCACTTGTACTTTGACACTGGGTTTGGCCATATATCGCTGCATTCGTCAATTAAGATCTGGCCTCTTATTATCGCTATAGTAAAGGTTACCTTCAGATATAATTACATTTGGCAATAATGTTTCCACCGTTAAGCCTCGTGGCGTTAAACATAAAGACTCCTATCTCCACAAATCGTCGTGTTCGGCTGAATGATATACCTAGCAAATAATCATTATATTTAAATCAAAGTCCCGTTTATTAGCCACATGTGACGAGAAGGTTGTAGTTGTCGGCAGAGTGTGTCAAGGTCAGGCACCACATTCACAACATATCGATAGTAATTTTTTTTTTGAGAGTCGGGACTTTGGATTCGCTCTTCTAGACCCAGCCCATAGTTAGAGGTGGCATGTACAGGTGCGTTTAAAGGGCATTTATATATGTCTTAGCAACGCTTATCTTTGATATCAAGACATTGATCTGATTTACATATTTTGAGGCGTCAGGGTGTCTGGAATGCCGAATGGGGAGTTACTGAACTAGATCAAGATACGAATAATGAGTTAGTCTGAATACTTCCAGTTTATCTACACGTGACAGGTGACGTGGGCAAGTTATAACTGGGAGCTGGAAATTGCAGAGTATCATTACGTAGATTATTTTTTTTTCTTTTGATATCAAGAACTTATTATACGAAGACTGATTATGCCATCCACCAATCAACCGTTCATGTTAGTAAAATTGCGTACAAGTTGTAGACAGAGTGAAAAACATAAAGGACCGTGAAACAGTTATGTATATGATTTGCAGCAATTATTCTTACTTTCACTGCGCTTACAAAACATGTATGTTGTGAAGGTAGTTATGCGAACACTTATACCAAGATTGCACCTGTGTGTAATTGTTGGCTGTAGGAGGAGTTATTGAAAGGAAACAGAGGGGAGTGCACGAAGGAGGAAGAATATGTAAGGTCAGAGAGGTAGGAGGAGAGAAGAAAGAATAATGTTAAGGACGGAAGGTACAAGATGATGAAAGGGTATTTCTCCTGAATGTGAAACTGAGTTAATGTACAGGTCAAATTAAGTCATGTGGGACGTTTCATACAAAGTCACAAAATCTTGTCGCAAATTGAAGTTGTATAAAGTTTTGTTATAGGAGTGTTATCTAAACAATAGTGCAAGCGTCTGGGCTCACCGATAGAGATTCTCATTTAATGTTAGTGGCGTTATTCAGTTCAGTATTTATATATTTTAACTTCATGAGTGCTTTATGCATTATGAAAAGTTGACGTTGCTTTTTGCAAGACGATTAATTTTGATTGTGCCGTAAGATACATATTATATTTTAGATCAAGTTTATGAACTCTGCTTACCACATTTTACGAATATTAGCTGTTATGCTGACTCCATATGTAACCATTTGCACATATGTTGCAATGATGAAATCTGGTCAATAAGACTTATATATATATATATATATATATATATATATATATATATATATATATATATATATATATGGGGGAGTATATTCTCACGGGAATTCTTTTCTCCTATTATATTCTGTTTTCTTGATAAGTTATTATGGTTTCGTGAGTGGAAGGATTGGGAGAAAAAACAAGTTACATGTTCCCTTCATTTTAGGAATTTATACTTAAATTTTCGATAAAACTAAACACTCTGGAATTTTATCTTGGAATTCGTGTTGATTCTGTGAAAGATAATAGTTATCTAAGGCCGCGGTTGTCAGGGGGAGACTGTCAAATATGTTACCAAGAACGGGGAGAATGGTATTTTTTACCTTTTTTTTATTAACATTATTTAAAGCGTATGTGTGCATTCCATTGTCTTGGAAATCTCGTGTTAACTAGAGAAATATCCAGTGCCAAAAGATGGATCACAGATATGTCTTAACTGGGACATGACATAAGGGCGGGACGTTTTGAGGAGCAGAGGAATATCATCTAGGAACATAGACGTACTACATAGGACAGAAATGAATCCAAATTCATGAGCAAGTACATAAGCGCCTGACTGGTTCACCATCCGATGGCATTTAAGAACGATCGGGCCGGCTAGTGTGGGTACTGTATACCACATACGTTGCCCTGCCAGTTTGACCCAGCTATTTAAAACGATATGGGGTTGTCCCTCCATTGCTTTCCATGTCATTTTTAAGAAAGCTGAGTACATTCATTAGTTTTGTGCCATAAGTTGAAGCCTTTTAAAGAATATACTCATTACGAACACCCTCATCATTCTTCCCTGGCCTCCCTTAATGCCCGCATATTATTGTGATTCGAGATCAAAGCGTATATCACTATCTAGTAACATTTTTGAAATATGGAATACAAGACGACACGATAGGAATATGTTTATCTGCACAGCCAAAGGTGATAACCAAGTGGTAGCAATAAACTGCAGACCTAGACCCTAAACGGCGTGCTGAAGGTTAGACGCCAGGCCGCACACAACAAAAACATTGGACACCTGACGTGACCATTAGAAGGTTGGCTTCTGAAGAATATACACACATACGGATTGTCATGCAGCGCCATACGTACCACAGTCTTTGCGCCCCGAAGAAAAGGAATTTGATTTCTCTCATGATCTCAAAATATTGGTACAAAATGTTCATCGTCTCCTTAAATGGCTAACAGCCTTTCTGAGTCGAGTGCCAGCCACTAATCTGAACCCTCCATTTTGTGTACCATCTTATTACTATAATCTCAGGTTAATAGCAAAGTAATTCAGTTAGATACATTGCCCGACATATCTTAGGACTTTTTTTTCTTCTTGGGATTAAAACTTCAAAAACCATGTGCTATTTGGACAGGCTTTCGCTAGCCTCAGTGTGGTATCTAGTAAGAAATATTTATCGCATAATCGATGGCTATATCGGGATGGTCACGCCTTGTTGTTTTAGAGCTATATTTATTCGACGTCTTAAAAGGGACAAGTCACGAATCTACAGACACTGTTGTAGTTTATCATGGTCTCAGAAGTTAACCAAATCGTAGTACGAAAATGATTTCTAGTGATATGAGACTTTTATGACCCAGAGTTTTTAATAGTCTCATCTGCGTGTGGAAGTCGTAATGCCTTTTAGCTGGATAGATGATACATGTAAGGATTATTCTTTTTTTTTTTACATCTCTGCCCAGCATGAACCATTGTCTTAAGAACACTCTGTAAAAAGATAGTCTGCAGTTGTATTTTATATGAGTGATCACGTGTGTTGAATACAACTGAAGGATGATGGACTTGTTTGATTTTCTTGGTAGAAAGGAATTAAGAACGGACCGTCATATATAGCATGGCTGTGTGCTAGGCAGACAGTTGTAGAAACGAGTTTACCTGAACATAATTGTTGTAGTAATGTTTATAGTGAGTAGGCTAGGCAAAGATGGTAGAGTCTGAGTTCCACCGTGGATCATCTGTACTTAGCTTGACAGGACGAGAGCACTTTGCACCCTCTTTTATTAGACCCCATATGATTTCTGAAACTAGCAGGACATCTTCTACACTAACATGAAATTTAGAAAGTTGACTAGTGGATGTATGAACTGATATCCAGTCCATAAAAAATCGATCCCTAAATCATAAACTGTATTGACTGTATGAACTGTGATTAGAAATTTATAAGAGATATTTCTTTAAAATGGGGTTCCAATGCTTTGAAAACATATGTTGGAAATAATGGCTGTCAAAGGTGAATGGCGTTAACCAGAATCAACGCCAGTCAAGTCAAACGTGTGACTTTAAAGAAAATGGAGTGTTTGTAGGGTTTTCTGACAGTTTGGGATATAAAGCTGGAAGACAGACAATTTGGATGGTAGACGTACTAACGAACAGGTTGAAAGAGACAAATGACTGACAGGTTTGCGAGCTTGTTTTGTGTTGCTGATTTGTGCATGTGCTTGTGTTGAATACTTTTGTTCGTGCTTCGTCAGTTTTAGGAAAAGAAAAAAATAAAGTATTTTTGTATATTGTACGAGACTTGTGTGCTTTAATGATTATGTGTATATATGTATGTTTGTGCTTGTATGCGTGTGGAGGGATATGAGCAGTCAGTACATTTTTTGCTGATTGCAGAACTAAACATCCGCCGTGTGAACTTCATTTACTTTCATAATTTATTTTGACGCAATCGGATTATAATTATCACAGAAACGTACACCATAATTAAAGAAGGGGAGATAATTCTGGATTCTATGATTACAGCTCTCACCATCTTAGGATTACAGCTGTTGGGGGCATATTACGTATAAATACCAAAACTTTCATTAATGAAAGGCTCTAACTGGTGTACTCAACAAGAGGCGAGAATTTGTGTAGTTTGTGCTAAAGTTGCATGTGTTTACAGAGTAACATGGAGTGACTGTGCCTTTAACATTCACGATTTCTAGGAAGCGTTATCGCGGTTTGCGCTCTATTGCCTACTTTGAATTTATTTTAATTGAATGTCTGTGAGTAGTTATTTAAGTACGTTTATTGACAAGTGGCAATAACCATATAAATACGTGTAGGCCTTTGTGTGAAAGCTTGGATAATATGGTTGCCAAGTCCCTAATGTTTTTACCATCGTTAATGTAAACAATATCCTTACAGAGAATATGTGACTGGGATTATGATTTGTCTTAAAATAACGGTGCCAACTCAAAGCTATTAAAGTATCCTGATCGAATCAAAGTCGGCATTGCTGACTCCTAAAGAAAGCTAGTTAAAAGTAGGTGTAGAAGTACCAGTAACTGGAGAGGGAAGAGTAAATTTGAGAAGAAAACAAGAAATTGAAGGACATGAAAAGTATGAAGTGAGGAGGGCCATCATTTTTTTTTTCTCTAACCGTTTTGAGCCTGATATACCATCCACCCAATCAGCTAGGGCACTTATGACAAGGGCAGTGTATCTAGTGCGAGCAAGTATGGTCTTAGAACTATCTCGAGCACCTGAAGAAGGTGCTCTTGTTGTAGATGTTGACGGCTTGACTCTGGCAGTGGAAAGATCTAAAGCCTAAATGACTAATCAGGATACTTCATGAGTACATCTGAATCAGAACTGTGGCTGACTCGAAACCCTATGACCGTGCCACGTACTAGGTCACCCAGAACTGACATCAAACACGAATCCAGCTGATATTCAAACACTACGCTATTCAGTTAACCATTAGTGCTAATTAAACGCCCACCCATTCTTGTCACCATATTCGACTCACGCATGACATTCATACAATACATAAATAATACGAAATCCAAGGCCACTCGCACAATCAGGACACTAATAGCATTAACAAACGCTACATTCGGACACCGAAAAACACTTATTAAACACAGTACCTAAACTTCATTCCCACGACATTGAATTGTACATGGTACAAGGTACAACCCTTACACGTTGTCAGCAGAACAACCATATACTTGAAAATATCCCATGATAACAGTCTGGGTCACATCTGTCCCTGTCAACAATCAATACAAAAAATCGAAGGGCAATAAATCCCTGGCTGAGATTACCTTGAACTGAAGGACGCCCAGTCCCTAACCTCAGCCCAGTAACCGCCCACTGCTCCCATTGAATGCTTCACCCTCCCTCCTTCCCTCACTACTGCCACAATGGAATGAAATATTTACCACCACACAGCCCTACTTTACTCGCATGTCCTCAACCAGAGCCCCCTCCACCACCATGTACAAACATAGTGCACAGGCTCTCTACAACCCAACCCATCCTACAACCACCACCGCCACCAGATCGAATGCTGAACGCTCCTTACCCCTCTCACAAGACATGTATATATTTCACACGACACTCTCCCTTCAAATTACAGTCCATTTATAGCCGGACTGGGCTACGGTTGCCACTGTCTCCTCAAGCAATACCCACACAAGCTTTCAAGTCACAGACCACTGTGCACCCTGTACTTCTTGACAGGTACCTTCAGCTTGACGGTACGACTAGGCGTGTACCGGACTGTACCAGGTGTTGGGTAAAGACGTGAGGAACCATTGTCTGTGGTCTTAGCATCGTCCTAAAGAGGTTTGATACACATCTAGTTGACCTTTGGCCATCCCTACCAGTTCCTAAACATTTCCTTCGCTCGCTGTGGACTCCTTGGGAACGACTGGTGCGCAGGTTGCCGGGTACGTGAGGCCCATCGGCTCGCCTGACACCCGACCATACTTCATCGGCAACAACAAAAACAATATTCGCGTGTAACGTGACCTGCCCGGTACCGTACCACTTACTGAGGTACACCACCCGTGAAGCTTCGCGATGGTAGGTCACCAGTTGTAAGGGTACATCAAGATACATGACGGTACGGCCAAGTGTCCGAGAATACTGAGGTCGTTTGATGGGCAGGCTACATGTACACTCATTTGACACCTTGTCATTGCTGCTCCCGCTGGCAGCGTCAGTGCTGTCACCGCTGCTCCTGGTGTTGATGCTGCTGCTGGCGATCGTGCACCGTTAAGGCCTGGCTTTGCGTCAAAGCGCCAGATAATTATACTCTACTGAATAGTCCTTATTAATTGTACTAACAAGGATAGAGGAGAGTCGTTACGGCTCCTTATGTACCTTTGTAGACTCCCAGGTAATTGGTGGGGAGGAACGCTATTGGGTTTAAAGTAATTAGTTAGGAGGATAGTAATTGGTGAGGAGGAGAGTAATTGGTAAGGAGAAAAGTAAGTGAAGGGTAGGAGAATATTTGTTAGGGATGATAGGAACCGATAAGGAAGGAAAGTAATAAGTAGGTAGGAGAGTATTTGTCAGGTATGATTGGTAGGGAGGAGAGGAATTGGTAAGGAAGAGAGTAATAGGTAAGGAGGGCAGTAACTGTTCCAGGGTGGAGAGTAACTGTGAGCAGTGTCTGTTTCACCACTGATCTCGTACTAGTGTTCCTGGCATCAGTGTTCCTATCATCAGTATCCTTTACTAAGGTGTTTGTCCTCGTGCTTGCGTCTCCCCAAGATACAGTTCTGTCATCACTGCCGAGTGTCATACCACGTATTTTTGCCGTCATATTAGCGCAGATGATTATCATATCCCTAGCTCCACTGGCACAGTGTTAGCATGTTGCGTTCATGATCAACTCCTTTTTGTTCTCCTCATGGCACAGCTCCTTGCGTCACCGTGTGACCACGACGTGATAAGATGACTGACACGTGTTATGTGTCTTGACCCACAGATGCTAACGCTGCTGGAGCAGGAGACGGGCAAGAATGACCACCTCCGTCAGAAGAGAAATCAGGACAAGCAGTTCGTCTACGACCGACTGTTTCACGAGGATTCCACCCAGGTCAGTGTGTTTGTGTGTGTGTGTGTGTGTGTGTGTGTGTGTGTGTGTGTGTGTATGTGGGGCATGTGTCGTCATAAGCAGATCATCTTAGGTCATCCTTATCGTGTCATCCCTTTTCCTGGTAACTTGAGAATATGGGAAAATAGTTTTGAGCAGGATGCCAACCTGTTTCTTTAAGTGAATAAACCTTTGACTTCCACGTCCTCGAAGTCTCCCAAAAAATGACCCTTCAATACCAGTGTCCCTTAGGTTATCCTTTTCCTACCGACGCGTCGTGTGACGGTAAGATTGCTTTTTCTTCATGATTCTACTAGGGGAAGAACCCACAGCGGCATGACAGTGATGGTGTGAATAACTGATGTATTTGTGGAAATTAACTATGGTTCCCAGGTACCCCACGTAACGAGGTAAACAAACCAGGTACTTAATCACCCAGATCATCATGATTCCTTTGTTGTTAGTATGAGGACCATGTTTATTTCACTGAGTTCTGTTGTAGTAAACAGAGAACCGCATGTTCGCTGTGAACAGTGTCCTGCCTGCATTATACTATACTGTCTTGGTGTGTTTACCGCAGAAGTTGGCCAGTGTTGACTTGTGTCCCGCTATATTGGTAACCCTAAAGGCCATAGACGTCGGGAAGGTTAAACCAATGTATTGATTGATTTGAATTTACATAAGAGATTCATCATTGTTTTAGATGATATTTATGTAGCTCTGTTGTTTTTTTAGTTATGTAGTGGCTGGTATGTGGTGGTGTGTGGTGGCTGGTGTGTGGTGGTGTGTGTAATATTCACTGAGTTTAACTTGTAGCCGAAAAATTTCGGTGTTTCATGAGGTCACTTCAGATGACATCATTGGCGAGAGGAGGGATGTTAATGACAGATTGTTTACTTGTACACTTGTCACCATCTCTCCCGCGTTGTTATTATTTGTCTCTCCAGTTTCCTCTCTACCTCAAACCTCATACTAACTCCTGCAGTCTTTCCAGCTCCCCCCCTACCTCTCAGCCTCATACTAAACGCCTACTCATTCGTGATGCCGTCGTCCTCCTGCAGAAGGCGGTGTATGAGGACACGACGAAACACCTGGTGGAGGACGTGGTGAACGGCTTCTGCGCTACGGTGTTTGCGTACGGCGCGACGGGCGCGGGCAAGACGTTCACCATGGTGGGCAGCCCAGACCAACCAGGCATCATGGTCAGGGCGCTCAACGATCTCTTCCAGATCCTGGGAGATCCTGATAAACAAAAGAAGACCAAGGTAAGGCTTAGATTACGTTCCCTCAGGTTCCCTAGCGCTTGCTCGCCGTCTCCCTCAGGCAAGGTGAGGGTAGGAAAGAGGCAAACCATCGGTGGGTGAGGGGAGGTAGGTGAGACCTGATGATCTCTGACGAGGATATCTGTCAGAGGGATAGTTGCAGTAGGCTACGTTCGTAATCCATATATACATGGAGACTGGATAGTGAAGCAGAAGGCCTCTCCCCACCCACCACTCCCTCATGCACATGAGGCGGCAGGGCAATAGAAATGAGGAAGCGCTAAGTAGTGTGAATAGAATATACAGACGTGGATGTTGTGTAGGAAGATATGAATGGAAAATATTCTGATCTAATTACAGCTGCCGGATGTTGTGGGAATGATGAAACATACACTGTTTAATCTAAAAAGAAATATTGTCTGTTGATCAAGCATGTTAATTGATAATGTCATTAAGGGTATGTCTAGCCTTGATTCTAATTAGATATACTGGCTGGCTTTGCCTTGACATCTGTTTGATATTAATTCCAATGTTCGGTAACTGCTGATGATAAAACGTTTGTCCATGTTTGTATGACGCATTGTTCCCCGAGCTACTGGTGAGTGAGGGGGGAGGCGAGAGTAGGTCGTGGTCGAGCTGAGGATGAGTCAGGGGCCAGCACAGGGCGGGTGGCGAGGACCAGGTAGAGGCTATAGAGTCAGGCGACGGTGGTGATCATCGGGGGGGAGGCTGGCGGACGGCCGGTACACATGGGGCGAGGTCAGCCTTCGGACACGCAAGGTCAGACGTATCAGCAGTTGGGGGATACCTGACTAACCTTGTCCCTTATTGATGGCACACAGGAGGCCAGTCCCGGGGACTGAGGCCTTGAGAAGATTGGTTTATCGCAGAGGTAAGTAATATCGCGAAACCCCCTTGTGGTAGATATAAAACCATCGATCCCGCTAGCATTGTTACGTAGACTCGATGGTTATCTGTATTCACAGCAGGGGTGTATTTTGTCTGGACTTCTCTCTTTTCAAATGTCACTTGAAGGTTTACTGTTAAGTCTTTCCTTTGGACAGTTATTATCAACATATTACCTTCATTAAGACTGAACCAGACGTATTCTGATAACACGATAATAGACATTGGAAGTGACCTTGGGGTGTTGGTTGGGGCGACACTGGCAACGGATTGCAACCGCTTAGTGTGTGCGTGTTGGTGGTGCTGCTAGGGGAAGGGGAGGGGGGTAATCAGGGGTGGCGTGTGTCCAGGAGGGAGTGTCAGTTGTACGGTGTCGTGGGGGTGGGGGGAGGTGTAGTGTGTATGTAGGGGAGGTGAGGGGGGATGCGCCTGGAGGGCTAAATGGAAAGAGACAGGGAGAAGTGAGTGAGCCTTGGGAGGGTGTGGGGTGTGATGGGAGTCAGCAAGTGTGGACCATTAGATCGTCATGGGTCACTCGCAGCCTTGGCAGGTGGTGTGTGTGTGTGTGTGTGTGTGTGTGTGTGCCGTCGTTGGCCACTAGAGTTGGTGTTCGCCGTCATGTCGCTCCGTCTGTCTGTTGGTCTCACTCGTGGTCTGTTCGTCAAATCATTTGGTATATTCCATACCTCACAGACATGCATGATTTACTCGTTGTGAAAGTACATAGACGAGTGTCATTCAATGTGTCGTTAACACTTGACCTGTATACCCGTTAGCCATGAATTAATGTTAAATATAGAGTTATCAGTCAACTCAAAATCGAGAATGATCTTGGACTGTTGAACCCGTATGGATGAAGATGTGTTTTTTGGTGTATAGGACGAACGAAACCTCAGTTCCACACACGATGCTGGTCAGCACTGGAAACCCAGTCTTTTCTCTGCTTTTGTATGTAATAACGGACGTGGCTCGTGCATAGATATAGCCTAATCGCGGCCATCTCGTATGAAAGGAGAAGAATATATACGAAAATAAAAGCAAAACATATGGTTGTTCGTTAACTTGACTCTTAAAGATGGAAAGGTTACAGGAAGGAAGGAAGAGAATTCCACGGCATCACTGGTTCGGGATAGAGTGACGTAACGCGATGGTCAGCTGTCGTGCGGTCGGTCTCCACGAACTAATATATATATATAGGACGCAGCAGCCTGTCCCGTGACCAGGGTCCAGGCTTTACTGACTGGCACACACGCACACACTTTACGAGGCCAGTGGCTTAATTTGTTAAATATATATATATATATATATATATATATATATATATATATATATATATATATATATATATATATATATATATATATATATATTTGGGCAAGGTTTTACCATCGCCAGTGTATGGAAAGGAGTGCAGTCTCGTCGAGGAACTTCTCGCTCCTAAAGGATCCATCACATCCCTACTGCTGATTGTAGCGCATCTTCTAAGCGGTCATAGGCTTATTTAATGTTGATATCAATGATTACGATAATAGTAATGATAATGTTGTTGATAATGAGATGAATCATACGCTTAAATAAACGTCTGTCAGGTAGATTGTAATTAGGCCACACTGAAGAGACACTTTATGTTATTTTCCCCACACACTTAGATTTCGATGTCTTACCTGGAGATCTACAACGAAAACATCCGGGACCTGCTGCAGCCGAGCGGGACGCTAGAGCTGCGGGAGGACGCCAAGACCGGCGTCATACAGGTGGCCGGACTGTCCGAGAAGTCCATCATCTCTACCAAGGAGGTTAGTACCATGTGTGTGTGTGTGTGTGTGTGTATCTTTAAGGCTACGGTCGCGGATGAAATTTCTCATCAGTGCCAGACCTTAAATGAAATATGAAAGAGCTTGATGAATATAAAAGTAAGGAAATAAGAAGAAAATTAGTCTTAAGAATCTGGAAGGATGTGAAAAACCTGTCCTTTAGAAAACGATCAAATCATATCTCTCTGAAAAGACTCGTGAATTTGAATAGTTCCAAAGTTTGGCGGCGTAGGGAAAGAAGCAGAAATCTTAACGCATAACCCTCAAGATGGCAGCGCTTGACAGTGGCTTGCCGCATACAGTGTGGTCTAGCTATTGGCAGGGGTAGGAGGGCCATAACCATCTCAATTGTCAGGAGCAGAAACCTGAGTAATAATATCTGTACTAAAGAGGAAGAAAGCCAAAACTGCGGCTCTGGGCAAGTGGGTTAGGATTTGACGTCTAACTGGGACATTAAGACTGGGAGGGATATCACTGGTGGGCCTCGTCTTGAGAAAGCAAAGATGATGATTCAGGACGCTTTAAGAAGCAAGGGTTAAAACTTCTTTGAAAACAGTGAAAAGCATAGCAACAGGACAGTAGTTGGAAAGTTTCAGATAGTATATGTGTGTGTGACAGGGAGAGAGTTTTATACTCGTGTTACCCTCTTTCCTTGTGTGGAAGGTCGTTAGTGAAGACAACAAACAATAGTGGAAGGTTAAGTGCTAATCTTAGAGGAGGGGACGAGCCTGCCCTGACGCTGTCGGCTCCCCGACCCACAGACAGTGGCGTGTCGTGAGGTCACACAAACATTAGCGTGCGGTAAGGTCAGAGACAAAGTTACATGCGATTAGATCGCAGAAAAATTCAAGGGTGTTGCCTGCAGTGTTGTAGTGGCAGACAGGGGTCGTACAATGCAACAGAGACAAGAGCGATCTAACGCATCGTCAGACAGGTCTTCAGCACACCGAGGGAACTAAATTTTTCATAGTTAAGACCAGGAATTTAACCAATAGACGGTCAGACTTACACGTCAGTAAACGATAGACTGACAGACTGGCAGGCTGGCTTCTGGTAGAGTAGCAAATGAGGACCTGACACATCGACAGACGGAGGTTTCACCTATCGAACATCGATGACGGACATCGAACACAGCGCCGCACGGGGATGTAGCACAGCCGCGCGGGATCTAATAGTAGTACATACTGCGGTCTGTCAACAGTAAACGAGATCTGATTTAACAGACATGGAGATGTCTGCGGCAGATTGGTCGTAGCATACACGTCAGACGGATCTGACTCACCAACGAAATAGAAACTGTGATATGAGAAGTCAGTGTCACAAATGCAAAAGCGCAGTTGGCTTGTCACGTTCACGGAACGCGTATTTTGTGGATCGGGAGAAGCAGCGGTTTCGTGTGGGTATTGGAGTCCCCCCCAGTGAGGTACTTATGATAAGCACGTTCCACCTCCCTCATCACCCATCCTGTGCTAATATCTTGATCCATCAACGGGCTTATACTTCACACCAGCGTCGCCTATTACGTCCACGGCTGACGCTCTGTTCCAGTGTGTGGTAGTGAGGGTAGGAGAAAACAGATCAATGTGAAGCTCTCAGCTAGAGCTGGGTTGATCTATCATGACCTCCCGCCCTGCTTTGTAGGCACAGTAGACAACATGAACTACTGATAGTTTCCGAGGCTGGAGTTATCAGAAAATGGCATAATGACAACAAGGAATTTAGTTACTTGTCCAATATGGCCGCGGAGTGGTCGGTTGTGTATAATGCCAGCGATGTATCCTTGGTTACTGACACCAACAGGTGTCACAGGCACCGGTGATTGGCACCAGTTACAGGCACGAGTCACAGGCACCTGTCACAAGCTACAGTCACAGGCACCAGCCACTAGTTTCCGTCCCTCGCACCTGCCACTCCTTACAGTGACTGGCACCAGTCATTTAAAAACAATGCTGCAGCTATGACTGTAGTAATTAAACCAACAATATTTATTGGGCATAATAACCAGTGCAGTAATTAATTATCACTGGTGTAATAGTGTCTGCGGTAATGCTCCCTCCCTTCCTGCTGGATCAATATACTTCGGGGGTTGTTAAACATTGGTGAGTGGGGGTGCAGAGGGGCTGGGGAGAGTGGGAGGTAATGGAGAAGGTGAGGTGATAAGGAGGAATGTGGAAGGTAATGGGGAGGATGGAGGATAATGGGGAAGTGAGAATTGATGGGAAGGGTGGAAGCAGGTGAAGGGAAATTGGGAGGATAGGGAAGGAGGAGTGTGATATCCATTTTAGGGCTGGGGCTCATCACCTCACTGGAGGGCGAGAACGGTAAAGGTCGAGTGCTCCTCGGTCACTCACCCCCCCTGCTCAGGAATGTATTCTTTTGGTGTGAAGCTTCTCTTGTCTGGGGTAGTGATGGAGTGAAAGGGGTCAGGGAGCACAGGTAATAACACAGGCTTTCATTAGGCATATAAAAAGGTGATGCGTTGCACGGCTGACTGCTGCAGGTGGTGTAGGATTAGGTAAGAAAGTGAAGTGAGTTGAGATGTTGTACGAGAGGACGAAGAAGGGGTCCCCTGGCGTTGGTGCAGGGGCAGGTGCGTCGTTGCCTGTGTTTCGAAGTGCAATTAACAGGAGGAGTGGTGTGCCGGGGTCCCATGGCTTTGTTGCGGGTGCAGCAGAAAGGTCACTGAGGTTACGTAGTTCGGAAAGAGCGCGGGGGCTGACGAGCTTGTGCTAAGGATAGAGGCGCAGCTAAGCTACCCTAGAAACGACTTTATATGAGCGTTGGCGTTGCCTTACGTGGCTCATTGTCAGCGGTGAGGGAGGCAACCGATTGTGAAGTCTCCACAGGTCTCCTGATGGAGAGAATGAGTCAGGAGTCATATGACCAATACATGCCTGACTGATGCACGGGTATTTATATGCGGTCAGGGCCACGCCTCGCCGCGAGTGATGATGATGGAGTGAAGGCAGTCCATGTCAGGGGCGATATCCCTTGGGGATTAAAAGGAGAACGATGATTTGAGGAAGCCTAGAAGTGGCGGACCTTCTTGTTTTGAGGATTAGGATCATGTCCCTACTAGAGGACATGATGACCTATGATCTGAGTGGTTAGCGAACGTCACATAAGGTCACACGACATCCCTAGGGAGGACAACCTTGTATCCTTTTCGAGATATCATGTTAGGCGTTTGTAGAGTGTCACAGAGAAAAATGACGCTACACTCGTTACCTTAAGTCCTCCTTAGGAGATCATGATGATTGACATTTTTAGGACAAAAGCTGAACCCCTTGAGTTTGAAATGCAAAGTGTCGCATACTGTATGGAGGAACAGTAAACAGAGACGTGGACGATAGTGGAGAACTCTCTTTCGGATCATTCATTGATTTACGATAATTATCTTCCCTAATGACTTGACGAAGGATAGATTGATTTACGATACGAATCATGCTTGTTCAGCTAAGAGAAGCACATTTTTTTTTTCTTGTATAGGAAGTTGTGTCGCCATATTCCCAAGAGTAGAATCCTTCTCCTTAAAGGGCCGCACCGTTTCGCTCAGGGATCGACCCGTCGTGTCCAAAAAGTTTTAAGCTTGGTCAGAACTTGGAAGAAGTGCAAGAACTAATCGTATGTTGTAGAAAAGTGAACGCGGAAGATTATAGAATCTGTTAGATTTATTATCAATTTACTTTGTGTATTGGAAGTTTCTCCGTCTCCCCACAGACGTTTAGGTTATCTATGACACATTATTGAGAAATGTTTCTATGATTAAGCTTGTGGGTAAGGAATTTCATAAACAGTCATTGATGAAAGAGAGAATGGGTGGAGGTGTGTAATGACGCTGACCGTGTTAACGTAATTAACTCTACGGGAGGAACCATCCATATTTGATTACGTCGTGAGACATTTCTGACCACTATTCTAGTAACGTTTGGATGGCGTCCATTTTCATTTGATATGTTCTTAGAGCACACTGAAATTTCAGGTAAACAGCTCCGGAACACAAACATGCTTAACAAAAAAAAAGGGGGTCGTACAACCTTCGAGAATTTTTTTCAATATTACCCTTTTATGCAGACCTGACGAGCGTATGCTTGTGGTCACTTATGTATTTATAGGCCAATGTGTGCGTGAGTAGGCGAAAATGATTTGGGTTCGAAAGGAGGCAGAACCAGTCATTATGTCAAGTAGTGGTGGGCAGCACGCAAGGCTCCACTGACCATTTAGAAAGCACCGTCTTACATCCAGGAGGGAAAAGTTCATAGTTATTGTTCCTAAAATATTACCAAAACTTGCAAGGCAGCGCCAGTTGTGCGGAGCTCCGGGAGATTGTCATGATAACTGGGTTAATATCTTTACGTCGATAGTTCTTGAGAATTTAGGTGGATTGCTGAATGCTAGCGATGATTAAGACCAGACCCTTTAAAGTTTCATAACGACGATAGTAAGACATTAGGACCTAATATCGCGTACAGGCCTTATGATATGTAAAGCTAAGTTTATAGAGTATGGGCGAGGCTATCGTATCGATACTAAACGCTGGCAGTGTGTTAGGGCAATATTTTCAACCTTGGGTTATTGACGACGTGCAGGGACAGTAGGGCTTCCGTCGTGAACGATTGATTCATACACTTGTCAGGGAGTTGGACGAGTGATTAGAATTAATTGGCATGCTTGTACATGGTAGCAAGCCGGCTGCGTGGAGGGTGGGAGGGGCGGGAGGGAGAGGGGGACAAAATTGCTAACTGGCGAGCCGCAGCTCACGCTATGCCGTGCTTCGTACTGTCATGACGGCTTCGCGGGACACACAGCCCCTTGCCTTTCTAACTTATCTCGCTACTGACGTGTCATATAATTTGTCAGGCTGGTGATGCGCAAGACCATTGCTTCCGTATGGATTTGTAGCGGTCATCTTGATGATACGGAAGAAAGTTGCTGCCACAGGGGTTTGTAGCAGCCATCTTACAATATGGATGATTGTTTTCCCGTTCAGGTTTGTAGCGGCGCCATACACATGCATACTACATCAAAATATCTTCAAATGTATATCACACACCACATGGGCCTGTTTTGCGTTTCATAGTGAAAACCATGTTTGCGAAATCAGTGCAAACCAACGATAAACCACCTGGATTGTATCGGATTGCCTATACACGGAGGCCTGGTTGTGACTGATGGCTTGGAGGAATTGTAACGTGGTTCTTGAAACGCATGAGTTACATATTGTTACCATTGTCAGACCTGCCGGGATAAAATTCTTTGCACGTATGTCTATGTAAGCCGGCATCGCTGTAGCGGAAGTCGAGTCGTGTACGAGAGATAAGGTCACACATTTCCGCCTCTGAATATTTTAGTGTATATCTTTCAGTATTCAGATGCGCAGTGTGGACCTGTGTTTATAGTATGCGAAAAGACTAAGGATACCTCCCGTTATGGTCGGTCTAAGGAGGCGAAACAACCAGCATGAGAACCAGGACAACCAAGCCACCTCTACGGTGGAGGGGTTACCGTTCCTGACCGTTGCGCGTTAACGGGCCGCTTTGGATAGAGCGTATAGGTTCGAATCCTGGGTGCGGCAGTTTGTTCACAGTCATCTCAGCTGTTCCTCCATCCTGAGGGGATGGTCGATAAAATGGGTGCCCAGGTCAGGCCAGGGTATGTACGTATATTTAGTGTTAAAGAGATGGCCTTGATTAGGACGTCAGTTACCCGTGCCGTCTCAGCTAGCATGCAAAAGGTGAAGAATTTTTAAACGTTAGTATTGTTAGAAACCTTGGATTATTCAGCGTCATAAGGTAGTATTAGTAGAATCATAAGACATGGTGATGGGTTCACTGTACACTATCGGATCCCTACGCTGTCGAATCGTGCTTTTTGGTGACCACCGCCGCGTCACTGTAATGTTTGAGAAACGGTGTGGTGAGGGTGAGGCCGCTGCCAGTGCTTTACTTCCTCAACCCACACCGGGCCGGCCGTGGCCAACGCCCGATTTTGTTAAAAGGTCGGCCGCATGACCCCAGGAACAGCGCCTACTTGAGGCCCACTGGCTCACGCGGCCAGTGCCACACACGCCAGGAAGAAAAGAAAAATACTGCTGTAGTATGATGTTTCCTTCGGTACTGTACGATGTAAACCTTTACAGTTCCTCGGAGGTAGAGTATTAGCGAGCACTTAGCTCGAGATTTGGCCGAAAGGCAGAGCTAGCGCATATCGCTTATCGCAGGGAAGTATAAGGTTACGAAAGAACGAGTCGTATGGTATTTGTTGAGTGTAACGTATGAAGGGGAGAACTTTCATGTTTGTGGATTAAATGCCAGCAGCCCACGTGTGGGAGAGGTATAAAAAGAGACATCGAATTGGGCCAGAGGAGTTACACTTGACACCACTGAAGTGCTGGCTTACTGTGTAGCCGTTACTTATTCTCCCGATGCCCAGTTGTAATACCTCCCTGGTCGGTGGCTACCTGCCACCTACTGCATACCATGAGAGAAAGAGAGCATATAACAATTTTGTGGATGATGGAATTCTTGAAAGATATACAGATATCGGATAGGAAGGAAAACATATGGTTGGCTTCGGCTATATATTAGTACCAACCCCCTCAGTGGCAACGTCACGCAACATTTCTTAACCACAAAATCAATCTTGACTGTTGCTTTTGTTATGGTCTCGGGCAGTCAAGCGAAAGTGTGTGGTGTGGTGGACCCTCGTGTGTCCGACGCTCAAATTAGCCTGCCGTGTTGCACTTTCTTATTTGTCATTTTTTTTTTATCTCCCCTCTCTCGCTCCCTTTCACTTCTTTATTCCTCCTGTTCTTCATTTCACCCCGTCTCCATTCCTTGTTTTGATACCTGGTTAATGTCATTAACAGTCTGTTAGTCTCTGTGTTTTAGTATAACTGCGTGGAATGAAAATCAAATAATTAACGAATCATCTGCCCGTTGGACATGTGAGTTCAGTTATTTATGGTGCAGAACAGTATTGGTGTGTGTGTCTGTGAATATTTATTTGTATGTACATTACGGAGAGCAAATTCTACAGCTTTGACGTATGTCGATTGAGCCTTCACGAAATGAGTTCAGGTCACTAATAGAGTGCCGCAAGGTTATTTTCTGGGACCATTATTCTTCTTGATCAATGTAAATGACATGGTAGGAGATATGCGCTCTTGCCTGAATATGTATGCAGATGACGCAGAGGTCATGAGGAAAGTGAAAGCGAGGAAGTTTGCTTCAACTCACAAGGGGGCCTGAACAGTCTCCAAAGATGGTCTGATACTTGGTGGATGAAATTTTAGCTGAGTTAATGTAGAGTAATTTGTATCGAACACAGGGAAAGGAGGCCTCGGTATGAATATTATTTAAAAGAAAATAAGCTGCAGGAATCTGTGTGTGGGAGATTTCGGAGTCGACATTTGAAAAAAAATAATGTAACGACGTACTTTTGTAGCATTGACTGTGGATGAATGGATTAAACTGAGTGAAGAAATAGTAAATACAGGGAGCATACAGAAGTTTAATAAATTGTATGGTTGTAGAGATATTTCGAGAGAGGGGCTCCCACTAGCGTAGAACTTCCTTCCCCATCCAGAACAGATAGGTAATTACACACATAAACATTATCAAGGTTTCAGGCCACGCTGTAAATAACAGGGCGTTGTACCTTGTGACATTCGGCACACAGTAATTAGGGCTCAATAAATGATGAAGTACAGCGTATCAGCCACAGTGGTTATTCCAGGTGCCGCGCGACCAGTGTCACCAACCGGATATCTAAAGATACTTAGGATGTGTTTTGGCTCATTTAAACCCTCAAGCACAACGGTTCGACCCTCGGATATATTGGCCCGACGTTTAACATGGCCTTTATGGGTCAGGTGAGAGAAAACCTGCGTTGCATGGTGGATCATACTAAAAGTGAGTTGGAGAGAGGCACTTTGAACTAGCCAGGTCGATGATCGATTCCTTATTACTATCTGGCGGAGTTGTTGAGTGTTGTAGCAGACAGAACAGTGGCAGTCTGCCTGATCAGATCACAGTAATGTGTACACTGCCTCCCGTAAATTTGCGGTACACCAGCAGTTTACACAGTAACCGTGTGAGTGGCAACAGTGGCGAAGGGTTTACCCGCGGCCCACCCTGCTGGACGCAACAGGTCCCACATTCGTTGTTTGTGAATAAACACTGTCGCCATGGCAACAGTGTCTACCGCCTGGTCAGGATGTTCACGTGGCTGGCTGTATGTTTCACTAACACACAAGATACTATGTACTTTTTGTCCGATGTTTATTGATATACTTAATCCTCCGAGTAAAACATTTGTAGAGTCGGTTTCTCGGTTATGTATATATATATATATATATATATATATATATATATATATATATATATATATATATATTTTTTTTTTTTTTTTTTTTTTTTTTTTTTTCCGGACTGGTGCCTGACTGTCAAGGATCGATTACTCGCAACAGCTTGTTAGATTTCCACCTGAAGGTCGCTGGGTATCCACTTCACCTTAGGGTAGCAGTTAGAGAGGCGATAGAAATTTTAGAGGTTCATAAACATTGTCAGTTGGTGTGTGCCAAAGGTGGTAGATAGGGAGTAGGAAACTACACATGTAGTTGGTAAGCCTACGCTGGCATGTTCTCCCGCTGTCGCAAATGATTCAGTGTACATAGAAGATGAAAAACAGATACGTTTAGGAATGAGTAAATCGCTAGCATATATGTTAGTGTGAGACTACCCATATCAACACATCAGAGAGGGAAGAGGACCTAGAAATTCAGAAACAGTCGGGTAGGGTTTACCTTCCTCAACCACGAGAGCCTGGGCCCCCACTTTCTCCGTGCTGTTCAAATAAGTAATAACAAGATCGAAAATGTGAGCAGCTGCAATGCGACTGAATCATCAGCTTCAGCACTGGCACCCTGCCGTTGGCGAAGGGCTCACCATATCAGGCAAAGATCAACACTGATACGCTGACAGCCTGCCAGGCTCACAGCTTGCGTTTAGGTATTATCAGAATTATGTTCAGTATTTTGTATAGTTATCCCTGGGGATAGGGGATTAAGAATACTTCCCACGTATTCCCTGCGTGTCGTAGAAGGCGACTAAAAGGGGAGGGAGCGGGGGGCTGGAAATCCTCCCCTCTCGTTTTTTTTTTTTTTTAATTTTCCAAAAGAAGGAACAGAGGGGGCCAGGTGAGGATATTCCAAAAAAGGCCCAGTCCTCTGTTCTTAACGCTACCTCGCTAACGCGGGAAATGGCGAATAGTTTAAAAAAAAAAAAAATTGTATAGTACTGTCATAAAAATATTTGACTTTAGAAATTGGCTCTGATGCCTTAAGTATATCCAAACTTTTTTTCCCCCTTCTATTAAGACGCTGGAAAAAAATATGATTTAGACATTTTTGTCTCTCTCTCTCTCTCTCTCTCTCTCTCTCTCTCTCTCTCTCTCTCTCTCTCTCTCTCTGCAGCCTTATAAAACTAATCAGACTTCTTGCTGACCGTATAAGTCCGTAGTCCTTGATATTTCACTTCTAAGAAATCACAACTGGTAGCCAGCTCAGTATATATTGATTATCTTGATGTTAGTAATAAGAAAGTCAAGATGTTAGATGTTCATGAATTGTCTACAGCTTTATTGCTTCACGTGTTTTTGTGAAGATGGCGTGATGTAGTGTTGATAATTCCTGGAGAGACTAGTTCCCCCTGCTTCCCCGGTAAGTAAAGCGGATAGACGCCGCAACCCACGCTAATTGCACTCTAAAGGCCGGCTGAAACATACAAGAATGAACGCATTTGCAGCGAAAGTGGTTTATATCTGTATATAGCTGGTAAAGCCCACTATTCTTTATTATATTCCATAGGTCATATTTGAGATGATTTACTTGATTATTCAGCTGTTTAAGCATGGTTTTAACGATCATTGGTGTTCAGCTTTTGATAGAAATAGAAGCACTGTATTGAAAAAAATACCGAATTAGAATGCAGTTATGCTCGCATTTTTGACAAGTTAATCATCATAACCTTTCCTCCTGTTGTCGTAATTTTCATTAACGTCTTGGAGCTTATATATATATATATATATATATATATATATATATATATATATATATATATATATATATATATATATATCCTAAGCCAAGCGCCCATTTTATCAACCAATTCCTATGATGGATGAACAGCTGGGTTGACTGTGGACCAACTACCGCAACCAGAATTCGAACCTATGCGCTCGATCTTAGGCAGCCAGTCAACGCTTCATAGCCTGACCAGTGAAAATTACATTAGAACTGGGTGGTAAGCAAGATTAAGGTTGATGTTCTACTCAGAACAAATGGAGAAAATGGATGTTAATCAGGGATATAGGTTTTTTTTTTTTGGGGGGGGGGTCTGTCTGTGTTTGTAAAGCAGTCCATCACAGATAAAAATGAAAATAAAGATTTTACATTTATAAGATTACCACAGTTGTTATTAACATTCGGTGGTCTGCCACATTAAATAACAATGTAACACGATTTTTATTTTCATGAATGGACTTTAGGTTAATGGTAGTGTTAGTACTAACAGGAAAACTTTATCACTCAGAATGTATTCATTCTGAGTTCCAACATCGTGCCTATTTACATAAAGTGTACAGCCCCTTTGTATTGCGGAGTGCATAATATCATTATGTTTTTTTTTACTGGTTATGGTTGCATTTGGCAGATGTTATCATGTCTTTTTTGTGCTCTAGGTGATGAAACTGCTGACAAAAGGCAATAAGGAGAGAACGTGTGAACCCACTGCTGCCAACAAGACTTCTTCCCGTAGCCATGCCCTCCTCCAGGTCAGGTCATGATGGTTGTTCCATTTCGTACAAGGTTTTTCTTCTATTTATGTAAAAGTATATTAGATTACCATGATTTTGGTAGCCATAAAATTTCTTATTGAGATGTAGGATTTATTTTGGAGAAAATTAAAAACAGAGTGCAATGTCATTTTACCCTTACGATTATTTATAAGCCATTAAGGCAATGGAGTATGATCATAGAAAAGCTGGTTTAGTTATAGCATAAGTTGATGAAAAACCTGTAGGAATCAATGTAACTCCTCCGGAAACCTCACCTAAATGATATGGAGCTGTGACATACCTTATTGTGGCAACCAAACTTCACCTTCTCATTGTTATGAAAAGTGGGATCTGTTGAGCTACACTGTATGCAATAATACTTTATTTTTTTATATTTCTAAGTTCTTTAGTTCCACATAAGGAAAAATGAATGTATTTGTTTGTATACTCAACTCTCATTGATTTTGGAGTAGTGACCAATGAAATATCCTTGTCATTTTCACCACCTCCTTAAAACACTGACTTAACAGAAATTGAATTTTCTCTATCTGGAATTTTTTTTTAGTTGTTTAATTGAACACAGTTCGTTTGATTGTTGAATCAGTTTAATCACCTGTTCTCTGTTATCAAATATGATTTTGTTTATTGAAAATGGTCACCAAGTCTCATGATATACCTACTTTTGTACAACAGTTGTATTCAGTTCTCTGAAAGTTTAATCTCAGTGATTTTTTTCTGACATTTAGATAACTTGGAAAGCATAGGTTCTCTGATACAGTGTGTACTTGCAAACTATTCTCGTTTTGAGCATTCCATCATTATCATCCTGAGTACACAGTTTGATTCCCCTTCCCGAGATGTTGACCACACCCTGCATATGCTCCTGCTTACACCTCAATTGTTTATTACATGATTTTTCTTATTTTTCATTAAGACTATCTTTGAAATTTTAATATAGTATAGTTTTTCTTATTGCCTTTAGAGTATTTAATTTTTTGTATGTGTAGTATATGGAAATTTATTTCACAGTTAGTACAAACCCTCAAAATGATGTCTCGTTAGAAGTGTGGCATTATACCAGTAATTGACATTGGAATATTACTCTAGCTTATAACATGAAGGAGGATAACAGTTTCTTAACACTTCTTTTTAAGATTAATTATTGTTTTCTTTGTCTTGAGCTGAACTGAGTGTAGATTGGAACCAAATCTGTTGTAGATTAATTGCTCTTAGTTTCTATAAAGTTCGTAAGTAAACTTGATTGTTTTGATGGGTACCCTCAAGAGATGAGGTGTCTAAACCCTGTGATTACACGTTTATCCATCATCTCTTAGCAGATTTCATGACTTTTCTGTTTAACAGGTGAATGTGCGTAAGTCACTTATAAAGGGAGACGGTGAGGAAGTGAAGAATGGGCGACTTTTCATGGTTGACTTAGCTGGCTCTGAACGTGCCAAACAAACTAAGGTTAGTGAATAGTCATTTTTCACGTTGGTTAAGAAAGTGAATAGTTAGGCTCCTTAATGAGAAGTTTCAGAGTAATATTTAGATATGCTGATGCATATCTTAAAACAATCTTAAAACAATCTTTACACTTTCAGAGTGACATGATATGAAATAGGATGAAAAAATCTTAGAGCATACCAACTTCTTAAAGTTAACAGATTATCATTGTAAGACTGGTCTTTCACTGGTGGAAATATTGTTTCTGTGCTTCATGTACTTCGTAGCTGGGGAACTTTATATTTTCTGTCTTGGATCTAAAATTACAAGGTGGATTAAATAACTGCCATATTTATTGATGTGCTTGAAACCAGTCATTCCAAAGGCATGATTTTTTTCTTACTTATTTGTGGATTATATTCTTTCTTTTTTTTTTGTCTTTTAAACTATTTGCCATTTTCTGTGCCAGCGAGGTAGCGTTAAGAACAGAGGACCGGGCCCCTGAGGGAACATCCTCACCTAGCCCCCTTCCCTGTTCCTTCTTTTGGAAAATTAAAAAAAAAAAAAACGAGAGGGGGAGGATTTCCAGCCCCCCGCTCCCTCCCCTTTTAGTCGCCTTCTACGACACGCAGGGAATACGTGGGAAGTATTCTTTCTCCCCTATCCCCGTGGATTATATAGTGCCAGCACATCCTATGTCTTTAATATTTTGGTTTAAAATCAGTGCAAAGATCTCCACTGCCCAGAGAGCTAAAAGATTGATATATATGTGCTATAAAGTAAATAGATGAACAAGACACAGTGGTAAGAATAGTTATCAATTTATTGACTTTTATGAGTTTAGGTTTTCATATGTGTTGTAGTAATTTATACATTAATTTTTACTTTGTTTAAAGGTATAGGAAATCTAATTTGTAACTAGTATATGTTAAGTGCATTATATTTGAGCAACAGTTTTATTTGTGGTATATAACAGTGGTAGACAGATAAACTTAGCTTTCCAAACCTCAGAATTTTTATTTTGAAATATTGACATTTACAATTACAAGTGTAAGTTGTGAACACATCTTTTTATCATTAAGAAAAAAGTCTAATTAATTACAACAATGACTGATTTTTAAAAGGTCTCATCATAGACAGCTGAAATCCTCAAGTGGAAGGTGACATTATTAGTGTCTGAAATGTGAATCAGTAACATATGCCTTTTTGCTGCTAGCTTTGTTCCAGTACTGTATTTACTGTTTTTGTGTAGTAATTCCATCTTTCAGTTTATGGAACAAGGGAAGATAATAGATTTGAGCTAGACAAAATATGATCAGATCTGGATCTTTGTCACCAGTGTGAAACAGGCAAGCACATTACACTTGAAAGTTGCTGATCTCCTACTGAATGGTAGAAAATTCTGTTGTTTAAAAGGTGTGCTCTCTTTAATGTGCATAATTCCAGCTCAGCTACATTCAGTGATGGACATTCTAGTGATCATTTTTCTTTTCCATCAGAATAAGGGTAAGCAACTGCGTGAAGGAGCTCATATTAACCGCTCCCTTCTGGCCTTGGGCAACTGTATTAATGCTTTAGCTGAAGGACGCGCCAAGTACGTTAACTACAGGGATTCTAAACTAACACGGCTTCTTAAGGTAAAGACAGCAATGTCTACTCTTCTTGTACCTACTTTTTTCTTATTTTCTTAACCTTCTTCTTTTTATCAATACATTAGTATGTATGGTATGAATTAACTTTATCAGTAACAGACATAATTTCACCAGGATGCTCTGTCAGGAAACTGCCGAACAGTAATGGTGGCACATGTCTCTCCATGTCACCTTCACCGTGAAGAGACGCGCAACACTCTCATATATGCTGACAGGGCCAAAAATATTTCAAAACAGGTCAGAATGAGGAAAAACATATTAGATCCTAGAGGTTTGATATGCATACTTTAGTTTCTAAATGATGACTTTGAAAAAAATGACTGTTAAACACTATCATCATGCATGAAAATTTAAAATTTGATTAAATATACTAGAACAAATTATTTATGTACATCAGAACTTTTAAAGTTTATATTACTTTTCTAAAGGGTTTCATGTCACTTTTGTGTCACTTTTAAGTCATTGGGGTTTGTGCTGACTTCCAAATAGGTGTAATTTTTTCTTGGTGCTGCAAATTCCTGATAAACTTGAATAGAAGGACTTTAGATTTTTCCTCTTTGAATATTCACATATTTTACCTGTAGCACTTGTTTCAGCAAAGTATTTCTGTTCAATTCTCATTAGCAAAAGACATTGATTTATTTAGTACTCATTTTCCTTCTGTAACCTTTGTTAGGTTTAATTTGAAACATGTAACATATGCCTGTGTTTGGTTAAGCATTTCATATATATGAGATCCAGCTTATGATGGAAGTCCATCCCCATTTTTTTTTTAATGAGCCCTATTTGATTCTAGGTGCGATCTAATGTGTTGGATGTGTCATACCATGTGTCACAATACCAGACTATCATTAGTGAGCTTAAAGAGGAAATTGAACGACTAAAGGGCAAAATTGCCAGTGAAGATGATGACAAGAACACCTTGGGAATGAATCCACAGGAGTTAGAGGCAGAGCAGCAAAAGAATGCAGAGAAACTTGAAAGACTCAAGAATGACCTTCTTGATATGTTTCGTGAACAGATGTCTTTAAGGTAAATATTGTGATCTGAGGAAGAATGGCAGTTTTTGTTTGACATGAGTTAATGATGAATCATCTCTAAAACATAAAGAATATTTGCATTACATGAAATGTAAGTCATAATTACAATATAAGCACATGTTTTCATCCACACCAGGAGTAAGCTGATGGATATTGACAGTAACATATTAGCATTGTCCATGGAATTTGAAAGGCAAAACCTAGTGGTGACTGAATGGGAGACAGAGAAAGCTAGTCGAGCGAAAATCCGATCAGAACCAGTCAAGGGGCCAGAAGGCGAGGAAATAATTGACATGGACACTGACAAAGAAAAAGGTAATTTGGTCCTTTCAGTTATGCCAACATGAAAAATATTTGTGAAGAAGAGTTACTGGTTTTTAATTAGAACTTCATGATATGCCAGTAAAATTTTTCATGCTGTAGGTGTAATTTGCAAATAGTATGATAGTCTTTTATTGTAAAGTCTAAATTCATGTAGATACGATATTTCTCATTTGCATGTAATGTTATAACAACACCAGACAGTTTGCTTGTATCATAATGAAATTTTACTCTTTTATGCACTAAGCCCTATGGACCAACTGAGAGCACTTTCCTCAAGTTATTTTGAATAATGAAATATCATTTCCCTATCATAGGCAGAGTCTTGTGAACGTCCATCTAGTTTCCCTTCTGTTTCTTCCCCTTTTTCCATTTCATGATGCAATTTCTTGATTCTGGACTGTAACAGGCCTAATTCAGATGCCAGGGATCAGTATATGAATGGTGATGGATTTGAGTGTGCTGCCTTGTTACTTTTGCACTTTGGCATCATGGGTCTGGGCAGATTATTGTCAGGTCATTAAGTCCCTCTGAATGAGCATCAGCTGACCTCATATGCTTTATAATGGTCAAAGCGGGAAAATTCTTATTGATTCACTCATTTCCTCTGGGTAAAATGGTGTTTTAACCCACTGGAAGCAAGTTCTCTCTCAGGTACTCGTATAATAGAGAAATGGATTTTCATATCAAAACCTCCACTTTTCCTTTTTTCTGTAGATGATGACAGTGATGATGATGAGCCAGAGGAAGTAACTCAAGCTTGGGAGGACCTTTTATACCTGCAGAAAGAGCAGCAAAGATACACAGAGATGCGAGAGAAGGTGGAACAGGAGATCATTGAAGTGAAGAAGCAAGCCAAGGAGATGGAGGAGGTATGTTCAGAAGTTAGGTAGCTAGCATAATCTCGTGAATGGTTAAAACAAACTTTTTTAAGAATTAGAACATCAGTTTTGTTTAGTGCAAGTCTCCCAGTTGTCTGGTGTCATTTTATACATTATGGATTTGAATAATCAAAAATGATAATAAGTGTTTATTGTTTGGAGAGAAACACCAGAGGTTGGTATTAGGCTTTAGGTGGTGAAAGGAGGAAGTTGAGAGTAAATGTGAGCAAAAATAAGGTAATGAGGTACTATAGGGGGATGCAACAGAGTGGTGCGAGTGTAAGTGTGAATAGGGAGGACTTGGAGGAAGTGCATTGCTTTAGATACCTGGGAGTGGACATGGCAGTGAAAGGAACCATGGGGGCTGAAGTGCTGAAAGAGGAGGCTTATTTCCTGGATGCATTAAGGAGTGTGTAGAAAGAGAGGTCACTTATGGCAAACATGGGTTACATTTGAAGGTATAGTAGTCCAGACATTGATGTATGGGTGTGAACCTTTGGCTTGAAATGCAAAATAAAAGAGGACCTTGGATATCCTAGATGTTAAATCCCTGAGGACGATATGTGATGTGAAGTAGATTTATCATGCTAGGAATAACAATGTGTAAGAGTGGTGTGATACTAAGTGCAATGTGATTGAGAGTGCTGACCATGGTTTGCCAAAATGCTTTAGACATTTAGAAAGGATAAGTTAAAAAAAAGACTGACTGTCTTACAGAAGAGGAGGCAGCAAGGAGGGAAATAGAAGAATGGAGTAAGGAAGGTATGAGGTTTGCGTGAGAAAGAATTAATTGGACTGATATGACATTCATTTGGGAGGAAGTACATACTGTCATTGGGCTCCATCAGGGCCTATGAAGTGAAGTAGCTTTTGAAGTTTGGCCTTGCAAGCTAGGTTTCATTACATAATATGTAACAGCTAAAGAGTAGATAGTGTAGATGAACTCATTGTTTGTTTGCTCTTCATGCTACCTTGCCAAGGTGGTAGAGACTTTTACATAGAAGGATAAAATTAGGAAGAAATTTTTTCCTTTTTGTTGGGATTTTTGCATTTTCTTTCATTACTTTCAGTATTTCCTAAAATTATATATATTTAAATATGGAAGAATGAGAAGAGTATTTCTTTGTTATCAAATGAATGTTAATCAAGTTAACTACAAATATAAATTTCTGTAAGTATATTGATGATAATTGATATACCCTTATCCTTTGTCCCACTAGCTACTCAGCCTGCTGAATTTTTTCTGTTGCTCAGTTATAGTACTTTTAAAGGTCACTTTCTATCAGGGCTATAGCCTTCCACTCCTGATGTCAGTCTTCATTATGCTTTTCATTCACCTTTCATATGAATTTACTGTTGTATATATAAATACATCATAAAACTCCCTTGCAATCATAGCTTACTATTTACTTAAGCACTCCCATTTCACTATTTTCTGAAGTTCTCCTTATACTGCATGTCAGATGCTATTCTAACAAATAAGTTTGTCTCTTTCAGTGTCAGCTGCAGCACTGTCAGAATAATGTACTATGTTTTTATCTGCCATTAGGTACAGCATTGGCAAGGAACTTTGTGACACTTTCTTTTTACCCAAAAACCAAAACACAGTTCTTGTGTAGTTAAGTGTGCCATCTGTATATTAAATGGAATAACAATCTTGATCTTAAGATATTTCCTCATATGTATGTGTAATAAAGTTTAAGTTGAAGAGAAGAACAGGTCATTTCCATTTTGTGCCAGAAGACCCATATGGCATAGCAAAGACATCTGTGTTGAGACCTTGTAGCTTTGACAGGCAAATTGAAATTTACATGAGGTTAAACTGCATAAAAGAAAACAAAAGGGATTTAGATATTAGAAGAAAAGGTTAACAGAATATATGATGACCATAATAGTGTAGAAGGATATTGAGAGTTATATACAAAACAACCGCTCTGAGAGAGGACGTATTTACTTATGAGTATTTATGACAAGTTTTTGCCAAAATGCAGAGCTAACACATAGTGCTTACCACAGGAAATTCTATGGTTATAAAGAATGAGCCATTTGAGTAACATGTTGACACATGTTATATGCGAGATGGAGAGATTGTATGTTTGTAGGACAGAGACTACATGGGAAGGATAGACTCCAGGTTCCCTGATGGTTCATAATGAAGTTATCTAAAAAAAAGATTTAAATATTGTGGTAGAAGCAGGATAGCAGAGCAGAAGGCACTTTCCTCTCGACCCTCCCTCCAGCTCAACCCCTGATAGGAAAAAGATGAGAAAATGATACTATGTGAGTAGTGGTAAGAAACTGCCTTAAAAATTCTGTAGAACAGTATAGACTGGAAAATGTTGGAGGATAGAAAGAAAGAGAGGGAGTGGGGGGAAAAAGTAAGAAAGAGAAATGATAGGATGATATAGAGATCATATAGTTTTTGTTTGGTTTGGAAATTTTGTAGGTAAATCTAAAGATGGTTCTCCTCTTTTAGAAAATGAGAAACATATAAAGTTTTCCTTGCCTTTTAACATCATTTACTCTTAAAAGTCAGTTTCCTTTAGGTTGTGTATTGGTTGGATTCTGTTATTCATTTACTTAGACTCAGTTCTTCAGGAAAAGTTGTAGAGAACAAAAATTGCCAGCTTTTAGCTGCCTACACCCAATTGGTGGTTACATCACTTTTGTCACATGCAACACTGTAGTCCCATTAACCTGTCTTACATCTATTGTTTTTTCCTAGTGTCTTGTCTTTCCTCACTCCCTTACATTTACTGTCAGTCTGCCCATATTCACATACCTCCTTTTTTTAAGGGCATTCTGACATTTGTCTTACATTATTAGCATTTACACTTGCATTGCAAGAAGAAGACTAATTTTCAAGCAGAATTCTTCACTAAGGTATGGAATAATGCTTATATTGTCTGTGGCAGTAGAACGTGCAGTTATGTACAGTGAGTTGTGTTTGATTAAGATTCTTCATGCACAACCCTGTTTTAAGTGTTGTAAATTGCTTGTTAGCTTTTTATACATCTAAATCCTTCTGACAGTGCTTCTTTCATGTATCTTCATGCAGCTGTTAACAAAGCGTAAAAGATGCAGAAAACGAATGAAATGTTGCCGAAAGCTCCTCAGAAAGTGGCATGAGGTAGGAGACGGTATTTCATGACCATCTGCTAAGGCTATACACTACTAGACATGTTTTATAGTCATCTTAAGAGCCACAAAATAATTATCCATTTGAAAGTTTTCAGCAGAAGACCTTTATGATCATTGAAGAGCCAGTGAAATACCATAAAATACTTGATGTAATTCTGGTTTTGAAGTTTTCAGGATTTCCAAACCTGTTTTATATCTATTCAATATATGTAGTGTCCATATATTGTTTTTGTTTTTATTAGATGGTTACCTCTAAACCCATAGTTCGTAGTGACTGAATATAGTAGCTGATATTTGAAAGGATTGGCTTTGTTTCTAGTTTTTCTGTGCTCAAATAGGTGTAGCCAAGGCATATTCGTTGGTTGAGGATGGGTAACTTTTGGTTTCATTGGTGTCTCATGCCCAGACAACATGTTGGTGGTGCTCTTTCTTAATTCTATGTTGTAAGTCTCCTCCTTTTCTCTGCTGCTTGTAGTTACTTAGCCTGAAGCATTAGTTCCATTTTTAGTTTTTTAGCCTGAAACTTTAGTTCCATTTTCAGTGTATTGTATTTGTTAGACACTGCAATAAGACTTTTTATTTCAAGTGTAACAATCTCTAGATAATATCCCAAGTATTTTGATAATTTTCTTTGGGCATAAACTGCTATTATTTATGTAAGATGCTTTGTTGCATTTATAGATGTTTTAGAGAGATTTTGTCTTTCTTTTTTCACTCTCCTGTCTTGTCTGATACAAACATGCAGTAGCTCAGAGTGGACCGTAGGAAGAGGTTCCACTTCTTTGTTCATTTATGTATCTTTCCGGTCACCAAATGATTCCTGACATGACTGGTGCAAGTAAATGGCCCATAAGAACTTGATGTACATTGAAAGTTTTTAACTGTGACCCATATAGTTAGTATGCCATCTGATTTGGCTGCTGTTCACCTTACCATCTTTATGAGTTTTTGTAGCTTCATACCAATATATTATCTGAAAGTTGTGCTGTGTGTGGATTGTTATTTCGATCATATTCAACATGGCACCAGTGGGAATATGTACTCATCCTCCTTTCCTTATGTTCTTACCATACAAAAGTGTCTTTAGTAGTTTTTCATACTTTGCTCATGTTTGAGGTAATATAGAAACATAATACACATCAAACAACTGTAGGGTCCAGTCCAGTGTATCACATGCATGCATGCATGCACGCCTATATAAGCTATACTTATTTTCATGTACTTATTTTGATTGTTGTTACAGATATGCTATGCCTTAACCTGACAGGTCCATTACACTTTAACCTAGATTTTATATCTCTTTCCAGTTTTCCATATGCTTTTATCAAAGTATTGAGACTTGTCACAGGAATCTAACACAGATTAGGATTTATGTGCAGATAACAACTAGCATTTAGACAAGATGTTTTTATAAGATTTTCATTTTCTCATCAGTCCCTTGTGTCCTGCCCTACATTGGATGAAACATTCCTTCTTAGTATAAGATCGGTTGAACTTTGTGAAGCTTGTTTTGATATCTGTTTGAGTTGAGCACAAAAGCAGCTTACCATTAGAAACAGAGTCTTCAGATGATTGAAGATCCTCAAAGATTTAGGAAAGCAACTAGAATTTCTCATTAGAATCATTAGTTTTGCATTTTCCTTCTTCATTTTGGATGGGTGATATTAGGCATCATCATTCTGTAGATGCACCTGTCCAGGGATCTTCAGGGCTTGCTAAAGCCTCTCCTTCAATAGGTTCACAGAGGATGGTGAGATCAATTTCTTTCATTTCCCGTCAGTTCATCTCTTCCATCATTTCATTTTATGGTGGATGCGTTAAATCATGGTTTGTTTGTTTTTATCCACCAGCTTTGAAATAGGTGAACTTTTGACTCCTGAAAAAGCTATTATAAAGCTGTTCTAGAATTACCAGCTTCATCTTGAGAATGTTTAAAGCACATCCCTTTGTTTTGATACTGTTCCCATATGTACTTAGAATTGTTAAATTGACCTATGACATGTATTATGTGTAGAGTTGATAGCTATTGCATATTTTAGTAAATGAGTTGTGCATTTGTATCAGCTTTTAAATAAGGAATTTTTGAATTATTAATAATACTATTTTGCAGTCGTATGACCAATATGTCATTACCATCCTAGCAAGAATGTTATGACCATTTGAGCTTAGAGATTTTGACCAACGTACTAAAATGTCTCAGCCATTCTTTTAAAAATGTTTTGACCATCTTAGATGAACTACCATAACCATCATTTTGTTTGTAGTATGACTGTTTTATCACCAATTTTCATGACTATCCTAGCTAGAATATGATTATTTTGCAAGGGCATCTTGTCCATCTTGTCCAGGATATCACAACCATCTAAGCAGATCTGTGTCTGTTTCTCCAGGCACTCCCAAAGACAATAACTACTAATGAGCAGAGGGAACTTCTTTCTTTACTCTGCAAGGTCAGTTCTACTATGGTTGTTTTCACCTTAGATTTTTTTTTTCTATTTGTGTGCACTAATTTTGAAAAGAACATGAATTATTAGATTTTTTCAGCATTCATAGGGAAGTGTTTGTAACCATATATCAACACTTTGAGGGCCCAGGCAGGGGCTTACCCATCATCCATGAGGTGAACCTGGGATGTGGTAACCAGTGGTGACCAGCCCATTAATATTTGCAAACAATTGTAATTTGTTATGTTTTTGGTCATTCACTTTTTACATTTATTTGTTCATGATTTTACCAAAGGAAAAATAGGTACATTAACATAACAAGATTATCAGTGTGCTTCCTTTCAAAGATATAAGATAAGAAAGGTATTTCTAAAGCACATTACTTGATGATTATATTCAGGCTGTAGTTAGCTGACATTTACTTTGTGTTTACCATGATTTGACTATTCATCACTTGATGATTATATTCAGGCTGTAGTTAGCTGTCATTTATTTTGTCTTTACCATGATTTGAATATTCTCCATGTTTTTTTTTTTTATTTACCATAGTGCTATAGATAAATCTTCAGATTGAGGCTTTAATGTTTTTATATAGACCATATACTGAATTTAATAACATCATCATAAAATGAATTCTTTCATACATATGCAAAAATGCCATTTTTTGTAAACAAGTTCAATTAGTGTGTTCAGTGTATACTCGTGGGGCGAGAATGAAATGAGTAATGGTGACTGTTACCTCAAGGAATTTTATTTTATACCCCTATGGAAAAACCACAAGTGATATAACATTCTTGCTGGTTTAATCTTAATTATGCTTATGAAGTCTGGCCTACTTTCACCATGTAGTCCTTATGTTTAAGTTCTTTGCCATTCCCCTTCAGTCCATCAGCATTTGTGTACATGATCCTTATTACAAATATTGTATTGCTTGTTTCTCCATTTCCATCAGTTCAGAGAAGAAACTGCTAGTTGTTTCGATACATGCTTATTTTTTGCCTTTTGTACCTTCTATCTGAATTTTGCCATTGATCATATTTTTGTTTCCTCTTCTGTGTACATTGTGATGAATATTTCTCTGTCTTGCCCTCTTGTAGTCCTGCCTTATGAGCACTGCTGTCCTTCATCTTAAGTTTATCTTTTACTAGGTTTACCTTTATTCATGGACAGTATATCTCTGTCTTAGTTATCCTGCTTTTCTCTTTAGTGATACCCTTAATGTAATTAGTCTGTAGTGGGTATATGATTTTCTTTTGTTCTTTTTGAGCTGAGCCCTTCCTGCTTTATCTAATTCATTATTTTTAGAGTCGCATTTCATAACAATATATATTGTTTCAACTTTTCTTATTATTCTATCCAATTTATCTTGTGATTTACTAGTGTGCAACAAAATTTTCTTTAGTGTATCATTGTTCACCCCTGTTTCTTTCAGCCTGTCTCCCGTTCCATCCTTTATCTTTAGATAATCCACTCTAAGTTTTTCATCGCACACAGACTGAAGATTAGTGTAGTACAGATTTTGATATGCTTTGCAAACATGTCTTGGCAATAATTGCATGAAAATATAAGATAGTCTGAGCAATTTTACATTTTACTACATTTATTTCAATTGAATTGATAAGATTTTTTTGATTTTGTATATCAGATATTTCTGTCATACTGGGATTACAATTGAGCCAATATATACATTTTTTCCAGAGTGGTTTAACATCACAGTGAACCACAAAAGAAACCAAAGTTTTATTACTTTATCTCTTGAACATGGCCACCATCATATGATGTTTAATCTTGGATGTTAGGCCACATCATGTTTAAACTTTTTTTTCACGTGAAGGATAATCTTTAGAATGAGCCCATTGTGTAGTGGTTAAATTTCACCCATATTTTTGCTCTTACTTTCATCCTTATCCTCCATAGGTGCATGAGTTGCAGATTGAGAAGGTGGAGATGCAGAGTGATGCATTACTGAAGGAGCATGAGCTGCGTCGGAGAGACCTTGTTATCATGCGGTATGACCGCCAACGCACTCTGTGTGATGAGATCATCACTCGCCAACGAGAAATGATTGAAGGTTAGACTCTTGGTAGTGCATTTTCTTGTTCTGATGGTACCTCCAACTGATGTATTTTTATTAAGGATAGGCAGTTATGGATGTCTTTGTGCCATTCTATAGGATTGATTTTAGGCCATAAAATGATGAGAATTGCTTTGATGATTTACTGAGGCATATATAAAGCAATGAGATATCATTGTAAATTCAAATGTAGAGTTTTATAATAGTTTCAGTAATCTTGCCATGCAAGCTGCACGTAGCTATCTTTCAGAGGCCATTTATATTTCTAGGGAAACATTCATGTGCAAAGAAAGGAAAAATTGGTTTCTCCAGTAGGCAGCACTTGTGTGTATCTAAACATTTTATCAAATGCATGAAATTGTATTGAGAACCATAAATATTGAAAAGAACTCATGTAGTTGAGAAAGCTAGACATGAATTATTAGCACTCATGTGTTTATGATAAGGAAAAGGAATGATAATCATTCTCATTTCTCTGACACCTGTTCCCACCTGGAACTTTCTTAAGGGGCTGGCCACAGCAATAGAGTCTCCATAACTAGGGATCCTTAGTGCTGCTTCATATCCTATAGTATCTTACCTTTAACAGGCCACTGGCAGAGGGCAACTCTAATGCAGTGCTTGCAGAGGCTCCTACCTAATGCTATTTCCTACTTCCTCTACCTAATGTTTCTACCTAATGCTCCTTCCTGTATGTTCTTACCTACTTCTACTATCTATTTCTCCTACCATTTTGCTAAAAGGCAGGGCAAGCATTAGTGTTCAATGTAGGAAAATCTAGAGTTATGAAGAATGGGCTGTGTGAGTTTAGTGTTGTCACGTGTTATGTATGGCAAGGAAAGATTGTATATTTGTGGACAGAGTGCCAGTAGTTCACATACTTAATTTTGTAAGCACACAGTGTTTGTGGTTGCTACGCAGCCAGTGATTGTTGTGAGTGATCCATTTTAAGTAGTTTGCAGTTCTATTATATTTTCTTTGGAGAAGATGGAAGACCAGGCAGGTGAAGCATAGTGTAGAGTGGAGGAGATGAATTGTGTGTAAAAAGAATGTTAAGTAGCTCTTTTTTTTGTCCAACTCTGAGGATAGGGGAGAAAGAATACTTCCCATGTATTCCCTGCTTGTCGTAAAAGGTGACTAAAAGGAGAAGGGAGCGGGGGCTGGAAATCTTCCCCTCCAGTTTTTACTTTTCCAGAAGAAGGAACAGAAGGGGCACCAAGTGAGGATTTTCCCTCTAAGGCTCAGTCCTTTGTTCTTAATGCTACCTTGCTAACATGGGAAGTGGCAAATATTTATGAAAGAAAAAAAGATATTTTTTTTTTTTTTTTTTTTTATACTTTGTCGCTGTCTCCCGCGACAATACATATATATGTATATATATGTATTTGTATATATATATTTTTTTCATACTTATTCGCCATTTCCTGCGTTAGTGGTGTTAGCGTTAAGAACAAAGGACTGAGCCTTATAGGGAAAATCCTCACTTGGCCCCCTTTTCTGTCTCTTCTTTTAGAAAAGTACAAAGTGGAGGGAGGCAAGTTGCTAGAAGCAGTGAAAAGTTTTTATTGAGGTTGTAAGGCATGTGTACAAGTAGGAAGAGAGGAAAGTGATTGGTTCCCAGTGAATGTCAGTTTGTGGTAAGGGTGCGTGATGTCTCTGTGGTTGTTTAATTTGTTTATGGATGGGGCTGTTAGGGAGGTGAATGCAAGAGTTTGGAGAGAGGGGCAAGTATTCAGCCTGTTGTGGATGAGAGGGCTTGGGAAGTGAGTCAGTTGTTGTTCGCTGATGATACAGCGCTGGTGGCTGATTCGGGTGAGACACTACAGAAACTGATGACTGAGTTTGGTAAAGTGTGTGAAAGAAGAAAGCTGAGAGTAAATGTGAATAAGAGCAAGGTTATTAGGTACATTAGGGTTCAGGGTCAAGTCAATTGGGAGGTAAGTATGAGTGGAGAAACACTGGAGGAAGTGAAGTGTTTTAGATATCTGGCAGTGGATTTAGCAGCGAATGAAACTATGGAAGCGGAAGTGAGTCACAGGATCGGGGAGGGGACAAAGGTTCTGGGCACATTGAAGAATGTGTAGAAGGCTAGAACATTATCTCGGGAAGCAAAAATGGGTATGTTTGAAGGAATAGTGGTTCCAACAATGTTATACAGTTGTGAGCGTGGGCTATAGATAGGGTTGTGTGGAGGAGGGTAGATGTGTTGGAAATGAGACATATACATAATATATATATATGGGGTTATTGGATTTTCAGACTATTCCAGCATGTGGTTACACTTTGAGAGAAATATCACCTTTGGCATGGTTGTGTAATGGCCTGTGGATGAAAAGGATTATTGTGTTGTCAAGGGACTTTTCACTTTAGAGAAGTCCACCATTTCCTACTTACTCCAAAGAATTCCATAATTTCCTAGTTCCTGACTAGAGCATTATCTTAAAATAGCAGGAATTCCACAAAATGGTTCCTGGGGTGATATGATTAGAAGAAAATATATATGCTGTAAAGTATACTCTGTATGTATATGTTATGTACGTATATAAATTGGTTTGTCTCCCCTCTAGCCATGCATGATGGTGCAGGTAAGTGTGGTGTAGCTTGCAGCTTTGAATGATGGGTAAGAGCAGGTGTTTTGTGTGGTCACTGGTTAGCTAGAGCACCTATCTGCTTTCACAAGCAGTATTGATTTATCTACATTTTTTCCATTCACTTTTGGTATAGGGTTTTTGATTATTCCATGTTCATGTCTTGGTGATGAGACTGTTTAGAAGATATATTTTAGGATGCTTTCACTGTCGACACCTCAAACTCATATGAATTAACCTTATTTTATTAACTCATTGTTAAAATTTATGAGATTGTTAATCATCACCAGAACTGACATTGTTGACTTATATAAGTGAATGCCCCTGCTTACAAAAACAGATATACGTAAAAGGGTTTTCAGAATTGTTGTTTTTCTTGTAGTGATGTGTTTTTGAAGAATTTTTTCTCTACTTACTGTTGTGTCCAACACTTGTGTCAAATTCTGAATGCAGAAGGTGGCCTAATTATTGCAAATAAAATCTTATGAATCTGATTTATTTTCTAAGCTATGCAATGTGATAAGGATAATTCACTTTGGTTTATCCTATTTCTTTTGAAAAATCCCCTCAGAGATGTAAACTTTGTTCTGCATGATACTGACATTATTAATCTCTTTGGAGGATAAAGCTTGCATGTACTCTTCATGATTCTTAAATTCACGGTTTATTGCTGTTTTAATTTCTTTGTAATCCTTTGTATATTGGCTGTCAACCACATAACACAAATGAACATGTTTGCATTTACAGTCATAACATCAAAGTACTGTTGTTATGTGATTGTATTAAAAGATAATTTCATATCAGGAAGCATTTGTTGTTTATCTAGTTGATTTTCTGAGTTTCTTTTTGTAATTATGTGATGAAACACAAGTTACATTTTTAAGAAAATGTATGTTATGAAGCTCAAAAAAACATTTCCCTTTTGTAGGCAGAGTCTTATCAGCAAATGAGAGGGTACATGTTTAAAAGTGCCGTTTACTCCAAAAAATGTGAATCCATAAGGATTCTCTCTTCCTTTAAAACCTTTATCATTCTCCTTTGTGATCTCTCCTGTAAGTTTCAGGAATTTTCCAATGAAATACATGGGTCAGGACTCTCCCTACCCTCATGATTCTGGTGAGAAGGCATCAGCCTTTGTTCACCGTGCACAAATGATCCAATTGGTGATCATAATAGCTAGCTCATTAAACAGGCTCATCCTCAGCCAATCTTTAACTGGTACCAGGCTGATGTCATTGGTCCACCCCCTACCAGCTTCTCAGAGCTGCAATTTCTCTAGGATTGTGCATGGCCAGACATGCTGTGTGCTGCTGCTGTTGCAGCTGGGTTTTTCATGGCTCAGGCTTCCTTCTCTTTTATATTATTTACTGTTTGTTTATTTTGATATTGTACTTATTCTTACTTCCTGCCCCAGGCGTCCCCTCTATCCTTATGAGGCTCCTGTAGCACTCAGGAGGCTGGCCACATCCACTGGTTAGGACTACAGATCATAAAGTGTTGGGTTATGTTGAAATGTTTTTTGTGTTATTGTAGGGATGGATGATGTCCTGTGCATAAGTGGGAGATTGTGACTTGTCTTTGTCTGGGGAGTGTTGATTCTGATGGGTGGATGTCTGGTGGGTTGGAGTTTAGAACTGAGTTGGGAGGTCAGTTGCTTAGTACTTGTTGGATTATTTCAGTGTGTATATGTTTACCAGTGTTACTTTCATTGGGGGTGGGAGAGATCTATGAGTAGAGGTTACTGAGGTGTAAGGCAGTGGTAAGCTTTTTATTTGTAATCAGTGATCAGTGGTTAGTCATAGAGCAGTTTGGTTGAGAGGGAGGTTTAGTGGTGTTGCATGGAATTGAGTGCAAAGCATGTTAAGGTAAGACTCTTTTGGAAGGATCTTTGTTTCATTGTGAAGGTGTTTAGTGTTCATGGTTCCTAGGGAGCCTATGATTATTTTGAATGGACTATTTTGTGTAGTTTGCAGCTATGTTGTGTTTGCTTTTGAGAAGATGGAAGACAAGGCAGGTGAGTCAAAGTTTAAAGTGAATGGATGAATTGTTTGTATAGAATGTTTGGAAGACAACGGAGGTCAGTCATAGTTTACAGTGAACAGATGAATTATTTGTATAGAATGTCGAGAGATTCTTTTTCTTGTCCAAATTTGGTGCCAATTAGTGTTCTAAGGGAATTTAGTTTGATTGTTGCTTTGTGTTGTCATTGGTTTGGGGAGTGAATGTCATTTATGTTGTATTTAATGCCTTGAATGTTAGTTGTTTTGCTCAATGGGAGAGACTGTCCATTCAAAGTGACTGAAGGGTGTGAGCTGGATTCATGTCTTTTTTTCATGCCATTTTTTCAGTTGTGTAATGTAGTGTTGCATGTTTGATGTTGCTGCTATGGTGTAAGGGTGTTTTGATTTATACTTATGTATGTTCACTATTCTTGTTCACAGCACTGGGTGCTCCCTGCTCCCCAGCTATACACTAACCTACCACATTTTCCACTCTTACATTTGAATCATACTTTATCCCTTGCTTTGGGATGACACCCTCACTCAGTTCCTCACAAATTGTTTGCCTCTTTTCCTTCATCTTTTGTCCAGGTGCATAAGCTTTGATAATCACCCACCTCTCATGATACGCTTCCATTTTTAACCACATCCGTCTGGGTCTTGCTTCATTTTACACATTTCTACAAATCCACCCTCTGCAAATGTGCTACACCATCCTTAGCTCTTGCCCATACATTAACTTCTGACTTTGTCCCTCAGACATTCCCAAACCATTCATCTCCCTTCCTCTTCAGTGTTAGAACATCTAGGTCCCTTTCCTCAAATATATCACCTATCTCTCCCTTCTTCTCATCTGGGTTACATTCATGTTAATTCACCATTCAAGACATAAGATATAACCTTGGGGATGATGAAGCATAGCACTCTGAAAGCAGAGCATTGTAGCCAGCTCACTTTGTGTATGTTACCAAACAAACTGATAAAGATTTGCATTGAGGCATAGTAAGGTGCCTGTGCCATTAAGGTATGGTCCATTACTAGTGGTTGAATGTTTTGACATCAGACTAGTCGTCTCATTACTGTAAGTTTAACTGTCATGAATGTATTGTTACCCATTTCGAGACTGTAAAGTAACCAAAGGCATCATTCATATGACTAACAGGAATTTTTGACGGGAAAATTTCACTGTGGAATGAAAATGAGGAAATCTCATTATGATATGGATAGAACATTTTTTTATTATGTAGATGAAGACTGATTGATAAAGTTGGGGTTTACACAGATAATTTTCATCACCTATTGCGATGAAAGTGTTGAATTGTTCTTTTGTTATTTTTTAAGTATTTCTTTGTAAGCATATCACATCTCCAGTCTTTTGCATATGTAAGCATGACTGTAAATGTATGTCATATGTATGTGGAGTGTCTAGAATGTTGGTTACATCCCACACAGAGATGAATCATACCATGCCACCAGAACTACAAGAGCTCTACACCCTTTACCAGATGGAAACTCAGTATTCCAGCAGTGACAGAGATGGAAGGAGTTTCAACAACATCAACCATGCACTTAGGGTAGGTGTGAGGTTTAATGGTGTTAGAAAAGTTGAGTGCGTTCTGTATTTTCTTCCTAGTAATACAATAGTTACATGATAGAGACATTGATATTAATGAGTTGGGGACAGGGAACTCCTTCCTTTGCTTTTCCCATACCTTGTCCCATTTGTCTTAGAAATACCCATTAAATGTGTTTTATTTTACCCCCTACTTTTAGAAAATGACTGATTTGTGTTGGATGCAGCTGTTTTGATATTGTGATGTTGTACTTAAATGTATTTCTGTACTTATTAGTAAAGTTTCAAAATGTCAGTTGTATTTCTTGTTAAAGTATACTAAAATTACAATCTGGTGATCACAGCCTGAACATGTAGGAGGGTGTAAGGCATGCACAGGATAAAGTGAATTGGAATGCTGTGTTCTATAGGCATAGATGTGCTGTCACTGGATTGAAATAGGGCATGTGAAGCAGCTGGGGTACATACCACCATAGAAAGGTCTGTGGGGTCTAGTTGTGTACAGGGATCTGTGGATCTGGTGCATGATACATGACAGGTAGAGAATTGATGTGAGGAATGCAGACATTCTTCATATTTTCTTAGAATTACCTTGCTAATGTGGGAAACAGCAATCAAGTATGAAAAAAAATTTATGTAGTGCTGATTCCTTGATTATGGTATTTGGTTGCCCATGTTATCTTGCATAACATTATTAGAAAATAAGAGGTAGAAAGAATGAATTCTAAAACTTGATGATGGCAACATTTTCCACTGGTGTTTATGTTGTTGGTGAGGCAGCGTCTTTCCCATAAATTTCTTAAGGAAAATTTACTTATGATCGATTTTTCTCACTCTATGAAAGTAGTAGTAGTGTTATAGAAAAAATCATCACACAGGTGGAGAGTAAACTCAGTGATGATGTTAGATGGTTAACAATCATTGCTTCTGAAGTATTTCATTCTTTTTCTCTTTCCACAGTCTCCATCAGTTTTGTCGATCAAGGGAACATCTTTTGAGAAGCTTCCACCAATTGGGAGCAAGTAAGTAATACCTTAATGAAATTATAACCTTCATGTGAGAAATTTTGGTAAGTTCTAAAACTTAGCTTTGATACAGCTATAAAAAAGGAAATCTTTTAGACTAATCTTCAAAGGTAAATTCAGAAATATTGGTTTTGAAATGGGGTATTATTTTCCCAGTTGTAAGTGTTAGATTGTAGGTAGCACACTACAAGGGAATTACTACTGTCCTAGCTTATGTTGTTAAAGTTGTTCCTTGAATTGTCTTATGCCCTGTGTGTTGAGATTGCTGGTCTTACTTTATGTCTCATTAAAACAGAACTACTTGGATAGCCATCATATCTTCTGCCAAAACCAGCCATACACCTATCTTCTTACTTTTTTTCCTGAAATTTATCTATGGTGGACTTGAACATTCCTACCCATTATGGCACAACACTTATTGATTGTGTGCCCTTTCATTTGATATCATAACATATAATCTAAAAACACTTATCTCCCCTTACTTTGGCAAAATGTAAAGATTGAATGACATCTCTACTCAGACTTTGAAGGAATGTCCCTCTGAAATTGCCCCTTGTATTTCCGTGTTTTACTCCTGAAACTCCAGGTCAGTTCACGCATCAGTTATATTACAGTAACATGGCAAACCAGAACTGGAATAACTCTCCCTCATTTGACTCTCATTCAGTTTTCTTCATCACCTGCAATCATTACAGAACTATTATTCATGAGATGAAGCACTCCTTTATTTTTTTTCCAAAAGTTTCTTTAACAGCTTCTGATGCTCCTTTCCTTTTTCCTTTATTTTTCTGTACTGGTAGTACTGTAGACGTTCATTTCTTTCTATTCAAATTTCACTTTAGGGGGACTTCAGCATTCTTACCTCTTGATGCAAATATTATTAATCTTCTGCTTCTTCTTATGACTTATTTTCATGCAGTCTGAAAAGCACTTTTCTCCTTGGACAAAAGCACTGCATACAGACTGGAGCTTGTTTTGAAGGAGCATGCCACTTGATTTGCCCCTGTACATGATTATTTGCTTCACTCTTACCTAAACACCAAAACTTTTCAACTTGTGAAGACCTACATTGTTACAGCCCATCCCAAAGAAGGATGACTGTTTTAACCCTTTAACTAATGTTCTCTTGCATTTACCTCTGTCATTCTGAAGTTGTTGATCTCATTTCCATTTTTCTTCAATATATTGTATCTCACGGTGATTGATTTTGAATACCTGGTGAGGGAAGATGTTAAAAGAGGTATCAGAGGGGGCACAGATTCCGGCAGGAAAGAGAATTGTGGCAACTATTTACAGATGATCAAGTTCTGTGAGAATATGAATTGAGAGGGAAAATTCTGTAACAAATATAGTAGATACATTAACTAAAGATCACAGCAATAGTACTAAATAATCAGCAACTGAAAGGTTGAATGTGTGTATTACCACTGATGCACATTAGATGCAAAATCTGCAGTAAGGTTCACATAAAAAAAAGATTATGTTTGTAATTCATAATTTCAAGAGAAATGTACAACTCTCACTGGATATTACAGAGAACCAGAAAAACTGTTTGACAGGCCTCAACGACGGCACAGCCTTGGAGATGTTCACCGTCCTGAGAGTGTCCTGAGTCTTCGTAGCCCAACTAGGTGAGCCTTTTATCTTGACTCCCTTGCTGTACATCCTTATCTTCTTCATATTTACCAGTCTACCATAAGTAATACCCAGGCTTTCTTAGAGTTGAATGGATAACTGATGACAGGTGTTGAACAGAATCTTTGAATGGTGTGAGGCACAGACAGCTTGCATTAGGATAGAAAGTATGAGAAATGTGTTTTATGCAAATCAGTTAACAGGTAAAAAGAGGGTCTAGGAGAATGATGTTGTACAGTCTTCAGTAGGAGATACAAAGTGGATGAAAGATTATAAGTACATTGGCTAGATGATAGAACTCTTAGAATACCTGGACTGGCTAGTGTACCACATGTTAGAATCACCCCTGAGCCATATTTTTATAAACATGTGAATCATATAAGAATGGTGGGATTAGCAAGAATAGGATTGGTATCTTACATGACTCCAATAATCACAATTTTGTTGATTTTTGAAATAATTTTGTGTAGATGATGTGCAGCAGTAATGTACAATAACAGAATTATAACATTTTCATCATATTTCATGCAAGTTGGTAAGCCCATAGATTTAAAGTGGGAGACCAAATTGGAGGTAGAAGGATGGAGTGAAAAAGATTTTGAGCGATCAGGGCCTGAACATACAGGAGGGTGAAAGGCGTGCAAGGAATAGAGTGAATTGGAACAATGTAGTATACTGGGGTCGATGTGCTGTCAGTTGATTGAACCAGGGCACGTGAAGCGTCTAGGATAAACCATGGAAAGTTTTGTGGGGCCTGGATGTGGAAGGGGAGCTGTGGTTTTGGTGCATTACACATGACAGCTAGAGACTGAGTGTGAATGAATGTGACCTTTGTTGTCTTTTCCTAGCGCTACCGCGAGGGGAGAGGGGTGCCATTTCATGTGTAGCAGGGTGGCGATGAGAATGGATGAAGGCAGCAAGTGTGGATGTGTACATGTGTATATATGTATATGTCTGTGTATGTTTTTTTTCTTTTTTTTTTTTTTTTGCTTTGTCGCTGTCTCCCGCGTTTGCGAGGTAGCGCAAGGAAACAGACGAAAGAAATGGCCCAACCCACCCCCATACACATGTATATACATACGTCCACACACGCAAATATACATACCTACACAGCTTTCCATGGTTTACCCCAGACGCTTCACATGCCTTGATTCAATCCACTGACAGCACGTCAACCCCGGTATACCACATCGCTCCAATTCACTCTATTCCTTGCCCTCCTTTCACCCTCCTGCATGTTCAGGCCCCGATCACACAAAATCTTTTTCACTCCATCTTTCCACCTCCAATTTGGTCTCCCTCTTCTCCTCGTTCCCTCCACCTCCGACACATATATTCTCTTGGTCAATCTTTCCTCACTCATTCTCTCCATGTGCCCGAACCATTTCAAAACACCCTCTTCTGCTCTCTCAACCACGCTCTTTTTATTTCCACACATCTCTCTTACCCTTACGTTACTTACTCGATCAAACCACCTCACACCACACATTGTCCTCAAACATCTCATTTCCAGCACATCCATCCTCCTGCGCACAACTCTATCCATAGCCCACGCCTCACAACCATACAACATTGTTGGAACCACTATTCCTTCAAACATACCCATTTTTGCTTTCCGAGATAATGTTCTCGACTTCCACACACTCTTCAAGGCTCCCAGAATTTTCGCCCCCTCCCCCACCCTATGATCCACTTCCGCTTCCATGGTTCCATCCGCTGCCAGATCCACTCCCAGATATCTAAAACACTTCACTTCCTCCAGCCTTTCTCCATTCAAACTCACCTCCCAATTGACTTGACCCTCAACCCTACTGTACCTAATAACCTTGCTCTTATTCACATTTACTCTTAACTTTCTTCTTTCACACACTTTACCAAACTCAGTCACCAGCTTCTGCAGTTTCTCACATGAATCAGCCACCAGCGCTGTATCATCAGCGAACAACAACTGACTCACTTCCCAAGCTCTCTCATCCCCAACAGACTTCATACTTGCCCCTCTTTCCAAGTCTCTTGCATTCACCTCCCTAACAACCCCATCCATAAACAAATTAAACAACCATGGAGACATCACACACCCCTGCCGCAAACCTACATTCACTGAGAACCAATCACTTTCCTCTCTTCCTACACGTACACATGCCTTACATGTTGAAATGTATTGGTACGTATATGTGCATGTGTGGGTGTTTATGTATGTACATGTGTATGTGGATGGGTTGGACCATTCTTTCGTCTGTTTCCTTGTGCTACCCCGCTAACACAGGAGAGAGCAACTAAGTATGATATCAGTAAAAAATATGGATGGGTTTGTTTGGGAGGTGAATGCAAGAATTTTGGAGAGAGGGGCAAGTATGGATTGAACCAGGGCATGTGAAGCATCTGGGGTAAACTGTGGAAAGTTTTGTGGGGCTTGGATGTGGAAAGGGAGCTGTGGTTTCAGTGCATTATACATGGCAGCTAGAGACTGAGTGTGTATGAATGTGGCCTTTGTTGTCTTTTCCTAGCACTAACTCGTGTGCATGTGGGGGGGATGGTGGTGTCATTTCATGTGTGGCGGGGTGGTGACAGGAATGAATAAAGGCAGCAAGTATGAATTATGTACATGTGTATATATGTATATGTCTTTGTATGTATATATATGTATACGTGAAATGTATTGGTATGTATATGTGCGTGTGTGGACATGTATGTATATACATATGTATGTGGTTGGGTTGGGCCATTCTTTCGTCTGTTTCCTTGCGCTACCTCGCTAACGCAGGAGACAGCAACAAAGTATGATAAATGAATATTATAATTATTATTATTATTATCATTATCATTATTATACTTGATCGCTGTTTCCTGCATTGGTGAGGTAGTGCCATGAAACAAAGAAAGACTCATCCACTCATTATTTTTTTATATTTATCATACTTAGTCGCTGTCTCTTGCGTTAGCGAGGTAGGGAAAATAGGGAAACAGACGAAAGAATGGCCCAACCCAATCCACTCATGTACACACATATATACATACATGTACATATACATACATATACATATTAACATATATACATACAAATGCATACATTTTGAACATCTGGGGCCTGAACAAACAGGAGGGTGAGAGGCTTCCAAGAAATAGTGACCGGAATGATGTGGTATACTGGAGGTCAACATATTGTCAGTGGACTGAAGCAGGGCATGTGAAACGTCTTTGGTAAACCATGGAAAGGTCTGTTAGGCCTGGATATGGATAGGGAGCTGTGGTTTCATATATATATAAAAGTTTCGCTTAAAAGTGTTAGTAATGAAGTTAAAGTGTTTAACACATTTCTTCATCTGATTTATCAAAATTCTCATTTTTGGTTTTATTTTTTTTTGTATGACTGTACTTTTATGAGTTCAGTAAATGTAGTGACTCATTTGGATTTTCTAGCAGTAACTGTATTTGTATTGTTCAGTGTTTTAGAGGTTACTGCCTGCTTTCATAAGTGGCTGCACAAGTGCTCATTGCCCTGTGATGTCAAAAATTATGGACTGCAGCTTCAGTGTCAGCACTGCATTAATTATTTTTCATAAAATTTCAGTACATATTCATATTATCTTCAGCATCTCCTTTGATATAAGTGTGATAGCTTGTAAGTGGATGTAAATGTTTCAGTGGAATGTGCTACATAATTGTGTATATGAATGTTCACTTGTCACAAGATCACTGCATGAGAGTAACTTTCCTCACTGTATTTGCCATCTCTCACAGGCATAACATTAATGAGTGAAAGTGTTATACTGTATTTAGAATCATGATTAAGTACAATATCAAAGTTTTGGTGAATTATGATGTAACCTGTGATATGATCTTTGCACATCTGTTTACGCTGTGCTTATGGTGCTTGTTTTTCAGTCTTCCTGGGGGTTCCCAGAAAGTACCTGGATAACTTTTTTAGGTCATTTTTTTTTATAATGCTTAGCAATATGCTGATAATGTTCCTCTATGTATAACAGGCTTTTTTTTAGGGTCAGTTTTGGTAAAATTGTGATGTAAGGTTACAGAGAGGCAAAATGTCAGACAAGTGTATTTTCATTTTGAAAATCTTAGTCCTGTTGATGTATGGTACTTACATTTATATTGAGTAGTTGCTTAGATTATTGTATAGAGCCCAAAAAATTCATTTCTAGAGGTTGAAATTGGCGTTTCTTTGTAAATACTTTGAATCAAAATCAGTGGACAAAATACTGTATTTAAAGCATCATTTTTCTGACAGTCATCAACAAATTTTGCCCTAAAATGCTCATTCATGAAGGTTTAATTAAATTTGATGGTATTGAATCTGCAGTTTGCTCTTGGTTTTATATGACAGCAAATAAATGAATATAAACTGTCCAAAGCTCAGCTTAAACAGTGTTCATATGCAATTCTTGTTATCCTGAGTAACAGATAAACATATTTATTCCTTCACACACTTATTGCATACAGTATCTTGATATTTACAAAATATGTGTTCTTTACAAAAGTAAGTAACAAAGAGAATCTTTATGATTCAGAGTGACTGACTTTATGATATTTGATTATTCTACTAACATTATCTTTCATACTATTCGCCATTTCCCGCATTAGCGAGGCAGCGTTAAGAACAGAGGACTGGGCCTTTAAGGAAATATCCTCACCTGGCCCCCTTCTCTGTTCCTTCTTTTGGAAAATTAAAAAAATGAGAGGGGAGGATTTCCAGCCCCCCGCTCCATACTAACATTATACCCATTATAAATTAAGCTAGAAAATATTACATTTGAGAAATATGAAGTTTACAATTATAGCATCAAGTTTTATGATGTCAGTCTTATTAGTAAGATGATTAAAGTTACATAACACTTTGATCAAAACAATATGGTAAGGTAAAGCTTGTTTATCCCTGGGGATAGGGGAGAAAGAATACTTCCCACGTATTCCCTGCGTGTCGTAGAAGGCGACTAAAAGGGGAGGGAGCGGGTGGCTGGAGATCCTCCCCTCTCGTTTTTTTTTCAATTTTCCAAAAGAAGGAACAGAGAAGGGGGGCCAGGTGAGGATATTCCCTCAAAGGCCCAGTCCTCTGTTCTTAATGCTATCTCGCTAATGCGGGAAATGGCGAATAGTATGAAAGAAAAGAAAGAAAGCTTGTTACAAAGTTGTGTGAGGTCATACATTACAATTTGAGTATCCCATTCCCAGGCACCACTCAAAGCATAAAACAGATCAGAAACAACAGTCTTGAAATACAGTTCATTAGATTTGCACTGCAAAACACTTATAACAACGTAATCAACATCTGTGTATACCTCCCCCAGATACAGTTCCCAACTATAGAACCTAATCAAAACACCCAACTTTAATTTGATAAGTTTTCATCACTGACAGTCATGCATGGCTCAACACACACCAAAGATCCTGATGAACTGCTTAAAAACTAACTGCATCCCTTCAACATATTTAACTTACACTACCAACGAACTTGACTTCCAACCCACCACCTTCAGCAACCAACTTTACCAGAAATCACCTTTTGCATCTTAATGCTGCCCCCAAGGACAACCTGGAGCATACTACATAAACTCTCTTGTACCCTCTTACCTATTCTGATAACACTTCATCTAACCTACCCAACCTTGCAAAACACGTATGCAAACAACAGGAAAGCAGATTGGTTAGCATTCACATAGTACAAAGCTTCAAGACTGTCCTCACAGCAAAGATGAACCTGCACATAAGGGTACTGTTCATATGAGTATAGGTGCAAAAAACTCAGCAAATGATATCTAGAAAAACACTCAGCAAATGATATTTAGAAAAAGAAAGATTCAAAAAAGTGACATTAACAGTAGCATACTACTTACCTTAAGATGAGAGAGAGCACAGAGTGAATTGGCATAATGTGACCCAGAACAGTCTCCTCTCATTTTAGCTTTTGCTTCTGCATACTTTTCGTTGAATATCTTTGGTCTTGAAATCTTCATATAATCATTGATATGAATATTCAGTTATGCCAATGATTACATTATTATATTCATTGGCTATTTTCATTGCTACAGGGTATTGTCTTTATAATAATCATTGGGTATTTTTATTTCTACAAATGAAAATTGTAGCAGTAAGTTGAATAGCAAAAACAACACTTTGAAATGGTATGGTTAATGGGGCTGGTGAATGCTTAGATTGTAGAGACCAGGCTACTTGGGCACCTCCTTTCCTCTTTTCTTAGTATTTAGAGATTCTTCCAAGCACATCCAAGACACAACACTAAGGATATGTTGCTTAGGATAGCCATCACCACTTGTCTTTCTGGCAGTTCTGCAAGCTCAGGGCGAGACAGCTTGCCTCCACTTGCTCACTCTCGCTCCAGTAGTGTTTTGGGACTGAGCCGCCGCAACCTGCCAACCACTGGGTCATGCATCCCTAACAGCAACCATCATGCCAGCTACTCTGCTTGTCGTCGCCTCTTCGACTCACCTGCATTAGTAGGATCATGCACCACATCTCGCCCACACAGTTCCAGGTCCTATCTACATTCCACAAAACAAGTGGGCAACAGCCAAATACCCACTTTACCATCAGCACGCCCTACCCACTCCTCCAGTTCAAAGTCTCACAGCGCTCCTGACCATCTTCCTCCAATTGGTGTCACTCATTAGCCACTGTCTATGTAAGACAGGGGTTGCACTAGATACTTGGCCACCCACAAGTCTTCTTGTTAGAGCACAGAATTTGCATTGTAAACATCTAACCATTCTCAGGCCATCTTAGTTGAAATTGGCCTTTTGTTTTAGTTAAATGGCCATGATTATGTGACTAATGTAAGTTTTATTCAGTCTCTCCTCATATAAGCTGTCATTGTTTGGGACTGGGATGTTGATACATATTCTTGGCTACTCACTGGCTGCCTTTGTGTGATGCTAGGCTGGTGCTGTGCCTCCCTTCCTTTACAGAGAAGAGTTTAGCACTGCTTTAATAGCTGAAGTCTACTACCCCAGATTGTAATAGGTGCCAAGTATCCTTGATCTTCATACAGTGAACAGATTCATCTTATCATACTTCATTCTAGATTATAGAAGCCTTTGTAATTACTATGCAATACAAGATTTGTCTGTTGCCATATATGCCAAAAAATTACTTGTCTAGAGTACTCAATATATGTTGAGACTATCAGATACTCCAAGTTTGTTCCATTGCATATGGTATACAACAATAAATTCAGATCTGTTTTGATGGTATTTGTATCACTGTGATGCAGCTTTCTTTTTGATGCATTAAACTGTATGCATGAAAATTGTTTGATGTTCTATGTTTAGTCACAAAAGGTTACTCGTCGTGCACTGTGGATTGTGGCACCTTGTAGAGGCAGTTTCTTTCAAAGATTTTTCAGTTTAGCACTCTGAGGATTCTTGTTCAGTGTTTACACCTCCTTATATAATTACCTTGAATTTATAATGTATACAGTTACTTCAAATACTAATTTTCATGAGTCTCCATCTTATGAATACCCATGATTTTACCTTTGTGAATAGAATATAGAGTAATACCAATTAGTGCCTTGGGTTTATGAAGTGATGTAAAGTGTAAGCTTAGCTCAAGGCATCCTGTTCATGGCCTTCACAGTGTGTCACATTTGTCTGATCCCCTGTTCCCCTTGGACCTGGATGGCACCCTCTGCAAGAGGGTGTTACCTTTCCTTGGGTGTTTGCAAGGCAGCTCAGCATCATCCTCTGCTCCTGGCACAGCCCCTGGGTCTCATGTACCCTCCCTGCCACCCATCTGTGGTGCCATCCCCTTCAGCTCTCCAGACTTAGATCCAGATGAGATGCGACATGGCCTCAAGAACATCAGCGCTGTTGTAGCCAGGTGAGTTTCATTCTTTTCTTGTTGAATTGTGTGTAAGTACCTGTTTATATGTACAATGACCGCACATTAGTTTGATATAATAGAAGGAAAATAGTTCTGAAATTAGTTGAGAAGTCAGATTATTGGAGGCTTCTCTTGAAAAAATTATCAAAAAAAACAGAGGGGCAGCTCTTATGTATTATAATATGTTTATCACCTATTTGTACAGAATGGGAAATGCAGGTGTAATGGCAGTGGCCATCATTAATGAAAGTAGTAGGGAACCATAAGTTGAGAGCAGTCATGGTGCAGTACTTGTCGCACCTCTTGTGCATGGATAAGAAGCCCTCCTATGTATGAACAATAAATTTTTGTTTTCCTAATTTCAGATAGATTGAAAACTAAGAGTTGAGATTTGTACTTTCTTATAGTAAGATGTATGAGATTGCATAAAGAATAAAGCTGAGGAAGGTAAATGATGTGAAGAAATTGATGAAAAGACCGAGGTGAAAAGAATAAAGATTGTTTTGTCATGAAGGGCGTAAACATGATAGGTAGGTGGAGATCTGTGGTAGTATGGTTTAAGGTATGATGAGATGAGAGATTTCAAATAAGGGTGGCAAGAGAATTATTTTTGTTCTTCTTCATTAGAGGTATTTTCTCTGTTAAAGTGTAGGTTTGATTGAAAGGGTTATTTAATAAATCAAGGATAGTGCAAACTGAAAAATTAAGAAACGTATGTAGAGTGTCATAAGTCTTTGTGTCCTACAGCATCGCCATATTAAAATATGTGTGAGTGAACTGAGGGGCTGTGTACACTTGGTCCAACCCTATGTACATATGTATAAGCTGACATGTAGATGATAAGTGAGCAGAAAATGATATTGATAATTCATGGGTGAATGATGAACCTGCTATCTGGCAATACCCTGTGCACAAGCACTCATTTTATGCATGGAAAGTGAAAGAATGTTGTGTCTATTATGTCCAGGCGTCGTGGGTCGAAGGGTTTGAGTCAAGGAGATCGGCATGCCTCATTCGATGCTCTAGATGAACTCACTGATCCTGATTCCCCAGGTCTACAATCAAATCGTCACAGGAAGTAAGTTAGTTGATGTCCTTTAATCCTCGTCTTATTCATGCATTATTAAGAGGCTCATTCACTTAATTGAAATGTTGTATAATCACTATTTCATATTACAATCTTTTGTTGCTTCAGAAATTTGAGCTGCTAATTTGTACAGTTTTATGTTGAAAAGTACTTAGATTAATTCTCTTTTAGATGTATGTTAATCCATTCTAAGTTTCATCCTCTGTAACTAAGCATTGTCAGTATCTCTTATGTTTTGTTCCTGAAAATTTTTATGTAGTATTACAGTATTATTATTATTATACTACTTAGAGCCCCTTTTATGGGCCTTTTGCAGCTTTAAGGCTGTAGTTCATGCAGGAGTACAGAAATGATGGACTCCTTCAGAGCAAAAATGTCTTTGACGAGACAGTACTCCTTTTTGTTCATAGATGATGATACAGCCTCACTGAATGTGACTTCTTGCTCAAGGCATAACTACTTGTTGGCAGAGTCTGGTAACACCCAGTCAAAAGCAAGTATAATAAAGTTGCTAACTAAACTAAACAAAGCACTTGAAACAGGCTCACTCTTTCCACCAACATATTTCCCTCAATGTTCCTCATTCTTCACCATTTATTCATTATCTTAGAGCATAAGAACTTCTTAAATGATAAAAAATTTTATTCATTATTTCCTGATCTTAGATAAGATTGATCATGGATATCAGTGTGTATGATATGCTTAACTTTATAAGTTTTAACTGCTTTGATAGAATTGCATGGAAATCAATTAATTTCCTCTGGTACAAGAGAAAAGATCACTGTAAACATTGAAGTGCAATTTGAATGTCTAATTTCTTTGTTATGCTTTTTGGGAAGATTTTACTGGCATGATATCTATACTTTAGCAAATTCATTGTCAGTATCATTACAGAGTTGACAAAAACTTCAGTTTGCTGTGGTTAGCTTTATTACAAAAGCAATTTGTAGATATGTTGTATTATGTGTATACTACGATGTACATATGTACATATTAGGAATGTTTAGATTACAAGAAATTTAGATCATAAGTATGTAGTAAAAGCTGGTCCTTCTTTATAGAAATAAGATGACACTGCACTTGCTGAGTAGAGCAACTCTAAGCACTTAAGAACAGCCAACCTGACTCATCATCACTGTAGTGAATTAGTTGCTCCTTGCATGCTGAGATTAAGAACATCTGCTTACAGATCTCTGGCCTACCCCAGTGATGATAGCATCTCTTTGGTTAGTCTCCGTCTGGACAGTCCTCCACGCAAGGCCAGGTAGGTATGGCCCTTGGGGAGGTGTTTGTAAGTTGTCTAAGGAACTACTGTTCTTTTTATCATTACTCCTTCTGTGACCCAGTAGAGGTAATTTCCTTTTTGTACTGTCTAGGGAGAGAGTTTTACATTTATAGGGTCCCATCTCATGAAGTTTCTTTACCATTAAATAGCTGCTTAAATATTTACAAATGGAAACCTTGAATTCAAATAGCAAATAAATAAAAATTAAATATAATATTGAGCCAAGTGATGAGTGGTATGACTATGAGAATTCTCATTACTAAAGGTGGGAAGATGGTGGTGAAAATGTTGTGTGTACAGAAGAAGCAAGACTGAATTCAGCCGTTTTGTTTAGTCACCAGCCAAATAGGGTGGAAATGAACAAGTTAGTTAGAATTCAGAAAACATTTCACAAGCAGAATCAAAGGATTGGAACACAGGGAGATTTGAAGAATTGCAGCTGTGCAGCCTAAAAAGAAGAGAAAGATGTATTTATAGTATTATATGCCTGACAGCAGATAAGAGGCCAGAAAACAAACATTTTATACCTAAAAGCCTCAAGTATACAGCAATTGTATTGCAATCACAACAAAAAAAAAGAACATAAGTGCTATGTCAGAAGATTGAAAGGCTATTCACTGTTTTACCCAGAGAAAAAAGAACCATGTCCAGTGTGAACATCGAAACATTCCAAAGAAAGTTTGATAGCTGGCTTAAAAAGGTACTGAGTCAATCAAGGATTGACAATTATAGTCAAAGTTTTGCAGCAGAAGACAACAGCGTCATCAGCAAAGCACTAGACACAAGCCCTACCTAAGGCAAAATCTTGTCATAGTAAGTTATGTAGGTGGGTACCCTTATCATTGCCTGCTAGTTAGAGAATCACCTTTCTGTTTGTCCTCATTTGATGATAATATATGGCACAAGCATAATACTTGATTATACGGATGTTGGATAAAAAAGAGTTGGTGACTTTTTTTGTTCCAAAGACAACTGTAAACAGATTTTCATATTACAAGATTTTCATTGCCATCACATTGTTTTTTATCTTGGGATCTTGAGTAATGTGCCAGGCCTCTTGCCATGATCCTTGTTTAGAAATTGCCACTTTTTTAATAATTAGTTATCTTGTGTGTTTCATAGTTGCCCATAGAGTCTTTAAGAGTTCCAGTTATATAGTAGCATACCATTTATGTGCTTATCTCAAACTTTATTTTAATTTCTTTTTGGAGTGTATACCTTATGATGATAAGGTGTCTCCATCAGGCCACCAGTGTCTTTCAGAAAACATGAAAAATATATGTATGCTGCAATTACATATTTGTTAAAATCATGTTGGGACATATTATTTTCTTTACAGGTCTCGTGGTAAACCTACACCTCGTTCGAATACTCTAAACCAACCGCAGGCACAGCAACGGAGACGACGGGGAGGGTCTGCTTCCTCTAGTGATGGGGATTCCCCTAACCGGAGATCTAAATATCACCGCAAGGATAGAGCAGCACCACAGCGTCGCAGAGGACACAGTCTTAACAGACTAGAACGATATGATAATCAGCCTGGAGTTTGTAAGTGGATCTTTGTAAGCAAAAATAGCTGAAACTTATGATTTTATAGAGTGTAGTACAACTTACGAAGATTACAGTGATTCCTGACATAAAAGTATATGAATAAGACAGGATTCTGATTGTGCAAAAATTCTTTATCATTGGCCACTTATTAAGCTGGGGAAAGAAAGGAGTCATGGCTGGCAATATTGTTCATTTTCTTAAAGTTAGATACAGAGAGTTTTTACTGTAATAGTGTTGCATTTCCTTTCTCTCTTCCATTATGTGATTTTTCAAATTTCTAAATGTGCTTTGTTCACATCCTAAGCACTTGGTTTGTCTGAGTTGCATTACCATGTTGTCATAGAAACCTGTTCCGAAATGTCCTGTCTGACACATCTTTTCCTCCCATTCACGTTTTGCTCTATATATGATAAGCTTGGCATTATCCCCATATATATGACACCCCATGTAACAGGTTATCAGGAAAAAGAACCTCGGAAGCATACACTATGGAACACCACTAGTTACATTAGTTGAGCTTGAAAATGCACTTCTGACATGTGCCCTATAATCAGTGAATCAAAGGGTCCTCCTTTTATTTCTGTATAGCATTCTGTATGGCATTAGTGCTAAGATACACAGCTCCATTAAATGAATGCACAATGATTTGGAGATATATCCATTCCAGGGACATCAGGTAATCCAAATGGTTCACGGCGGCAAAACAACCATGGACGCAGAACCCGAACTAAGTCACCTGATGTATTTGGCCAGGTGGGGTTTGCCCTCCACTACTGAATCCAAGAAGATATACACAATACCTTCTGTCTCCACACTCAGGCACTGAACTGCTTCCCTTGATGATGTCTTCATGTACAAAATGAAGCCCCTCAATCCACTTTGTAAACAAACTATGTCAATAAAATATTTACAGTAGTAATTATACAGGGTATGAGTTTTTCTTTATTCTGTAAATAAATTTGTATGACTGTACAAGTGTTAGCTGTAGTTAGAAGAGCAGTAGTGAACGTCAGTAAAACACTTTTTGATTTTCTAGGTATTCCTTCAGTTGTTTTGTACTTGAAGAAGACATTGTTTTGTAATTTGATTATATTTACCATACACATCAATGGCATTGCTTTAATATTTGCATTACAAAAGATCCTGCAAAAACTCCTTTATGAATTTTTATTAAGTAATTGTGTTCTATCACACAAGAATGATTATATTACAACAAATTAGAAGACGGGTATAATTTGATGGTAAGATAGTTAACAGGATGATATTCATCACAGGGTGCAGACTATGGGTTTCTTTGTTATAGTAGACACTGATGATATGCCTAGGATAATGCCACCCTGTAGTAATGGAAAGTGCCCCAGATATTTTTATCAAAAATTCTACTTTAATATTTTGTCTGTACCGGTATTCTTCAACCATTACTAATTATCACTGTATAAGAAAGCTGTCCAATTCTGTGAATCATATAGTAACCAAATCTAGTAGCACTGTATATATGAATTTTGTAAGCTACTACAGGCCATTACACTTTCTGAAAAGTAATTTTCAAGAAAAGGTACCAGTAAAGTACTTGTATTCATTTAAAGTATTCTTACATTTTTTGAAATATTTTATGATCAGTTGAATATTTCAAATACAATTAATTATTCACATCAATTATGTTCATATATTTTCATCTATGTACGGTAATGGCTAATATATGATTTGTTCTTGTAAAAGCTCTGTGTACCATAGTAAAATGTAAAGTATACATGCTTCTCATTTGTATTTATCAGATTAGAGTGGAAAAGCAGGATTAGCCCAGCTGGCTGGTACTTCTGTCATGACCTTCAAATCTTGTAACTTTCTGATCTTACATTACTTCAGAGACTATCACATCTTAAAGCCAGAACTTTTAGCTCCAGGTTCTCATGATGGATTTTTTTTAACCGGCTTAAACGGTAAGGAATTATTTCTGTATTCTTTCCCTTGTAAATGATTGATGTAAAGCTTCTTCATATCAAACAAACTTTCACCTATAGATTCATCTTAGGATATCTATTCCTATTTTTTCCCTTGTCGATAACTGATGTAAAGATTCTTCATATCAAACAAACTTTCATCTATAGTTTCATCTTAGGAAATCTATTCTTATTTCAGAATTTGTTCCTCTTACCTGATTTTATTCCTGGACCTATTGGTGAAAGAATACTAACAAACTAGCTCCTGCTTGTCATAAGTTATTGCTTTCATAACAGAGGAATAGAAAAAGAGGTCGTGAAGATTTTTCTTTTTCTCTGTTCCTGATGATACCTCACTAATCTGGGCAATGATAAACGAGTATGACAGGGAGTAAATGGGTATGGTTGAAGGTATAATAGTCTTAACAATGTTGTATGGATGTGAAGCAAGGATTATAGGTGAGAATGTATGGAGGAAGGTGAATGAGTTGGAACTGAAATGTTTGAGAAGATATAGTGAGATAGTTTGATCGGATAAGTAATAGAATGGTAGGAGAGAGGTTTGGTGATTTAAAGAGTATGGTTAAGAGAGATGAAGAGGAAGTGTTGAGATGGCTTGGGCATATGAAGAGAATGAGTGAGGTGAGGTTGACATAGAGGTTATATGTGTCAGAAGTGGAGGGAACAAGGAGAAGAGGGAGACCAAATTGAAGATGGAAGGATGGAGTGAAAAAGATTTTCAGCTCTCAGGGCCTTGACATGCAAGAGGGTGAAAGGCATGCAAGGGAAAGAGAGAAATTGATCGAAACAGTATACTGGGGTCAACATAATGTCAGTGGACTGAACCAGGGCATGTGAATCATCCAGGGTAAACTTAGAAAGGTCTGTGGGGCCTGGTTGGAAATAGGGAGCTGTGGTTTTGGTGCATTGTACATGACAGCTAGAAAATGGATGTGTGCAAATGCAGCCTTTCTTTTTCTGTTCCTGGTGCTACCTCATTAATGTAGAGAACGGCAATCAAGAGAGACTAAGTCTGAACGAATGTGGCCGTTGCCTGTTTTCTTGGTGCTACCTTGCTGAAGCATGCGTGTGTGTGTGTGTGTGTGTGTGAATGATGCTAAGCGTGTATTCCAAAAGATGTCTTGCCATCATCTAAATTCGACCTTACAGACGGTAACAATGAAGGTGTACTTGATCCTTACCATTACCAAGGGGAACTGTTTGACAAGGAAATTGAGATTTTCATACAAAAACTCATGTGGACCAAGCGAATGCACAGAAGGAAAGGAGCATCATATATATATATATATATATATATATATATATATATATATATATATATATATATATATATATATATATATATATATTATATATATATTTTTTTTTTTTTTTCATACTATTCGCTATTTCCCGCGATAGCGAGGTAGCGTTAAGAACAGAGGACTGGGCCTTTGAGGGAATATCCTCACCTGGACCTCTTCTCTGTTCCTTCTTTTGGAAAAAAAAAAAAAAAAAGAGAGGGAGGATTTCCAGCCCCCCGCTCCCCTCCCTCTTAGTCGCCTTCTACGACACGCAGGGAATACGTGGGAAGTATTCTTTCTCCCCTATCCCCAGGGAATATATATATATATATATATATATATATATATATATATATATATATATATATATATATATTGGATAACGAATGTGGGTTTTCTTCGTCTGTTCCTGGCAATATTCCGCAACGGCTGGAATTGGCGATTTATTATTGAAAATAACATGTCTTGTGTATATGGTAAATGTTCTTTGGACTGTCTTGTGTGATTCATATTGTAAAGAGTAAAATGAAAATCATACATTTTCTTCGTTTTGGTAGCATTGACAAATGCGTGAAAATGTGCAATGACGAGTTTTCGTGGTACGAAAGGTAGCTAAAAAATAAAAGATGTACGTCAGTTTTTAAGAACACGATAACTGAATATCATTAATGTAACGAAGGATTTTTTGTTTAACTATACAGGATATCATTGATGAGTTATTTATTTTGTTGTCTTGGTGAGGTAAATGCGTTTGGGATACTATGGACAACCTCGTTGAATCCTTGCGGCACATTGTCCGATTTCTACTGTTCATTGCGAAATATGAAATTTGAGGTGATAATATGTATTAATCTATATTTATTCTGTGTATGTCTATTTTTATAGCGATTATCGACAGAAAGAATATTAGCGAGTTCGATTTCCATTCTAGCAATTTTTGGAGAAATTAGCAGGAGTTTGGGGTTCTGCAGGTCAACAACGAGTCAGCGTGACTGACCTCAGTTTTCCAAAGTTCGAGGAAAAAGTATTTACATCGTGTGATAAGTGGTTTTATAGTTATCCTCAACAAAAGGAGGTGTTAATTTTTTTTTTCGGCTGATGGATGTAGCTGGACGTTGACCCAGGCAATCGGTATACCTGAATCGAGAGGACAGACGTGTCTGGGATAGGATCCATTTCGTTCGTCGGTCAACTGTGATCTGTGGACTAAGGTACGTCATGGTGGGCCTTTCCCATGATTACTGTAATTTTATGGAGAATTGGGGATGAAAGGGTAAAAGATATGTTGTATGTACTGTTATGAAGTAGGTGGAACGGTAGGCCCCAGATGAAGTTTTCAGAAAATGTTGCTGGCTGTATTATTGTTATTTTGTATATTTAATGTAATACTTTCTTTAAATACACTTGAAGTTGCTAGGACCTACGGGTTGAGCCATGGGATGTCGTTTAAGGAAATGTATCCCTCCAGTTCCTTGTGTGTGTTTTGGCTGGGATACTATTGAGCAGACAAATGTCGAGGAGACAGTGGTTTTTATAGGGATCCATATCTTCACTGGGAGTAGGCGTGAGCCACTTAACCACAGCTGAGTTGTGTTACTGGCAGGTTAATTGTATGTTCCGGGCCACGGTGTTGAGTATCCTACCCTGGTGCCTACAATTTGATGTTTCTGTAACAAGGACAGAAATGGTAGTGACTGACAAGCTGGCTCCCATCTGCAAACTATAGGACGATGTGCATTCAGATTGTACATACCCAGCAAGCTTGCTGAGGCATGTTTTGTAATGTGGAAGCAAAGTACATGCTGAATGCTGTTCCATATTTTGGCAAGACATCAGCTCTCAATCTTCTGATGGGCTTCAGTAGTGGCAGTATTTAACCATAGCTTAATAACTTACAGTAACAGTAACTTACAGTTGCTGGTTTTCTTCTGTAACTTTGATGGCGGACCTGATTAAGTCGCACATTCCTTTGGAGATGACAGTAAAAACAAGGCACAATGAGGGGTGCTGTGCATTCTATTTCAACAGACAGCATGGTACCCTTAATGCCACCGAAAAAACTGGACCTTCTGCTGTCCCCCTTGCACTGTCTTCCCACCATTTATTCTAACAGTGAGCCAGAAATCAAATTACTACTAGATACAGGGTGCAGTGGACCACTTTGACCAAGTGGTGGCTGGCCATTATTCATGTAGCAGGAAGATAGAGGTGGCCCTTATGCCTATTATATGGAATGGTTAGTGTTGCAACCATCAATGCATGAATCACCCACACTAAGTACAGGGCACTGCAACAGGGAAAGGTGGATCAACGACACCCCTTCATTCAGGACCTTGGTCCACAACAGACATCTGAGGTGAAGAAGAAACATCTCAGCACACCACAACTGAAGAGGAGTGCAAAACTGGCAATAATGAATGTGCTCATAGTGAATGAACTACAACAGACCACCAAACCAACCCTTCCCAAGCAAAGATAAATACATGGCACTTACATGGATGACAGGATGACCTAAACCATATGTGACTTGTCCTCAAACCAGTATGTGGTGGACATTCACACGTCACTTGTCTGAACTGCAATTAGTGCATGACTGAGGTTGAATAATCATACTTTTCATGTCTGTGGTCCAGTATGAAACCATCTTGGAACTGACAAGACCAGCAACCAGTCAGTCAAAATCGGCACTTTGGTGATATAAGGAAGGTTTAATTATTTAAATGAGCTTTGATATATCTGTTTTGTTAGAAAGGCATCATAAAAAGGAAAAAGGAAATGCACTTTAGATAATATCTGAGGCAGTGTCAGAGAAGAGGTAGGTGTTAGATAAGTCATTATTTAGTGACAGTATTGCTTTTGAAATACTTAAAGTTCAATTAAGCTCAAATTTTTGTAGAGAGACACTTGCAATTTTGATCTGAAGACTACAAAACTTCTTATATCATCTTTGATTCAGTGTCATTTTGATTAAGCTAGCTTATCATGGTATGGTGGCCTTTCAAGAAACGAGGGGTTAGGATACAGGTTATGTAAACTAATTTTATAAGTATTTGCTTAATGCTCGTTCCAGAGTTCATAATGGTTTTAATCTATTTATTATGGCTGTTATTCTCCTGGTATAATGTATGTAAAACATCTTGAATGGTATTGCCCCAGATTATTTGAGATGTAACATCAAAATGGTTCATAAATATCATTAGCACAGGTATGGAGAAGGAGCAAGTTATTTTTCTTGTGTTTTTTACCTTGGGTAAGAGGTTTTGGCATTTTTTTATGGATACTAGTTTAGTTTTATGGAAGGCTCTTCCACCGTCAGTCAGTATTAAACTAAAGAATTTTTAGGAAACAAGTTGGATCCTTTTTATGGAATGTTATGGGGTAATGCTCTTAATGAGTATGCTACTAATTTTTAATTCTTCTGTATTGGTGCCCTTAAGTGGGCTCTCTTCCTTGATATCAGTTTTTCATCAGAATGAAACCATTCTTATCTTATATCTTTTAAATTGTGTTTTTGAGTTCTCTTATTCTTTACCTTGTGCTATCAATCATTTTAATATATTATGAGGGCCATATTTACAGTGATTTTATACACTTTATATACTTTTTTGTGAAATATTTTTTTACATATATTGCATATGTATTTTGAGAGTGAAATCCAAATCAGATCAACCAAGGACATAATATTTAAACACAGATAAGAGAAACAACTTTATTATATACAGTTCAGTACAATACCCTTAACATGAATTGTGCATTGCAGTCTTAATACTGACCTCTATATTACAACATTTGACAATGAACCACACTTATTCCACTGTTCTTTATTCACCACTATTGTGTACACACAGGAATGTTTCATAGTATTATGATTAATGAGCTATGTTGAATACCAATGAAAGCCTGAGCCTCAATAAACACCAAGATCCCACAAACATACATCAAATAAATGCCTACACCTACGGATGGGAAATGTGACAATATTTCACTTAAAACCAATGATGATTCATATTACTGGAAAATGCACTGGTTCACAAATGTAATATCTCTCTGAATTAAAAAACTGTAGGCATCATAATCATAAGAACATATCAAAAACATTTTGCTACAATTTTCCTCTGCTTTTAAGCTATAAAAGAGACTGGATTCAGTACCAACAGCAAACACTAGTTATTCTGGGAAGTAGTATCTTCTTTTCACTCAGTTTTGCTTTGGCTATAGGTTACAACCAGCTATATGTTCAAGTCCTGGGTGTGCTCTGCTGTGCATCCTTCTCCAGCTGCTTACCTAAGTATTCCCTGCAGAGGGCAAATGGAAATGGTTAAATATAGTCACTCCAGACAAAACATTTAAATATATGTCTCTGGTTTGATGCTCTGTTCATTTGATGCTTCTGTTTGTTTCGTGAACTATGCAAGCCTTCTTAACCTAACAAACACACAACTATATACACCTATTTATTTCTATATGTCTTATACATTTCTTCCTGTTACAATAGAATGGCATTCATAAAATGTTGCTAAAATTACAGTTTATGACATTTTTCTACTCTACTAAGTAAAGTCCTATGAGCATCTCGGGAAAAACTTACCCGCTCATGATTAAAACATCATTTTACTCTTCAAAAAAGGATGTATCCATAATGATTTATTTTTTTATTATACTTAATTGCTGTTTACCAGGTCAGTGAGATAGCTCAAGGAAACAGACAAAGAATGGCCCATTCTTTTTTTCATACTTGACATTGTTTCCCATGTTAACGAGGTAGCGCTAGGGGCAAACGAAGAATGGGCACATCCACTCACATCCATTCTCTACTTGTAATGCACTGAAACCACAGCTTCCTATCCACAACCAAGCCCCACAAAACTTTCCATGGTTTACTCCAGAAGCTTCGTATGTCCCAGTTCAGTCCATTGACAGCACGTTGACCCCAGTATATCCCATCATTCCAATTCACTCTATCCTGAGTCATTACTTTTCAAGTAATGACTTAAAAATCTAGATTAAAAAAAACTGCAAGGAGTAAGGTTGGAGAAGGTTACCAATGTGCTACTCCTGTTTTATCACAGACAGTGTAAAAGCTGTAAACAAAAAAACTACAGGTATGTAAATCATATCATCAAGGTTTGATCTATCTGTATCTTTGATACCTGTTCCCTTCTGGAACTCTCTCAAGGGGGTGGCTTCAGCAATGGAGTCTCCATAACTAGTGCACTTCAGAGCTACTGCTTAGCCTTTAGTGCCTCACCCTCAACTGGACACTGGCAGGGGGCAAGTCTGCACTGTGCTTACAGAAGCTTCTGCCTTATGCTCCAACCTTTTTATTTTTTTTTTTACACATATTCGCCACCTCCTGCGCTAGTGAGGTAGCGTTGAGAACAGAGGACTGAACCTGAGGGAAAACCCTCACTTGGCCCCCTTCTCTGTTCCTTCTTTTGGAAAAGTAAAAAACTGGAGGGGAGGATTTCCAGCCCCCCCGTTCCCTCCCCTTTTAGTCACCTTTTACAACATACAGGGAACACGTGGGAAGTATTCCTTCATACCTACTACTTTTATCTATTGTTCCTACCTTTTGCCAAAAGGCAAGGCTAGCACATAGTGCTCACCACAGGAAAATCTAGAGTTTCAAAGAAAGAGCTGGGTGAATTAAGTGTTTCAAGTGTTATGTGTGAAAGATGTATGTTCGTGGACAGAAAGCCAGTAGTCCATGTGTGGATGAGGCAGAACGAGAAGACTGGTTTAATTTCATCTACTTACCAGTTGTGAACCATCAGCTTTTGCACTGCTAGCAAAGCCTCATAACGCACATTAGGGTCAGTATGTGTGAGGTGTTGCATAACCCACTGCTTCCCTCCTAGTTGTTCTAAGACCCTAGTGAGATAAAAGAAATCATATTCTTAAGTACACCTGGAAGTTAATGAGAAATTCTGACTAAAAATGACTAATGTAATTAGTATTCATATCATGGACTTAAAACTTTTAGATATTACAAGGTAAAAAAAAGTAGTAAATAAGCTTGTGAAAAGCATGGATTTGAGACAGACCATTCACCTGCTTTCATCATACAGTTCTTCAAATAAAGCTGCCTCATTTAGTCCATGAGGTATCTGAAAACAACTAATAATGGCAAAGTCATATTAAAATCACTTTTTTAAAAATCATAATTTATAAAGTGTCCAAGGGAGATGCATGAAAAATTTTACTAAAAATCACTGCTAAAGGCAAACTGTCCAAGTACATTTGCATTCCTAGTACCTGCAACTATACTAATATAGGGGCAACCCTGAAAGGGTCCAGTGAAAGAGAAGCAACCTCTCTAATAGCTCTGCTCTTTTCTCATAGAGTTCACGAATCAAAGGACTCTCATAAAGAGCTTGTATTTACTTGGGAAAGACACAGGACTAGGCAACATTCATGACCAGGCACTGGAACAAACCATAGGCTCGCATACCATCAGCAACAATAGTTTTCTTCTCATTGTATTTTTCATCATGCTCTCTACAAGAAAGAAAAAAGAAACTATGGAAGTATATGTTTCTCACTTTCTTTGCATAATTACTTTTGCATTTAATCATGGTACAAGGCTGTATACACCCATAAGTCATGTAAGGATCCATTCACATTTGCCTGCATTAGTTACACATTATTAACACTAAAGAGGTAAGGGTATGCACAGAAACTAACTCTGTATAACTTGACAATCTGTATTACCCACTCACTCTGAAACTATCAGAAACAAGAAGAGGCTTATCCACATGCACTGCTTCCTGTACTAATGCTGGAGCAACAGGTGTCTGATTTTATTGCCAAACCACTAGATTCCAGATAAAACTACAGCTAACTTGGGATTTGCTACTTGATGCAACAAAGAAAGACTTTATAAAGTCAAATGTCAGTAAGAACAGTGTTTCCAGATAAGTAATAGAAAAAGAGGAACAAATCAGGCCATGTGAGCAAGCAGTGTGCTAGACATATCAAGATCTTACACAGAAAAAGGTACATCAGCTCATGTTATATTTCTTGATGCATCACACAAATAGCCCATTCTCTGTACTGAAGAGGCAAAGCCAAATCAGCACTTGTGTTGCCTGACACAACAAAAGACACTGTTCAGGCAAAGTCAAGACAGCATGTGCTATGCTGCTTTGCACGTCACAGGATGGAATATTTTACACATATCAGCATGCACTATGTGACAATGAGTTACTGTATGGGGAAAAGATATATTAGCTTGAATTGTGCTGCTTGTGCATCATAGGTCTTTCTGTAACTTTATGCCTTTTGCCAGGTGGGTGCATGCTTCAATTTCATTTTTTCCTACACTTCTAATAGGTGATAAATCAAGTTTTCCTAAAAGCAGTGCTATCATTTAGTATGTGTATAATGCTCACTCTAAGTTAAGCAAGTCAGACGTTGACATCAGTGTTTGCCACTGATTATTGCATCCTTAATACATAAACGTTAAGATATTTGTGATACATAACTGACAATCTTCCTTGCATGCCAGTGCTACTGAATAAAAGAAAAAAGGACACGCTGGTCACTCAGAACATCAGTATAGTTGGCCTGATGTGGACAACATCCTGTCAGCAAGAAAAGTATCACATACATATGAGAATTATATCACAAAAGGTAGTTGCTTAGTCACCAAAAGAATATCATTATTCAAGAGAATGACAAGCAAACTCATGGATAAGGCAAAAGTATAAATAAGATTAACCTTGACCTAAATGTAGCCCCTCTTTGAAAACCTAAAAATACTGTGAGACTGATGAGCACAAAAGATGCGCAGTAGAACTACTATGGTGTGAAGCCATATGCAGGAATGGCTGAGCAAGGGACTGCAATTTTTTTTTTATCAGTATGTGTCCTGCAGTTTTTCTGGATGTTAAAGTTACATTTTTTGTTTGCATTACACATGACTTTGGCATTATTAATGAGTATTCACCTACCTCACTTCTTGATTAGATGGCTTTGTTAGGAAAACTGAGATGAAAGCAAAGGAGTGGGTTTGCTAAAAACCAGCTTCTTGCAGTAATGATTAATATCTATATTACATAAGATTTATACATAAAAGTTAATTGTCTTTACATTCTTCAACCAACATCATTAAATTCAATATTTATAACTATAGTAACAGAATATTTCAGAATAATAAAAATACAATACCAGGTATTTAACTATTACGAACCTTTTGCCTCGTGAGTAGTGTCTGGTGTATTCTCCAATGTCATGACAGGCAACTGACAGTACTAAATTATCCTTGCTTGTTTCCAGAAGATGGATGAGAATTTTAAGTAGCTCATAATTTTTCTCATTCAGTCGTCCAGCATTTTCACGCCAGAACTTCTCACTTTTGTGTACTGGAGACCACTCCATACGACCAGACTTTACTTCAGAGCAGTACTCCTCAAATGAGCTAACATTAGAAAATGTTGGACATTACTAAAGGATATCTATAAAATCAGATCTGCTAAAATCATCCATTGAAAAAAAAAAAAACTGGGAGACTGTATCTCATTTGTGTCTCTGGCCATTTATGGCAGTAAGATGCAAAATGAATTTCAAACTTTACTTCAAATGTGTTTGTCAACCAATATTTTTCAATTTATTCCTTACAACTACTCTTGTCACTCCATTATTTTGACTATTCTCAAAAAGTACTTTAATTCATTAATTTTACAGTTCTCCTTTTGGACAGTATCATATTAGCTTAAGATTTCTTATTTAGGCAAAAAGAGAAATGCAATGGCACAGTAGAGTATAATCATCACTGCAGAATTATAATTATGTCCTAACTACATGTATAGATTAGTCTAATGCTCTCTTGTACTAATAGTCCCAAGCACAGCCCCACTAGCCAAGGGAGAGGGAAACTGCTATTCTCAAGTGCTTAAAAAGTAATGCCTGGTCAATTCAAATTCTGGTCAGAAAATCAGGATAGCCAATTATATGGGTACGTGATAATTATGACTTAGGTGGTGTGTCCTCTGACCTGTAGCCAATCTTAACAGTTCAAGAAAGGCAAATATGTTTCTGTCTCATGCCATGTACATGAAAAATTTAAAACCCCCTCTTAAAAGATCAAGCTGTAATAAGCATTAGAATTACCTTAGATCCTGTATTGAATTCTGCAGTTTTTCATTCAGGAACTCTATGTCAGCAGTGATGTCTTCATCCTCAAACTTACGCTGGGCTAAAATCTCCAGCTGCTTCAAGACCTGATCAAAGAAAATGTGAAATTACCCTCCTCCACTATTTCTGTAACTAACATATTCCATCGTGTAACTGAGACTGGTAAATACAGAGTATTCCCAAAAAATTTTAGTCAGAGTGGGTGGAAAGTTTCCTTCTGTTTTACTATCCTGTCTCTTCCAAACTTAAGATTATATAATGTTACAACACTACTACTATCTCCAGCAGATAACCTCGTCATAGACTATTAATCCCCCTATTATCTATCTTCGGAACATGTACTTCCAACAATCTATCAATCACCGACTCTCACCTGCTCCCTCCACTTCTGACAAGAAGCTCCTCTTAATCAGTCAGTCTTTTATTATTTTCTCCATTTGTCAGAATTATTTCTGGAGACCATGGTCAGCCCTCTCAATCAAACTGCACTTCCTATAATTTCTTACATAATCAACCCATTTCGCAACACATATTGTCCTTAGGTATCTCTCTCTCCTCTCCTCTATATGACAGGTAAATGTGTGCAAATGAAGCACAGGGAGTTGGGTGTCAAAAGAAAATATAATTTTTTTTCAATTACACATTACGCATGACAGCTATAGACTGTGTGAACGAATGTGGCCTTTTTGTCTTCAACTAGTGGTACCTCGTGGGGGGGTTGCTATTCCATGTGTGTTAGGGTGGCGACGGGATTGGATGAAGGCAGCAAGTATGAATATGTACATGTGTATATATGTATATATCTGTGTATGTATATGTATGTATACATTGAAATGTATTGGTATGCATATGTGTGTGAGTGGGTGTTTATGTATATACATGTGTATGTGGATGGGTTTGGCCATTCTTTTGTCTGTTTCCTTGCACTACCTTGCTGATGGGGAAGACGGTGATTAGGTATAATGAAATAAAAAAAAAATCTTGATTTAAAAAAAATTCAATATTCTGCATTATAATCATATGCTACTTCACATGTGGCCAGGTGGCAACGGGAATGGATGAAGGCAGCAAGTATGAAATGTACACGGGTATATAAGTATATGTCTGTGTATGTATATGTATGTATGCGTTTATGTATATACATGAGTATGTGGGTGGGTTGGGCCATTCTTTCGTCTGTTTCCTTGCGCTACCTTGCTGATAGGGAGACGGCGATTAGGTATAATAAAATATAAATAAAAAAAAATCTTAAAAAAATGAAATTCTATATTCTGCAATATAATCATATGAGTGAAATACTGCACTATATAACAACACCGAACATGAGCTGAACAAGTAACAAATAAACAGATTTGTATATGCTTCAATATTGATATTATCACCACACTGCATTTGTGAACTGTCATCAATTATGATTTCTGCAATGGTAAACAAACTATACTGTTAATGAAGTTATGCTCACATTTCAAAACTTCCATAAAATTTTATGGAACTCACAACCAGACTGCTTAGGATTAGTACAAAAATAATTCATTAGTATATGTACTGCAACATTCAAAAATGAACATTCTTAAACCTCTAATTTATTTTGCCAGAAACCTTAACAATGTTTACAATGCTTACACTATGGCATCAATGACCATTACTGTTTTCTATATTCATGATTCTGAATGAATTGCCACTCAAGTATAACTGCTGCCTTACCTTACACTGAACCATCTGAATGCAGTTTTCTCGAGCAATAGCAGGGTCCTCAGGCTTGTCAATGAGGTTCCTAAAGACTGCAAGTACAATGCGAGTCACTTTTTCCTTAGCACTCTCGCTAAGGATGTCCGCTAATGTTGGTATTACACTATATCTGAGCAGAAATAAATAAAAAGGAGTCAGTAGAATGAAAATTCACATGAAAAATACAGTACAACCTCTGTTAAGTATAGCAAGGTGGAATTGGTGATCAATTTGCTTTAGTTTAAGAGTAGTTCTTTACTCTTTTCAGAGGTAAAGTACTTCCAAGATAATCAAAAGGTCCATTAGAAGGTTTGCTACACTATACTTTGTGTGAGTATCAATGAAAAATGGCCAGATGCTATCCAAATGACGTGAAAACAGTGTGTCACATTGTTAACCCCTCCCCAACCCAACATGCAACCCCTACCAAGGTTCCCTGGTGGTCAAAGACAGACTTATGTTATGGTGAATCCCCTTTCTTTTACAACAAAGTGTTTTCCAAATGAAAATGCAAGCTTAAGAAGCCCAGATTTAGAGCACTTTTATAAATATTTCACAGGCAGCACCTTGCTATGCTTTCCTCATGAGTGGCAGGACATGTAACCGAGCAAGCTCTATAATGGATATCTGTTTATTCTTGTAAAGTATTGATTATTGATTCTGCATAACAGAAAAGCTGAATTAACTAATAAGGGAATGATTTAAAAAAAAGTAAGTAAATTTCAGGTTAAAAACTGGATAAAATCACAAATTTTGAGACCATGGCTTGCAGAACACATATTTGCAGATCAGAGATGCAAAACACAAAAAGATACTTAAGTACAGCTTACTTGTTCATCTTCTCTGCAATGGCATTGTTGAATGTCATGACCCAGAGACAGAAGGTTAACTGGTATTGTATTTGAAAGTTGAGCTTCCCGGAACTTAGAACCTGCAGTGTACAAAAAGTCAAACATCAGGGAGATTTAAGTTTTCATATCTGAGTAATTCATAATAACACCATAAGTATGTTACATGAATGGGATGAACAGTAATGACAAAACCAGTTTATACTGATATTCTTAATAGATAAGCTGACTGCAAGTGAAGTATAGAGTAGCCAATATGAACAGGGTTTGAAATGTGATGAATATATTGGCTTTTGATTAAAGGTGATATCAGCAACCTGAGTAAGACTTCAAGAATGCATATCAGTTGGTTCCATTCTTTCACAACAACTGAACAAGAAAGGGAAAGATTTTGTCCACATAAAAATCCACCTCTGCCAGAAACATATCTTAAAGGACTACCAAATCATAGTCTTCATAAATTAACAGACCCATTACTAAATGGTTACTGAACCCCTTCATATATACAAATAACTTATTGAAATCAGCCCAGTCAGAAAAATTCCTAATAGAAAATTGCATCAGTAGCATTACCATACACCAGAATGGATGGAGGGCAAACACAAGTGTCCTTGTAATTGCTATATTCAACATGTTTTTGAAAAGTTAGCTTTTGCCCTGTAAAAAGCTTACTGAACTACAATCCTCACTTGCCCTTCACTCATGTTCTGGGAAAGCTATCAGAGCCATATGACTTACATCAGTGAGTGAAGCTAAAGCACACACACACAATCAAAAACAAAAAAGAAAGAAAATGCCATAAATCCTTAAAACAGGCAAAATGTTAAGCATACAAGCTTATTGAGGTTAGATGATTTAGTTTCATTCACTGACCTATATTCTACAATTCAAAACAGCAAACAATGGACTGTAGCAATGAGCAAATAACAGGGCAGTTTCCAAAAAGAATGAGGCATGAGAGATATATGTATGAATATAGACATATGGAGATAGAAAGACAGACAGACACAGATAATAATCTATACTGTGCAAGTCTGAGATCAACGTGGGTTATCAAGGTTTATGTGCATTACATATTATCCTTCCATTTAAATTGTGTAAATCATTTCCTGTACTTAAAGCAGGATGGTGCACACATCAACTCCCCTTAAGATGAACTTCTCTTTTCCGAACAAAAAAGTGTTTTACTGACCTGCACAATAGTGACAACCCCATCCAACTGGTAGAAGATAGTGCGGTACTCCTCCACTCTTAGCATCATCTGGAGACACCGACCCACTGACTGAATGTACTCATTGTTCTGTGAAAATCAAAATTAATTATCTTAATCAAACCCATTTATAAAATGTCACTAGGGTCTTGAATTTCAACTGTAACATATAATTCATCCAGATGATAAATGCCTCCCTGATCATAAGGCAACTCCTAATGTAGTATTTATGTCTTGAGTATTTGAACAAAAATGGGAGTAAATGCATTTTTTACAGTATATAAGCACTTTTTCATGCAATGAGGGACTGTTTTACAGGAATAATCATAAATGAAGGAGAATCTTTCAGTTGTGAAGAACTACACTTCATATTAGCCATTCATTGCATAAGTACTGTATAACAGGATTATCATAATGAGTAAACAACTTTTATAAATCTTCATATCTTGGAACATACCAACATTTGTCATCATTCCTTCAGGTTACTGAAGCCCCTCTTTCTTTGTATGTTAGCATGACTCTGTGAATGTTTTTATGGGCCAAGACCTACTAAGAATCTGAATTCACTTTTGTTTGTTAAAATTCTAACAACTACCAACCACCATATAGTATATGTATATATTCTCATACTTGATTGCTGTTTTCCATATTAGTGAGGTAGCACCAGGAACAAAGAAAGGCCACAGACACTTTTTTTTTCATACATATTCACCATTTCCCGCGTTAGCAAGGTAGCGTTAAGAACAGAGGACTGAGCCTTAGAGAGAAAATCCTCACTTGGCCCCCTTCTCTGTACCCTTTTTTTGGAAAAATAAAAACTGGAGGGAAGGATTTTCAGCCCACTGCTCCCTCCCCTTTTAGTCACCTTCTACGACACACGGGGAATACGTGGGAAGTATTCTTTCTCCCTATCATATATATATATATATATATATATATATATATATATATATATATATATATATATATATATATATATTATATAAATATATATATATATTTTTTTTTTCATACATATTTGCCTTATCCAGCATTAGCAAGGTGGTGTTAAGAACTGAGGAGTGAGCCTTAGAGGGTATATCCTCAATTGGCAAACCTCTCCATTCTTTCTTTTGGAAAATTATAAATGGGAGGGGAGGATTTCCAGCCCCCCTGTTCCCTCCCCTTTTAGTTGCCTTCTATGACACACAGGGAATATATGGAAAGTATTCTTTCTCCCCTATCCCTAGGGACTGAAAAAAACCCTCATCCTCTTAATCATTCATCAACTAGCAACACAGCTAATGCACTGAAAGATAAAATGTGGGAAAGAGGCCAATAGCCTACTAGTTTTTAACAATCTATTCTGCTTTAGAACTATGGGAAGATTAAAGCCAAATTTAGAATTTTACAGCTATACTTTGGATATGTACAGTATTCAACAAAGTCAAGTTATTCTTGCACTAAAAACATCGAAATTGTACTGGCCTTCATTTTGATTTTAATCGTGATAAAATATATACCTCTACATGTGGTTCTTGAGAAACAGACTCTAATTAGAGACTGCTTTACTCACTCACACAAAACATTTAAAGAGGACAAACTTCCATTATTCTGTTTGTCAGGATGGCTGGAAAAAATACTGCAAAATGTCCACCTTTCTGAATAGTTCAAACTACACTAGACCAGTAAATGCCCTTAAAAAAAAAAAGACACCCACCTAATTATTAACCCTCACCCATGGCAAAAAAGCTCAGTTTCAAACAGACATAAAAAATTTGCTTCTAGTATGCATGACTAAGATGAACTTAATTTCTTGCTGGGGTAAGTGTGTGGCTTCCTATTATTATTTGTGTGTTGGGGGAGAATTTTACACCTGTGACGTCCTATCTCAACCTCGTATGCATATCTTGCCTTAATCTTGTGTATAACATTATTATTATACAACCCTTTTATGGGGCTCTAGCAGCTTCGAGGCTGTACTCCATGAAGTTGCACGAAAATCATATACTTTACGTATACACAGCTTATGTTTGTCACCCATCAATTAGACTCCAAAAGAAGGAAAAACAGGTGTGTTGGATGTGATACAGCTGCCTTGTCTGAGATCCAAATCCAACCTGTTAGACTGGTGGGTTGTGACACTGTAATATGGAAAGATTATGCAAAATAATCAACCTTCATGCTTAAAATGATTTTTAAGCTAAATCTTATAATTGCTGACACCTGAGATTTACTTCATAAACTTGTGTATGATAGCATTTACAAACTTGTCATGTAAGACTGGACTAAATAAAGTCTCCATTTTGGACATACAACACAACAAACTAGATTTGCTTCCAGAAGAAGTAAAAGGTAAGAATCAGGCAGTTGGATGGGTTTGGTTTAAGAGTTCTGTTGTCTAGTGGGCAGTTGTGGGTTGGGTTAGTGAATGAATGCTGCTGTGTTCATATTTTGGAGCTGCAACTGACTGGCCTTTGTAAACTGAGCAGTCTAGTGTAGTGGACAGTGTCAGGGTGGCTGGGGCCTTCCAATTTTCAGTTTCCTAACTCTAATTGTATGAATAAAAGAGAGCATATCGTTTGAAAGCTGCTGAATGCAGAAAAGTACAGAAATAAATTTTGTAGTATCGCAAATGATTATCAAAATTACTGTACAAATTGATTACCTAAGGAACTATGAGCTTTGTACAATGCGTGAAATTCTCATTAATGCAGGTTTTGACAAAGTAAATCTACCATCTATAATGAACTATACAGCAGAAAACTGCATTATATAGTAAACAAGTACCTTTACCAAGTCAAATACTCCTGCAATTTCAATTACTTGTGAATTCAAATGCTTTTCTACTGTATATTCAATGAACAGTCTTTATGGGCACTACTCATCAGTAGAGAAGAGTTGACGACAGATAAGCTTACTGGATAGAGAATGCAGCCAAGAAGTAATTCCTTTAATTCAACATGCAGATGACTTACACTCTCCAATGGTCTTACTCGAAGATGACCTCTCTTCGTTGATATCTTAAGAAACAGAATTTTGCTGGAGTTCCTCTGTTATGCCAATTAGATGAAGTTATTTCTTTAAATACCACGCAATATATATATATATATATATATATATATATATATATATATATATATATATATATATATATACATATATATATCTTTCTTTCAAACTGTTCGCCATTTCCCGCGTTAGCGAGGTAGCGTTAAGAACAGAGAACTGGGCCTTTGAGGGAATATCCTCACCTGGCCCCCTTCTCTGTTCCTTCTTTTGGAAAATTGAAAAAAATAATGAGAGGGGAGGATTTCCAGCCCCCCACTCCCTCCCCTTTTAGTCGCCCTCTACGACACGCAGGGAATACGTGGGAAGTATTCTTTCTCCCCTATCCCGAGGGATAATATATATATATATATATATATATATATATATATATATATATATATATATATATAAAGAGGAAATAAATATGTGTATGCACAATATCATTGGTAACAGACATCAATTAAGATTCTTGACATCATCTTTTACAACAATGACAAAAAGTAGCTGATGAATTTCACAGGCTGCTAAGCCAGTCACTTGTCAAAGCTACACCTTAAAAATCCTTAAGCCCTACAACGGAGTTTCTCAAAGAGCAGTTCTTCCTCCAACCCATTTCAAACTCTTCCTACATGATCTACCATCACCTACTGCAGTCCACAGCATGAGGGAACTCTCATATTCAGATGATCTTACAATTATATCACAGTACTTTGACATTAAACATCCAGCATCAAACACTCAAAATTGCATCACAAAATTGTAACATTGGCTCAATCAGAGAAGAAATTCAGCATCTTTACAGAGTTTTTCACCCTTTTAACTTTAGGCAGACATGAATCTCACCTGAACCCTCCCATTACCTCGAATGAGCCACTCCACAAAACCCTTGCTATACTGGGCATCACATACAACACACAAATGACATTAGCTTCCCATGTCCCAAACATTTACAAAGACAGCAATCAAACTAAACACACTTAGAACACCTACTGCTACCAGATTTGGATAAGAAAAAGAATCCCTTTTTCACTCCATCTTTCCACCTCCAATTTGGTCTCCCTCTTCTCCTCGTTCCCTCCACCTCCGACACATATATCCTCTTGGTCAATCTCTCCTCACTCATTCTCTCCATGTGCCCAAACCATTTCAAAACACCCTCTTCTGCTCTCTCAACCACGCTCTTTTTATTTCCACACATCTCTCTTACCCTTACGTTACTTACTCGCTCAAACCACCTCACACCACACATTGTCCTCAAACATCTCATTTCCAGCACATCCATCCTCCTGCGCACATCTCTATCCATAGCCCACGCCTCGCAACCATACAGCATTGTTGGTACCACTATTCCCTCAAACATACCCATTTTTGCTTTCCGAGATAATGTTCTCGACTTCCACACATTTTTCAAGGCTCCCAAAATTTTCGCCCCCTCCCCCACCCTATGATCCACTTCCGCTTCCATGGTTCCATCCGCTGACAGATCCACTCCCAGATATCTAAAACACTTCACTTCCTCCAGTTTTTCTCCATTCAAACTCACCTCCCAATTGACTTGACCCTCACCCCTACTGTACCTAATAACCTTGCTCTTATTCACATTTACTCTCAACTTTCTTCTTCCACACACTTTACCAAACTCAGTCACCAGCTTCTGCAGTTTCTCACATGAATCAGCCACCAGCGCTGTATCATCAGCGAACAACAATTGACTCACTTCCCAAGCTCTCTCATCCCCAACAGACTTCATACTTGCCCCTCTTTCCAGGACTCTTGCATTTACCTCCTTTACAACCCCATCCATAAACAAATTAAACAACCATGGAGACATCACACACCCCTGCCGCAAACCTACATTCACTGAGAACCAATCACTTTCCTCTCTTCCTACACGTACACATGCCTTACATCCTCGATAAAAACTTTTCACTGCTTCTAACAACTTGCCTCCCACACCATATATTCTTAATACCTTCCACAGAGCATCTCTATCAACTCTATCATATGCCTTCTCCAGATCCATAAATGAGTTTCTCTGAAAAGAATTAATCCACCCGCTAAACTATGCCTCACAAGCTGGTTATCTAACCTATCAAAAGCAGATGTAATTCAGCTGTTAACCCGTCAAAAAAGATCACTTACAACAATCACTTGCTGCCTAGGAAACACAAGCAGTGAAATCATCTGCTGTTTCTCACTTAAATCTGCTATCAGGGCCATGTCATTAGCCAACAATAACTGATTCACCTCTCAGTCACCCCACCTCTAATAGACTACAGACATACCCCTCTCCTACAAAAAAATCGCATTTACTTCTGTCACTACTCCATCAATAAACAAATTGGAGAACTATGGTGACATCATGTACCCATGCTAGAGACCATCTTCATCTGGAACCACTCATTGTCCACTCTACCTACTTGCACACATGCATCATTCTCTTGATTATTGATTATAACTCCACATGTTCCTGCTCACTACTCTCCTGAATATATTTTGAGGTAGAAGGGTCATTCCAAACAAAAATAATTAATTCATGTAAAATTCTGTGATATTAGACCAGTAAAAAGAACATACAGGTGTACGGAGCTGATCCTTGAGCCATGTCAGGTAAAAGGTGAGGTCTGAACCATCCATTGGTTCACGAGACCAACATGCCAACTTAGCAATGATACGAGCTGTCATGTTGATGATGAATGTGTCAGGTCGTGTAAGCAGGTTGAGAAAAGGGCTCCACATACTCTCACGGTGCTTACGAGCATATTCTTTAAAAATTTCCACGCGAGACTTATCTTCCTGAAAATGAAAAGTAAACAATGTAAGCAGCAGATATACAACATTACCAAAAAGAACAAAGTACAGAGCAATTTTCATCTCAGTAAGCCTGTTCCTACAGTTGTTCCTTTCCAACTTATGCAAAAAAAGTTACGAAAATGAAATATTTGCAACCAATAATTCAGTAATACTTGACTCCTTGATTAGCCAAAGTGTTATTTCCCATCACATGTGCAATTGATCAAACAGGTGAATTCAAATATAAAGCCTGACTCTCAGGGATCTCATGAATTCAATTACGATACTACATAGTCTTCTGAGAGTATTTCAAATAACTGTTTCTCTTCTCTAAATATCAACAAAAAAGTGTACATTACATACCTTGGTCATTTTCATGACTATAATTCTACCATCCACTTATCTATCACATTACATCCATCCCTTCCAAAACTTTACCAATTTGGTAACAGCAATTCAGCTTGACAAACTAGTTTCCTTAACCCTTAATTCCCAAATTTTCATATGAAGACATCTGTAACAGGCCCCAGGGGTCTTCATATGAGCTTTAAGTTTTGGGGGCTTTGTTTAAATCCCCTGCTAATATTTGGATTATTTATATAGCTGCTAAATGTTGCCTTGGTCACTATAGGTACATACTTTTCTCAGAGACTCCCACTCACTGGAAGCACTTAAGAAGTGTATATACATGTGAAAACAAATGTAAACATGAGTAGATGTACATTACTATGTGTAAATATATATGAAATTATGTAAACATAGGCCATAAATCGTGGTGTGTAATTTTGGTAAATCTGTGTTCCTCTTTCATAGCCACACCCCTCCTCCCTTCCTCTGTCACCTCTCTACTGCTATTGCCATGGGTATTCAGTATGTGTTAAATTCAGAGCTATAAAACAGCTATATAAGTTACGTTAGCTTATTCTCCTTTATATAATCTTTATTCATACATGTATTTGTTTCATAAAAAGTGATTGTCCTTACTAAATTTGCATCTGAAGGCTTAACCCTGAACAAACTTCACCTTTCCTCCACCATCTCTGCTGGATTGTTTATACATTAAATTCAACACTGAACCATAGCCATGTAAGTTAAATTACCTCACTTTTGTATAAAAATCCTATAGTTTTACATGTTATAATGGAAAACAAAATCTGAGGACCTTATTTTTTGTTTATATTGTGACTTTAAAAAGTGATTCACCTGACATTTAAGGGTTACTAAAGCAGGGGGAAAAGTAATTAAGCACTAAGACAACACATATTTTCTTATTACATTGGCCCACAAATTATGGAAAACAAAAAATGTAGGTTTTGAGTGAAAAACTATTTCTCTCCAAGGAAATGTCCCATGAGCATGTGAGACATTCCACAGGATATCACTTAGATAATCTGGGATAGGATCTTCTAACCCTAAGTATGGTCAGTTAAGAAGCAATGGCCTTCCTCAACCTTCACTAACCACTCAATCATTGTTGTGACAGCTTGCTCATTTTGAGCCTTTTCTCAGCCAAATATCAACTCCCACAGTCTCTAGAAAGGGGTACTCCACCCTCTCTTTCTTTACAGGACTTTTCTAAAGAAAACCCAAGATAGACTGAGCATTCTTAGCTATAAACAATTCCTTATGCCAAATTCTGGTAGATATCGAGTCTACTTGGTGTCTGGTGAAAATAATGAGAAATTCATTTCTGGATATGCAACACTATATTATATACAATGACACTGTATTTAGTGACATAATAAATCACTTGTACTGCAACCAGATACACAGATTTATAGCACATAGTAGAATTTAGGATTAGATATCACATAAGAGCAAGGAATTCATTTTTACATAAGATAAAGGGTTATTATAAATTCACAACTGACTGCCATTTTTCAAAATATCTTCTATGACAAGCCGGTTCTCGATAACAAAGACTAGTGTACTTATAGGTCAAATGAAGTACAGCAGGGTTGCTCAATAATGCATTTTGACAAATTTTTTGTTAATCCAATCAGTTTGTACCTCAAAACATAATGTTCACACAATGAAGTGGCCTTTACCTACCTCCTCATCATCCAAGAAGACAAGGAAGACCTTTATTTTGAAAGAACAGTCCAAAAATCTGGGACATCCTGGACAATGGTGTTGGTATTAAAATCCTTGCATGCCAGGATATTATTAAAGTGCCATGAGCATCATCAAAGCCAAGGTCTGGGAGGCATATGCCATGCCATCAATCTGATAGTGTTGTATACAATGCTTTTTACAGCTTAATACAGTTACTGAGCATGTTTGTGTGTATTTTTTGTCTCTGGTTCCTAACTTCCTATTTAACGTGTAAACATAAGTTGCATTTTAACATGTACCACATTCATGTGCATCTTGGTGGTCCCTGTCTTTCTTAAATGTACAATCCCTCTGTCCTACATGAGTAAGATGCTTATCTATGGGTCAAAGTAAAATACTAAATAGTTGAGGTAGCTTTCTTTTAGAAATTTGTTCTCATACCAACCACATAAACTCTTAACACGTAGAAGTTTTATATGCTGTACAATTTTAATCTTCAAACCTTGAATATTCCTCAGATCATCATTTGTGATAGCCTTCAGAAATCTTTCCTAGACACAGGTCAGGAGTCACGTTATAAAGAAGGCATTCTTGTAGCCTTTTAGACTGCACAGTAAATATACAAACTTATTATCAGCTTCCTTATTGAACAACTGTATTGATATACATGTTGAACCCAAATAAAACTACACCTTTTGACACAACATCCCTATATGGTACTATAGCAAACAAATATTAGGTTTACTCACAGAAAGAATATCATCAACAAGAGTAAGTATATACTGGATTGTCTGGTCCTTGCTGATGTGGCCCAAGAGATTCATAAAGGTACGAGCAACCTGATAACGTTGCGAGGTGAGAAGTGCATCTCTATTAGGACCAGGCATCTCCACCCCCATGATGACCTCATAATCCTCCTGGCTGATCATCTGGGACCTAAAATACGCATATCATCCATATACAGTAAAATATACATTATGCTTTGAAACTATAAACACATCCAAAAATGTAATACATCTGGTAATCATCTTGTTTGTGTACACTGAGCATGTTGGCATTATCTATAAATTTTTCCCTCATTTTTACTTAAAATAATATTCTTTTTTAATTATACTTTGTCGCTGTCTCCCACATTAGCGAGGAAGCGCAAGGAAACAGACGAAAGAATGGCCCAACTCACACACACACACATATATACATACATGTCAACACACATGTATACATTTAAACATATACATACAAATACATATATACACATGTACATACTCATACTTGCTGCCTTCATCCATTCCCGTCGCCATCATGCCACACATGAAATGGCAACCCCCTTCCCTGCATATGCGTGAGGTAGCGCTAGTAAAAGACAACAAAGGCCACATTCATTCACAATCAGTCTCTAGCTGTCATGTGTAATGCACCAAAACCACAGCTCCCTTTCCTCATCCAGGCTCCACTAAACTTTCCATGGTCTACCTCAGACGCTTCACATGCCAAGGTTCAATCCACTGACAGCATGTCGACCCCAATATACCACATCGTTCCAATTCACTCTATTCCTTGCACGCCTTTCACCCTCCTGTAAGTTCAGGCCCCGATCGCTCAAAATCTTTTTCACTCCATCCTTCCACCTCCAATTTGGTCTCCCTCTTCTCATTCCCTCCACCTCTGACACATATATCCTCTTTGTCAATCTTTCCTCACTCATTATCTCCATGTGACCAAACCATTTCAATACACCCTCTTCTGCTCTTTCAACCACTTTTTATTACTACACATCTCTTTTACCCGTTCATTACTTACTCGATCAAACCACCTCACAATACATATTGTCCTCAAACATCTCATTTCCAACACATCCACCCTCCTCCGCACAACCCTATCTATAGCCCATACCTCGCAACCATATAACATTGTTGGAGCCACTATTCCTTCAAACATACCCATATTTGCTCCAAGAAAGCGTTCTCGCCTTCCACACATTCCTCAATGCTCCCAGAACCTTCACCGCCTCCCCCACCCTATGACTCAATTCTGCTTCCATGGTTCCATCTGCTGCTAAATCCACTCCCAGATATCTACATTCAAACTTATCTCCCAATTGACTTGTCTCTGAACCCTACTGAACTTAATAACCTCGCTCTCATTCACATTTACTTTCAGCTTTCTTCTTTCACACACTTTACCAAACTCAGCCATCCGCTTCTGCAGTTTCTCACACGAATTGGCCACCAGCGCTGCATCATCAGCAAACAACAGATATAATATTTATATTCATTAGATAATTTGTGTATCAACAGTACACAAACAAATTCATAGATTAATTTAATATAAAGTACAACAAATAGACGGTGTTCTCAGGGATACGGTCTAAGTCTGCAGATATCTATGACACTGGTTTGTGTGTTGCCTTTTATAACCACTGTGCTGCTTCAAAATCACTAGCAAAATACTGAGCAAAGGATTCGAAAATAGTGTTTAATATGATGACTGAAAAATTATTTTGTCATCTGGCTATCATACATCTAAATATTGCCATCTGTTTGATCAATAAGGAGTAAAGATGCCAAAATAAATGAAAAATTATAAGATTCTATGAATTATATAAATCATTTTCATACAAACAAAAAAGAACTAAATGAAGGTTCGGTAAGAAATTAAAATATCAGTTATTTTAAGATGCTACTGCATTTGAGAAGGAATAAAAACACCACAATGAACAACTGCAGTATAGATAAATTTCAAGAAATTTCATAATGTACACAATAAAGAGGTGATTGGGGTGAAATTTTCCCCTTGACCAAACCCTAAACTTCACCACGAAAAACAAAGCGAACCATCATCAATCTTCAAATGACAAACAGGAATAGAAATATGAAAATTTCATTTTATGGAAAGATTGAGTAACAAATTCATTTATCTATTTAACTACAACAATCACTTACTGGAGGTATGAGGGCCAATTAACCTTCTGCTGGCGAATCTCATTTGCTCGCTGCACTAAGACACTGGTTGCCCCTGCCACACCTGAAAAGTCATGATACCCTTTCTTATCTCTAAATTCAGAATTTAAAAAAAACATGCTACCAGTATGTCATTGTACATACTATAATACTAATATACCAGTAAAATAAGCTTAATCTCAATATCCAGATGTATGAAGTTATATTTAGTAAATGAAGATGAAATTTTGAGACAGTACAAGCATGACATATCAGACAGTTATCAACTACAGTACCTGTTAAACCATCCTCTGTAATCTCCTGCTGTCATAATGTCACTAAAATTCATCCAGTTACATGGTAAGGACAAATTAAAAATAGAAGGGTCAGTGAGCATAGGACCTTCATTAATGATTTTTTGCCCATTTTTTTGTTGTAGATAAAAACATTGGCCTTTTAATGTAGTAGAAAGTTGTGAATGGTGATTGTTATTCCAACTACTTGAATATCTAGGCTCTTAAACTGCCTGCTTTCAAGTGATATATTAATGGCATACAGCCTCATTTTGCAGAACAAATATTACAAATAATGAGCTTTTGTAATGAGTTTTTTTTTCATTTTGCACACAGGTGAGCTGTCTGGATGACCTAAGTCTCTATTCACATTTGTAAACTTGAAGAAAAAAAATTGCACGGTTATGTAATGAAAGTTCTGAGGTATGGTAAAACTTTCTCCACTTCTCTTTAGTGCAGTGTCCTATGAGCCATGATAGATATCTCTGACCTACAAGGCTTTAAACCTCAGCTTCCTATCTTACTGTTGAGACACATGCTTCTCACCCTTCTGAAGGTCTGCAAGGCCTAGCTTCAATGCAGTCTACATGACAGCTATAGAGTGGATGTTAGTGAATGAGGCCTCTCCAATGTAGAAACGGGCAAATAAATATGAAACACACACACTTATGTGTGTGTGTTGATAATATAATGATCAGATTAATCCATGAGTATTTCATGAAGGGGTAATTGCACTTCAACAAGAGTTCAGAAAGTTTAGTCAATTAACTATCAGACTCCTGCTGAAGTACAATACATGCAACATATGATATGCTATTCTATATATACATGTACGGTATGGTAAAATATAACGTAAACTGTTCATAAAATGTGAAAGGAAATGTTCATATTTAAAAGGACTTGCATTTGTAAATAATATCATAAGTTAGAAATAAAATAACAATATCAGAAAGTGAGCTGCCATCATGTATTAGGGTGTGTTATGATGTGAGATGCTATCAAGTATTATGATGCAATAGGGAGTGAACTGCCAGTGCATGTTGGGTGTCTGAGCCACTGTCATGTGTTTAGGTGTGACAGGGAATGAGCTGCTGTCAGATGTTAAGGTGTGTCAGGAAATGAGCTGTTGCCATGTGTTAAGCTGTGTCAGAAAGTGGGCTGCAACAGTGTTTGGTTGTCTCATGAAGTGAGCTGTCATTATGTGTTACGGTGCATCAGGGAGTGAGCCACTATTGTGTGTCAGGGAGTGAACCGACATCGTGTGATAGGATATTTCAGACAGTGAGTCATCATCATATGTCAGAAACGAGCTGCCATCATGTGATAGGATATGTTAGGTAGTAAGTCACCATCCTATGTTATACTGTGTCAAGGAAAGAGCCATTATTTTGTGTTACGACATGCCATGGAGTGAGCCACCACCACAAATGACATTAAAGGTTTGTGTTCATAGCTACGGCTATCAACCACTGAGACATTGTCTGTGATGAATATTCTTATGAATAATACGGTTGGGCCAAGCTTGCTGGGTCGATATCTGTCATCAATGGAGATATGTGGAATGAGGTGAGTCTATCCTAATATAAAAAGCAAGTGCACCAAAACATTATAGAAACACTAGCAAGGGTAAGGAGATAATTGACACAATCCATAAGTTTATAAAGTAACCAAATAAATTGCCCCAATCAAAGCCGTCTTGGGTGAATGAAAAAAGTTAGAGAAAGAAAGCAGAAATTATGCAGGATTCTGCAAGTGTTTGTTGCAAGTGTTTGTTGATCTGATTCTTACAAAATGAAAACTTATATTAAGATAGAAAGATAAAAGAAGGAAGAGAGTTCCACAGCGTAGCTTTCATGGGAAGGAGGAGGAGGAGGTATCAAAGTCAATCCTCAAATGGCCAGTCTCCATACTAAGTTGTGTGAAGCAGCAGCCAAACACATTTCACAAGTCTAAACCCAAGGGATGGGAATACATTCAGCCAGTTCACAAAAACAGGGGCCGAAATAGAGAAAGAGATGCAACACTGTAGCATATAGAAAAGGGATGATGATGGTGATACCAGAATTAACAAGACAAGGTTTTCAATTCCGCTCTAGTTGAATGAGTGGTGGAAGGTGACCCCCTCCCCTGAACCCTTAGATGAGGGAGCAGTATTCCATAATTGGGTATATGAAACCCGTGTAGAGGCGAACAACCTGCTCACAAGAAAAATAATTCTGGCATCTTAATGTTGATTATGTGAGGTTTCCAGGACTAAGTGGTGATGGTTATGCCTAATATGTTCATACTATTAAAGGGTTGAATAGTGGTGTCTTGAATTTGCACAGAGTAAGACAAATGATTCTTAGAAAGAGATATAAGGAGAAATTGCGTTCTAGTACTATTGATCTCTACAAGGTTATTGCTTCTCCAATCTGAAATACAGCACAAGTCTGAAATGATACAGGAAATATGATCATTACAAGAAAGAGAACGAGTATTAATAGGAATATGGAGGGAAAAGTGAGTTAAAGTATGTACAGTGGAATCAGTAGCATGATTTATAGGGCAACTCTACGAAAAAAATTTAACTTGATTTTTAAGGATGAAATATGATAAATATACATCTTACCTCTATCTATATCCTCCGGGAGGGCAGGCATCGCCGGTGTTGTATGAGACATCCTGCAAATGTAAAGAACTAATGGTCAGACTATGTTACAGACTCTGATAGTCACGGGATATTACAGACCAGACGTACCAATCTTGATGGCGTAATGAACATGACTTAGAAAGTATCTCATCTGGACTTTCTAGATTAAGGGCTAATGGAAATTTATTTTTTACTAGTGATGAAGGGTACACTATTGTGTAAACAAAGATCAAAACTTGATATATAATGTCTTTGTTAGGAGACGAAAGAGGAAATAAGTTGACACACCTGTGTGTCAGACTAAAGCCTGTATTCGGAAGTGTTGATTTGAAGATTTTCATATAGAGGACAAACCCATGCCTTACAATTGTAACCTACTAGAACGTAAACTGTCCAATGCCACAAGCGTTGTGCTATTATGGTTTTGTAGTCATGATCTAAAATTCCGCTGAAATGTAAGAAGGGAAAATTATTTATTTTGTGTAAAGGTAATCGGACGTTTTGTTTTGGTGCAGACGATGTCTGATGATTTCCCATAATCCTCTAAATAGATAAGAAGGAAAGCATGCGAAGATTGCCTTTGAATGATTAATGATGAATTATAGAAACATTTTTTTAATCACCCTTCATGTTTTTACATATCAACCAATAATGGAAGTCTAATGAACCTTGATTTTTATATGTATTTTCTGCTTGAACTTGAACCATCACACCATCGAGAGGCTATTTGTAAACAAAGTCACAGTAAACATTACAGAAATCTGTCAATGTACATATATACACTGAGTGGAAATTAGTAATCGGGAACAGATTAGGAAAAGAATAATTGATATAACAAGATGTTATTGTTATTGGGAATTTAGAAGTTCTTTTCACCAAATATGTAACTCAGAGCAGCAAATCTTGTGTGTGTCAACTTGGTGGCGGACCTTGTCGAAACTTGTGTCAAATAAACTTGTATTTTTCTCTTTCATTGAGAATGAGTGAGACTTTTGCTAACTCACTGTATTAATAGGAATGATGAAAAAGATTGCTCACTAGAAATGGAATCTGAATATAATTCAATTAGCTGAAAACAAGATCAATTAGACATACTGCACCATGCCGGCAAACACCCCCGTTTCTCCTAGAGTATTCAAGGCAATAGAAAAGTCTGATATACATACTCTAGCATGCTGCCGCGAGGAAGAAATAAGACCCATATTGCCATGCCTTGTAAGGATGAGTTTAATTGCTCCTCTAGACCATTCGGAAGAATGTATTGCTGGCAGGAAAGTGATACTTAGGATTCTCTCGGGTATAGAAGTTGTTAACTCTCTGGTGGCTCTACTGTCCATTGACTTTCCTGCACTTGAAGTTGACGTTAAAAAAGAACAGCAGTTAAGGTGGGTAATACTAGTAGGAAGGGAATTTGCCTGAGTATGAAACTGCACGGCTATTTAGGATAAATATCATTGATATATGCCATAAATATTTTGTTGATATATTATCTCTGATAGGTCAAATGGTATCATGCCGATTATGTTTGCTTTTCCTTTAACACACTACTGGATTCATCAGAGTGTCCCCACATAAGAAAAGTTTTGCAAATATTGAAATAGTATCATCACAACCAGCTGCATATATAGTTTTGGTAATTAATCTGTTTACCTCTGCATCTTGACTAGTTTTAGTAAATTCTTATTTAGGTGTTATGTGTTTTATATAGGTCATAATGATTACAGAAATACCCAAGTGGCATCATTTTGAGTATTATATTTTATTAGATACAATCAGATAGGGAAACTTGTTTATCTGAGAAAATAGAGGATGACTTAAATCAAAAGTTGATTCCTTAAATTTGATACCTTCCTTTGGACCTTCTCTGTTAGATATTTATGATTTTTTAGGTACAGTGACCAAACTAGAAGTGCACTCTCGTTTTTCCAGTATGTAGGATATGAACAGCATGCTGAATATTTCCTTAACCATATACTTAAAAGCTATTCTTGGTATTATTACCCTTTCGACATCCAGCAAAGTTTTCCTAGTTTCGGTTTGGTTTGGTTAGAAAATAGATTTTGATGGTTTTTGATGTTATTTGAATGATTTTGACCTTTGTTTCCATATTAAATCACTACTTTTTGTGATTTCCCCCATCTATACTCCAATTCCTATTGGGGTCCCTCAAGGAAACAGATGGATGTCCGGAATGGTAATCTTACTCTATTCTGATAATTGCCTGAAGATAGTTTCTGTCCTTTACTATTCTTCTAAGTGGGATGTTAGGGTTGTTGTTGACTTCCAAGCCCTTCTCATGCACAGAATCTTATATGAAACTTATTTCCTGTCAATATTAATCGTGTTGTGTGTTGTGTATGTAATTCTCTTTTTGTAATTACCTGTTTTTACTGTAGAAGTTGAGATTTCTTCACTCATTAAAAATTGAAATGTAGTTTTGATCAGAATTTGTGATTAAGGTTTTTATTTTCAGACAAAAATTGGGAGGCAGCAGTCAGAATGAGAGTGTTCTTGTCCAGAACCTGGCAAATGGACTTGCCTTAGAGTTTGAGTGCTCAGATCCTACACGAAGACTTCGCCTGCTTCTCTCTGAGATTCTTCTTGTGATGGCTCAGGTAGCTACTCTATTCTTACTTGTGAACAAGTTGTTCATTTCTTTTCTTCAAACATGAAAACCTGATAGTAGCTATTATTTGGAAGTCATATCTCGCTTCAAAACTAAGCCTTGGCCAAAGCATTGTCATATCTTCAGAATAAGGTGTGTCTACTAGGATCCAATGGTCTTGGTCACTATAATGTGTGATTAAAACCTCGCTGATGCAGGAGATGGCTAATTGTACGAAAAAAATACACACACACACCATGGAAGCGGAAGTGGATCATAGGGTGGGGGAGGGGGCGAAAATTTTGGGAGCCTTGAAAAATGTGTGGAAGTCGAGAACATTATCTCGGAAAGCAAAAATGGGTATGTTTGAAGGAATAGTGGTTCCAACAATGTTGTATGGTTGCGAGGCGTGGGCTATGGATAGAGTTGTGCGCAGGAGGATGGATGTGCTGGAAATGAGATGTTTGAGGACAATGTGTGGTGTGAGGTGGTTTGATCGAGTAAGTAACGTAAGGGTAAGAGAGATGTGTGGAAATAAAAAGAGCGTGGTTGAGAGAGCAGAAGAGGGTGTTTTGAAATGGTTTGGGCACATGGAGAGAATGAGTGAGGAAAGATTGACCAAGAGGATATATGTGTCGGAGGTGGAGGGAACGAGGAGAAGAGGGAGACCAAATTGGAGGTGGAAAGATGGAGTGAAAAAGATTTTGTGTGATCGGGGCCTGAACATGCAGGAGGGTGAAAGGAGGGCAAGGAATAGAGTGAATTGGAGCGATGTGGTATACAGGGGTTGACGTGCTGTCAGTGGATTGAATCAAGGCATGTGAAGCGTCTGGGGTAAACCATGGAAAGCTGTGTAGGTATGTATATTTGCGTGTGTGGACGTGTGTATGTACATGTGTATGGGGGGGGGGGGTGGGCCCATTTCTTTCGTCTGTTTCCTTGCGCTACCTCGCAAACGCGGGAGACAGCGACAAAGTATAAAAAAAAAAAATATATATATATATATATATATATATATAATGTATATATATATATATATATGTATATATATATATATATATATATATATATATATATATATATATATATATATATATATTTTTTTATACTATTCGCCATTTCCCGTGTTAGCGAGGTAGTGATATATATATATATATATATATATATATTTTTTCATACTATTCGCCATTTCCCGCATTAGCGAGGTAGCGTTAAGAACAGAGGACTGGGCCTTAGAAGGAATATCCTCACCTGGCCCCCTTCTCTGTTCCTTCTTTTGGAAAATTAAAAAAAACGAGAGGGGAGGATTTCCAGCCACCCGCTCCCATATATATATATATATATATATATATATATATATATATATATATATATATATATATATATATATACGTATATAAAGTGAATTAAGGTTTTAATCTCATTTTGGTTAATTTTGTACTCTTGGTAGTGGATAGTGAGCTAAATACTTTCTCTTTCTTTTTACATTGCACAGATACGTGAACCAAGGCAAGATTTTTATCACAAATCATCTGAGTTATTTGATAACCCCTGCTACCTTGAGGAAGTGAGTGATGTATTGTGTATTGCTCTTGCTGAATTACCAGCCTTGCTACCACCAGCAGAAGTTGCAGAAGCTCTTCTTCATGTTACCAGTGGCCCAACACTTATTGCTCGTATGGTTGCTAACCAGCCAGATTGCTTCAGGGAAGGTATATACCATTAATGATGTGCTACTTAATGTACTTCTTATGTCAGCTGGATTATTTTTCATTTCCAGTTGCATTCACGGAGTAGGTTAATTTATCATTGGGGCAAAAGAAAACATTGGCTCAGGACAAACAAGCATATTGGAAAAAACAATGAAGAATTGAAATTCAGATCACAGTTAATACCAGACAGCAGAAAAAACTGATCAGATCTATCAGTTTAAAGTTGAAAACTAGTAAGTAGTGAATACTTGAGTTGCTTATATTATTTTCTAAGCATCCAAAGCAGCCTGAATAAATGTAGAGTAATGAGGATGGCTCATAGTGAAAAACTCAGTATGAATATCATTGCAGGAAATAAGCTGCATGGGTCTTTGTGTTACAGACCTTGGGAGTTGACATCATCCTCAGCCTGTTGCTAGGAGAATAGGTATGGAGACTAACTGTCTTCTAGCAAAAACATGTTGTATTGCATTCAAGTTAATTTTTTTTCATACATATTTGCCATTTTCTGCATTAGTGAGGTAGCATTAAGAACAGAGGACTGAGCTCACATCCTGTGTAAGGCCAAAATTAGGATATGGTTCTCATGAGTGGTCAGTACACCTAAAGAAGTGAAAAGGGCAAATAGACAAGGTCCAGAGAAGAGCAACAAATATGGTGCCAGAATTGAGAGGGCTGAATTACAGGGAACAGCTAGAGTCCTCAGATTTGCCTACCATCGAAGAGAGAAAAATGAAGGGTGACCTGACCACATGCTTCAAGTTTTTAAAACAGGTTGATGATGTAGGCTGTGAACAGTTCTTTGAGAGATGTAGGAATAGAACAACCAGAGAACATAACATGAAATAAAGCAAGGAGATTATTAAGAAAGATGTGAAGCACATCTATGGTATAATGATGGATGAATGGAATAGAACAAATAAAGGGAGCATACTGGAGTTTAAAAGTTGCATGATAGTAGGGATTGTTTGAAAATGTAAAGCCTTTTCCCAAAAAAGTACAAATAGTAAATTACACGTGGTGTGCTGAATAGAAACTGTAGCTCAGGAGTCAGGAGAGCTTTATATTGAAAGGCAGACAGGGGAAACTTACAGAAAGCAGAGACAGAGGTGCAGTTCATTTTGAAATACTTTGTAATGTGTATTTTTTTCTTTCAGTTGTAACAGGATTAGTGATGTCTGGAGACAAGCAAGATGAGGATTCACCCGGTGGTTTATTGCGTCTTCAGGCTGTCCGGACACTTTGTCAAATGAATCCCAGTCAAGCCCTTAATGTGAGAGCTCTTTGTGTAAGTAACAGAAAGTCTCAGATTGACCATATATTGAATATACTTTTCCAGATTTTAGTACCTTTGCTAGAGAATTCTTAGATATTTTAGTTATTAGAATACTCTTTCAAGAAAATTTGAATGTAACCAACTATGTGATCGCTGCTTCCCTTTTGCATGTATACTGTCTTTCATAGTATTTTATACATGCCCTGAATTTATTTCCATGCTTCTCTCTAGTTATACACATTATTTAATCTCATATTATCCATTCTGTTTGCTGTGTCAGTACCAATGATTTCTTCCACAGTATTTCTCCCCTAAATATTATTGTTTCTTACTTTGTTCACTTGATAATCCCTTTTTCAGTAAGCCCCTATACAGCACACTCTCCATATCATTAGCATGTTCTATGGATAACTGAACCATTCTTTTATTTAATGCTTTTTCAGTCGCAATCTGTCACAATTATTTTTCTTTTTGTTAAATATAATATACACTTACTTTCTATAACTTTTGCATATAATTTTCCATTTTCCTTTCCATCTATCCATCCATCTAATCAAAATTCACTACTTTGATCCGGAATTTTAGAGTTTAAACTTTTCCTCTCTTATGGTCAGTTGACTAGTTTTCTTATTTGTATTGTTTTCTGATACCATATGGCATTTGTTGAACATAGGCTTAGAGCACCTTTTTAGGTTCATTAAAAGATTTGTCACTAAATATGCAATGTGAATCAACTTCCCCTCGCTCCAAAACCCGTGATTTCACCTCTCTTACTGCTCATCCAAAATCCTTCTGCAGACCAACCTTTACCTGGAACTACTAACCCTCCTCTCTATCTACTTGTATACATGCCATACTCTTTGGATAAAAAACCGTCATTGTTAATAGCTTCTCATTCACACTATATGTTAGTAACACCTTCTACAAAGCCTCTCTGTTAACCCTGTCATATGCTTTCTTGAGATCAATGACTGCTACATACATATTTTTCTTCTTTAAGGAATTCTCACACATTCTTCAAAGCAAACACCTGATCCGCAAATCTCCAACCACTTTTACTTCCAGAAAGAAGCTCTTGCTAACAGTATGAATAAAGAATTAATAGAATTTTAAAAAAATTAATAAAACTTTCTGCACTGCAGGCACAATGAATATCTAGAGGGTTGAATATGGGTACATGAAGCCAAAAGAGGGAAGAATCAAAAGGAGGCTGTCCATATCTCAATTTAGCCATTTATGTTTCCTCTTATGTGCCATTTTGTTGATTACAAGAATATTTTGTTTTCCTATGTTTACCGATTGCTCTGCTATTTAGCTTGTAGGTCCTTATATTAAAGACTTTTTATAACAATTTTCAGGTGGAGCAGTGTCGGATGCCAGGTCTGGCAGTGTACTTAACATTGGATGCTGGGAAGTCTGGATCTGGTATAGCAGGTAGTAGTGGAACTGTGGGAAGTAGTGTCTATGGAGGAGAAGTAGGAGATGTAGTCAGTTATGTGACAGGCTTACTTCTCTCACATAACCATCAACAACGTACCTGGTTTGCACAGTTTGTCAAGAGTGGACAAAGGGTAGGTTTGTATTTAATGATTGTTGTGGATTCTGTTCTGTATTGCTTTGTTTATCTTTTGTACTGTTTCCTTGCTTAGCAATTAAGAGTGAATTGGGTATGAAAAGTTTGATCCAAATGTTCTTGCGTTCCTTCACTTTCACAGAGATGTCCCCCTCCCCCTCACTTTTTAACCTTACTTAATACACGTTTTTCTCTTGACTTATTCTGACTAATTTTGCTTGAGTACACTATTTCACTTTTCATTCCTGTCACCTCCATTTTTTTCTTTTTTTAATTTTTTCATTTCATTAGTGCATGAAACATAATTTTACCAGATCTCTTAACATTACAAAATTATTGGAATTAACTCACTCCATACTCTCTCCTTAAAACTTTGCATTTACGTGTTAGTACACTTGCCTACAGCTGTATAGCCACTTTGCATTCATGAGCTATGTTTCAGTCATATATAATGCCATTCCTTGTCTCTTTCAGACTTTGCCACTACTGGTAACTCTCATTATGTAATCTCCAAGCTTAAGCATTGTGTTTGCTTTAAGAAGATCTTTAATATTTAAGCCTACATATTGTATTTATTAAATGGACCTCTCATTAATTTATGCTCTCAAAGATAGTCATTTGGCTCAAGTTTACATGCACTTGTCATTATGCTTATGAGTCTTATGTTGAGATAAGAATACATTTTCAAACTTCCCATCTAAGTTTGTTTTAAACAAAAGGTAGGATATAAAAATCCAGAGAACCTAGGGTATTAGTCCAGGAATTACCATATATATTTAAACATTGGTTGTTAATGTTTATTAGATCATATAAACTTGAGTTTCCCAAATATCCATGGGTTCATCTCTGTTCATTTAACATCCTCATACACCACATAATCAAACTTGAGCTTACTGTACATGATAACTTTTTCCAATTGGTGTATCATATATGATATCTTTTCATTATCCATATTAGTATGTGTGAAGGTAAGGTGTAGCAATGATGGTGTATCAGTTCCTCTCATCCAAGTGCAGTGGTTACCAACCTTTTTGAGGTGATGGCCCAGTGTAGCTTATCTGAAGACCTAGTAGCCCACATCTTATTTTGTCAGCTTGTGAAATACTTGCCACTCAGTGGGTGACTTAAATCACAGACGTTCAGCATTGCCTCTTGCCAGTGTTACAGATGCACCTTTGAGGGGAAATTCCTTCAATATATGTATATTGTAGGGATATTCACATGCTTAAATGCTTAAAGGAAACACACAACACCAAAATTTAAATGCTATAAACATTCTAAAATGATTGTAGATGCACTGGTATGTCATACAGAATCATCAGTTATCATGGTCATTCAGACATGATCATATGTTGAGATCCTATGACAAACCCCATGACCCACCCAGGAAATTGACCATGGCCCACTGGTGAGAACCACTGTCCTAACATGTTCACTGACATGCTGGTATAGAGATTTTTCCTGTGTATGCTAAAAGACTTGTGTGTATGATTCCCTTTCACTATGAGAACCCAGGTACACCTTAGTCTGTCTCTGCAGTAGAGAAAGATGAATTATGTACCAAGAATAAGTTGAAAATATTGATATGAAGAGAGCATTATGCATAGATTGAAACCTTTTAAGAATATATATTCGTATGAGATGGGTAGCAGATTATAGGCTGGATATAAGACAGACATGCTGAATTTCACTTCTTTTGTCAACAGGGTGTGTAATTGTTTTTATACATAGAATCCCATGTTCACAGTAACAAACCAGTTGTAAGTTAATGTGTGGGAGTGAATTGGGATTCTGTGTACATTTGATCCACACCTTGTAAATGGCAAGATTTGAAAGTAGTTTATAAATGTAGAAGTAATTGTCACGTAATCATACCCAGAATGAATGTTCATTTTCTTACCTTTTCAACAAGAGATGAATGTTGCTGGTATTACAGGTACTTTCATATCCTCTTTGAACTATCAAATGATAAGCTTGTTTTTGATAGATATTTAACTATGGGATTGCCTTTGATAACATGGGTATTCATGTTTTTTTTCTTCCCCCAAAATAAGTCACCCATGCTGACCATTTAGAGAACAAGTGTAAAATTGTCTTTCATTTGTAGATTGATAGCTTTGGACTTTAGGAAAAAATTTTCTGCTTGCATCCCTTGGGAATAGGGTAAAAAGAGTACTACAATACTACCCCTGTATGTCTTATATATTGAAGAGGGTATTTAAAGAGGGACAGGAAGTGGGAGCTAGAAATCCTAACCTCTTGTCTTATTACTTTTTAAAAGTAGAAGCAGAGGAAGGAACTGAGTGAAGATTTTTCCCTCAAGGCTTGGTTCACCTGTTGCTAATGCTACCTAGCTAAGGTGAGAAAAGTGAGCAGGTATGAAAATGAAAATAAAAGTAACGTTTAACACATATTTCTCTTTTCATCTCTGTTAACTCTATACTTCAGTTGTGGTATCACTGGGAAATAGTGGTGGTATTCTGGACAAAATCATCTTTTGGTTGGATATAGGATATGTACAGATACGTATATACACTTTCGTATTTTGTTGGAATCATCCTATTTGGTTTAGTTTTTGAAGGATAATTTGATAATAATATTTATCAAGTTTTCTTTGGATTTTTTGGGTCATCACCATTGTAGAAATAGACATATGTTGGTATATTTCAATTCACTTGAGATTTTTATCAAAATGCAGCTGTGCTCAGTTAGTCTCAGATATTTTTATAAATCATAAAGCTAGACACTGTCAGTGAATGATCAGTATATGATTGTTTAATGAACTGTAATTAATGAATGACTGTATAGAGAAAATATGAACATCATTTAACATTGTTTCTTAGACATAGTGTTAAGAATTGAATATCAGCAAAACCAACCCCCTTAACAGATAACATTCACTTAAGGGATAGCAAGGGCAATATACAACATATTTGAAGGTTTAACCTCTTAGACTTCTCTACAACTACCATTGTAGGGATATACTGAATTGTATTGTGTGATAGTAGGAAAACTAATGAATCACCTTGGTTTTACAAAAAAGTTCATCTTTATTTATTTATTGTGTACTTTGAATTGATTTTACTTCTGAAATTAGATCATTTGCTGTGACTAAATTTCCTCAAAATTCCATAGATATTTGACTTGTGAAATATAGATATTCTGTATGAAGAATTACATAGAGAGCTTTAATTGTTAATTTCTTCCACAGAGAAAATATGAACAACAGGCCTCAGCTCTAGTAGCTCTACGTACAGATCTCAGTGAGCGGTTAAGGAACTTACTACTGTTCAACAGCAATGATACATTACCTGATTCTCAAGTAATCCATGCTACAGCTCTCCTTAGGCTCTACTGTGCACTCAAAAGTTTAGCCAATCTTAAGTAAGAGCTTTGAACACTAGTGTTGTGAATTAGATGTGCTTGAAATAACTGCATATAATGATTTATTTTATACATTAAGAAGACTGTAAAGTATATGTGTTCTTAGCAATTTTCATTTTATGGGAAGGGAGTTTTACTTTATTGAGGCTCCATCTCTTGAACCTTCTCTACCATCATACAAACATCTTTTGTATGCTCTCCGTTCTTACTCTGTCCTTATTCTGTTTACTCCTTTGATCCATCACTCTTGTACTGTAAAAGTACACCTTTACATCTTTTTTAACTGGTTTTCTCCTGTTGTTCTATTTCTACATCTCTCAAAGAACCTTTTGCTGTCTACATTATCATTCTGCTTTAAAAACTTTCTTTAAGGCGTATAGTCTTTCCCAGTAATACACTTTTCATAATTCTGGTACCATCTTTGCTGCTTTCCTCTGGACTGTGTGTGTGTGTCATTTCCTGTTTGTATCACTTGTTTAAGGTGTACAGGGAGGGAGTTTTACATTGGCAGGGCCCAGTTTCTTGAACCCTACCTACTATCATACAATGTTTAAAACTTCTGCATGCTGCACACATTTATTGTTTCCTCATTCAATATGTTCTATTCTTCATCCAAACCTATACCATAAAAATACTGTACATTCTTTGTATTAATTTTTTTGCTTAATTTCATGTTATGTCCTCTTGTTCTTCTGTCCCTACATCTTTCAAAAACTTTTTCGCTGTGTGCATAATCAGTCTGTTTCAAAAACTTAAAGTTTGTGATCAGGTCACCTCAGTCTTATCTCTTTCAGGAGGCAGGTGGGCTTCTAACCTCAAGGGATCTTAGAGGTCACCCCTCACTCTTACCTCTTCCAAAAGGCAAGGGGCTAGAGATTTCTAACCTCAAGGGATCTTAGAAAATCTTTCAAGCTTATGGAACATGGTCTTAGAGAGAAATTGATTTTTGTTCCCAAAACTCCTTTTTTGTTTGTTTTCACAGCACAGTTATCTGTGTCAAAAAGCTAAGCTTGTAGAATCCAAGGCACTTGATGGGATTGATGTAATAATACAGTGGAGAAATTTACTTCTTTGTTCATTCAAAGTTTTTCTCCAGAGTGAATTCTCTCAATGTTGAAAAACAGTGCATAGTACACTATTTTTTTTACTATATCTAAAAATCTACTCTATTTCTTTCAGATTTAGTGAAGACAAGGAGATTGGTTTGTTACTCCAGCTGGTGACATGTCGTCCTCCACCGTCAGCAGCTGGTGTAAGATTTGTAAGCACTGGCCTCTGTATGCTCATTGCATGTCCTTCTCTCATATTCTCTCAGGAAAATGAACGTAGAGCTTCAGAATGGATTAAATGGTTAGTCAAAGAGGAGGCCTACTTTGCTGGGTAAGTTTCATAAAGAATTTCAAGAATTTTGTAGGAAAATGAAATATGATTAATAAGTATCTTTAAAAGATTCAGTATTTATTTATGATATCCATGTATGCTAGGGATGGGGAAACAAGAGGGATCAAACATTTGCTATTTGCAAGTGACACTACTATGGTGGCAGATTCCAGAAACAAACTAGAAGCTGTTGACAGTTTTGGAGAATGTGAAAGGAGAAAGTTGAGAGTAAATGTAAACAAGCATAAGGTGATGAAGTGCATCAGGGGTTAAGACAGGATGGTAAGAGATAGTAAGTTTTGATCGAGGGGAAATGGGTTTCCTTAGGTACCTGATAGAGGAAATGGCAGTGGATGGATGATGGGGCAGAAGAGAGTCACAAGGTGGAAGAATGAGTTAAGTTATTAGGTCCTTTATGGAGCTTGTAGAAGGAGAGGTCGGCATCTCATAGGGCAAAGATGGTTATCGTTGAAGTTGTATTGGTCCCAACAGTGTTGTATGAATTCTACTTGTGGGCTTTGAATGTTAAAGAAATGAAAATGGTGGATGTGATGGAAATGAAATGCATGACAGTGAGATGTCTTGTGGGATCAGATTGATTGTGTAAAGAATGACAATCTAAGAGAATGGTAAGGTAGCAAGCACAGGCTGATTTAGTGGGCTGACTAGATGTGCTGAAATGATTTATATGTTTGGAGAAGATAAGTGAAGAAAACTTGATTAAGAGGATCTGTGTTTCATAGGTGGAGGGAGAATTCATAGTTGCACAATAGTTAAAAACAAAACCTTGCATCATATCATTCATGTCAAAAATATTCATTCAAATGAAGAAACATTTCATAGTATTTTAAGTTATTTTTCACCCTCTACATTTTACAATGATTTCATGACAAAATAATACTCTGTGATGCATATATCTTACCTGATGGAATTCAACTGTAGATAGTGCAGGCTTCAGCCAATGTTTGCATGCACCATGTTATGACTTAAGATGTGAAATTAGGGATTGTTAGGAGGGTTGGAGCCAGTGAGAAACTCATGGCTATAACCATCATTAGCTCCCATTACACTTTTTGGTATTTTATGTTTTGTTAGGATCATCTGAATTAACAGGTGTAAGTCTGTGGTAAGTAGATATTAGGCTTATTTGTTGCATGTACACTGGTTTATATTGTTATCATTCATTTAACTCATCACTCTTGCCCTTTTTTGGGCCAAGACTTTAGCTTATTGAAGATGACATTTATGATGGGTTTGTTTAGATTATTGTTAGAGAGAGGATACTGGGGTGTACCTTTATATACCTCTTCACTGTCATCCATGGTAGTGCAAAGCATAACATTAGATTAGTTTTTCTCTTGAAACATTCAGACAAGCCAGAACCTTCTTTTATATTTCAGTGATAGATGATTCACCCACTTTATTTCATACATCAAAGAGTTTCTTGAATAGTTGCTGCTCCTAAAAGAATTTTCCTTTGGTTTTGATCTTCAGTTCAAATACTCAGTAAAAGATTTCCATTTTGTACACCACTCAGTGACAAATTATGTGATCATGGAGCTGTTAAAGGCTTGCACTCAGCTTACACTCCTTATTTTGTCTTTAAATTTACCTATGCACATTAGAATAATTTTATCTTGTTGAAATAGTAGTATCAAGTCTGTCACCTTCCTCCAGACATTTAAGCAAATTTTATTTCATTTATCATGAGACTTAACAGCAGCAGAAGTAAAAAACTTTTTTCACTTTGGCATGATTATGATTAGATTTATGATACTAGTAAATTTATGGTACCAGTTGTTTATAATGAATTAATGTTACTTCAGAGTAACTGTTATTTACCAAGAGTGATTATTCAAATACTATAACATACAGTATGTGGTATATAAATTTGTGTCATTTCAACATGAACCTCTGATATTCACCTTTCTACAGATTAATGAAATACCATTAGAAAAATCATTGGGATGTAAACTTTTGAACTTCTTTGTTTAAATGTGAATTTTTGTAATATAATAATTCATAAGCAAACTAAACTTTGGCCATAAGTGGTCCAGGCACTTATAATTATGGCAGGGTAGTCAGGGATGAATTTTATTTGGCTGACTTCTTGGTGTTAAATAAAACTGTTCTTTTTATATTTTATGTTTACTGCCTACAGAATCACTTTTGTGACTCTGCTAATGAAAAGTGTGTACTTATGATCATTTTCATCCATTCATTTTGGCATTTGAGGCATATTGTATCATCAATTCATGGTAATTCATTTGCATGTATTGTGTCCCTCTACTCATATTTTCATAATTTCCTTCAAATTTTATCCCTATTTCCACACATTTTTTGTACTAATAGTGTTCCGTGAATGTTTTTTTTTAATTAACGTACCATAATAACATTCCAGTGTGTTCTCAGCATTACATTGTATTATCAAACAGGTAGACATGAAGCTGAAAATTTTGCCTTTGAAGATTTGTCAAAAAAATTTGATTGAGCTTGGATGTTAGTGGGAGAAATAGTTTGAAAATGTGTTTATAGACAACATAAGCCATCATTGTGTCTGTTTGTCATTATTACTCTTGTCATGCTTTTAGCAACAATGTTTCTTCCTTGCCCAGTAATTAATGTCTAAAGATTTGTTACAACGTTGTATTCACTCATAAATAGGATACTTTGTCCAGTGAAATGGAGTTTTCTGCCCTAGATTTGTATTTTAACATAAATGTGGACAGTTTTATGCTTTTGAAGACCAGCTTCATGAGATGTTACATGCTCCAGTTTAGTTGTTTTGGTTTTAGGTCTGTCAACTACCAGGATTATTAAGTCCATAACATTGAACTACATCCACCAATTGAAAAGTTTTTGACACCTTTTTCAGGTGTTAGGGACAGTTCTAAGAATGCAAACTCTTTCACAGCGTGTATGACCCATTTGCAGGTTGTTGTTTGTTTTGTAATGCCATTGTTTTTCTTTGATAGGTATCATTTGTTTCCAAACACAGATAGAAATTATTTACTAATAAGATGAACTGAAAAATCTTAAAGGATAAAGATTGTAGTGACAGAAACTCCCTGCAACTTTACTGTCTCAAAGTTTACACCAGTTGGTCTTTTTGTTCCAGTCCACGTTTATATTCCCTTTTTGTTTAAACCACTAAAGGCTGTCATATTTTCACAGGTTGATAGCATTTGTCATGTAATCAGAAAACATTGCCTTTACCCAAAAACAGAGAATTCCTTGGTGAGTGTGTAGTTTGTAGGATTCTGCAGCAAAAATTTTCATAATTGTAAAAGAGTATTTTCACCAGAAAAGTAATCATGTTGTAAAATTAAATTCTCTTCTGTATTTCAAGAGCCAGTGGTGTGTCGTCATCCTTTGGTGCGATGCTTCTGTTGATGGCCATTCATTTTCATGTGCAGCAGCTAAATGCTATCATTGAGTTAGTTAGCGCTGCTTTGGGGATGAAGGTCATCACTCGTACTGCAAGTCTTTCACGCATCAAGTATATTTTTACTCATGATGTCTTTACAGAGCAGGTAAAGATTTTTGTTACTGTATGAAAATTGTTTCTTAGAAAGCACTGCACTGTATCTTATGCACATGAAGTGTCAAATAAGTTGAAGTCAAAGAAAACATATGATATTATGTATCACCACTACTTGTGACAGATCATACCAGTACTCATTCATTTGCTTTTGATCATTGGTTTCAACATGGCTAACTAACTGATACAATATAAGGATTGAGATTTTAATGATTACAGATATCCCCTCCTTTGAAGTATGAGCCTTTCTGTATGGTGTGAGAGTGGCATTTATGGGCACTTTTTTTTCTTTCATTGACTGAAAACAGATTGCATTGAGATTTAGGTTGACAGATATTTATTCCCTCTCGAAAACACACATCATGCCATATTTGAATTCATGATTTTATGTCCAGACAACACATAACTGTGCAAATTTTTATCATCACTCTCATGTCTTTCTCTGTAGACATCCTTGTTAGCTCAGTAACTCAAGAAGAGTACATGATAGAAACTTCATGCTTACACCATGTTTACTCTCTAAAGAAATAATGATTTAAGTAGATTTTAGAGCACTTAGTTATGTAGATTTGCATTTCTAGATTTTTTTGAAGGGGCTATAAAATCAGGATTGCTGAATAATAAGTACAGATATTCAACATATATGTATGAAGGGACATTTCAGTACGCACAAGATTGATTATCTGTTTGGCATTTGAAATTGGTTCCTGGACATATCATTTCAAGGTGGTGCCATTTGCTATATGCATTGACAACAGATTTTTACTGAAGTGATATCGGTTTTGTTTCCAAACCTAAAATTTTTTGAAGTGTTAGTTCTGGTTTACCTTGAGAACCATTCGGTGTTTTCATCTCCATATGAGGAATGCATCAGCAAGGGTTTCAAGTCGAGAACACCTCTCAAAAAGTAGGTTTTTCATCATCCTTTAAAAATTCCACTTAATTCCTAGCCAGAACTTTATGTGGCTGGGAATAGATTGGAACTCTCAGACTAAACACTTTTTGTCTAACCAGGGACAAAGTTCAGGACAATGCAAATGCTACTGTGTCTTGACATCAGCTTGAGCATCTATGGAAGTTCACTTTTGCAGCAATTTGCAGAAAGCAGATATCATCCAACACTTCCCTGGGAACTTCTGGAATCCTTAATTTGATTGACTGATGTACAGCTGTTTGAATGGATGCATCAATTCATGCTTGGGGTTTCTATTCCTTAGAGTGTCATATAAATGTTGACTCTTGGATGGAGGAACAAAAGTCCTCATATTGACTAAGAGGGAGCTGTTGGTTTTCATGTTTTTTTTTATCTCTCTTAATGTCCTTTGTCTGGAGTGTGGAATTTTATTTGTGTTGCTGTTCACTGCCTGCTGAAGAAAAGGCTCCTGCAAATCCCTGCCCTACATAGAGTGAGAAGCAAAGATTCTCTCCTAGTTTTGTCCATAGGCCTTTCTTTCCAAGCTTCATGTTTCCAAGGAGTATGCAGTGCCTGGGCAGATACTGTATCAAGGTCACACACTGTCAACAGAAATGTCTGTAGGGAAGGAAGCTTTGAATTGGATCTCTCTTTATATTGGCACTCCAGGTAGGTAAATTTATCACCAGAACCAGTGCATTACTGCATGGGGTTAGTTGATCTGTCTTGTGACTTGAATTACTGGAACATTTGTGGAGAGAAGAGAGTAGGCAGTAGGACAGAACCTTAAGGAACACCACTGTTGTTAGATTAAAAAGGGGAAATCACTCCACCATTGATTATTGCCATGTAGTGACTAGAGGGGAAGGTCTACATTTAGGAATGGAGAAGCAGAAAGCACAAAGAAAGGAAATTTAGAAAGTAGAGATTCATGCCACACCCTGTCAAATACTTTGGAGATGTCGAGGGCCTTGACAAAAAATACACCAAAATCCCAGACTACTGCAATTTATTTTTTATAAATGTTTGTATTATGTTTTAATTTTTGTTGATGTAATTGATGGAAGCTATCTCCACATTTATATCCATGAGTCTAATTTTGCCTTGCAGGTTGTCACTGCCCATGCTGTTAAAGTTCCTGTAACTTCTGGTTTGAATGCCAACATTCCAGGATTTCTTCCAGTTCACTGTGTGTACCATCAGCTGAAGAGTAGAATGTTTACTAAACATAAAGTTCCAATTAAAGACTGGATTTATAAGTAAGTAGATATTGTGATTAATTAAAGTCAGTGGATAGATTTTTTTTAAGATTAAGGGTCTACATATCTCTGCTCTTGGAAGTAGTACAACCTTGGGCTGCAGGAACCTTTAGAAAGTTGCTGGTTAAGGCCAGGAATCTTTCATAGAAATTGATCCTGAATTGATTATGAAAAACAGGAAAATTAATGGACTTTATAAGATGGCCATAAATTGGCATTTAGTTGCCTAGACCACCTTAACTGTTTTAAAAACAATCATCCCAGCTGACTCCAAGTTTATAATGGTGGGCCTGGATCAGAACTTTACATACCAAATAATGTATAATCCTAGTGGTTAAACTGTAGGGTTGCAGATGTTGGCCACCTTATTTTTCCTCTATAATATGTAGCCTTTGCACAAAAGAGGGAATCATGATACTTTTATTTTTTCCTACCATGTTTAAGCAGTTATTGACATAACTCTGATACCCATGTGCAAATAGAGTTATGGAAAATTGGAGGACAAACCCACCAGGCAAGATTGGAAAATGCTAGTGAATAGGCATAGATAGGATGGAATTAGATTCATTGTTTTTAACAGATTTCTGAACTATTGACATGAGTATGTTTAATACATAGATTTTTTTTGTGACTGTTACAGCCAGATCTGTGCATCTTCCACTCCACTGCACCCAGTCATGCCACAGTTGATTGAAGTTTATGTGAATACCATCATCTTACCAGCCAGTAAAGGTGGTTTGTCTGATACCTTTAATGAGCCAATCTCAGAAGATGAAATAACAGCTGTATTCTCGCAGTCCATATTTACAGAGAAATCGCCTGTGGTAATGAAAAAGTGCTTTCAGTATTTATTTATGCATCATATTGTATGGAGATCATGAAACATAAGCATTATTTGGAATACTTTTAGTCTGTTATTAACTGAATTCTAAAAGATTATGAGTAACAATGTGACTGATTATGAGGCGCAGTTCAATAGACCCCTTACAAAGCTTTACATTGGTAGTATGAACATGGTTTAGATACTTAGGAGTGGATATGTTTGTAAATAGAACCATGAGAGCTGAAGTGAGTCAAGATGGGTGAGGAAGCAAAGGTCTTTGGAGCATTAAGGAATGTGTGGGGAGAGAGAGAGGTCATGATCTGGGAGGGCAAAGATGGACATGTGTGGAGGTATAGTAGTCCCACAAGTATTACATATGCAAGGCGTGGACTACAGATGAGAATGTATGAAAGAGGATGAATGTGTTGAAAGTGAAATGTTTGAGCATAAATATATGGTATGCTGAGGTTTGATCGAGTAAGATATTATTAGGTACGAGAGAGGTGTGTTAATAAGAAGAGTATGCTTAAGAGCTGAAGATATGTTGAAATAGTTTGAGCTTTGTAGAGAATATTTGAAGATAGGTTGACAAAGGGTATATGTGTCACAAGTGGAGGTTATAAGGAGAAGAAGATCCTGTTGGAGATGGAAGGATGGAGTGAAAAAGGTTTAGGTTGACAAAGGGTATATGTGTCACAAGTGGAGGGGATAAGGAGAAGAAGATCCTGTTGGAGATGGAAGGATGGAGTGAAAAAGGTTTTGATTGCATTGGGCCTGAACATGTACAAGGGTTTACAGCATGCATGGGATATAGTGAATTGGAATGATATGACATACAGGGGATGATATGCTGTCAATGGACTTAACAAGAAGAATTTTCCCTATAAGGCTCAGTCATCTGTTCTTGATGCTACCTCACTCATGTGGGAAGTATCAAGCATGTATTAGAAAAAACATATATGTACTTGGGTTTGTCAATCCATTTTGATTATATTCTGAGTATTTGTAATATTGTTGTACTTCACTGCTTTTGATTTGATAAATGATTTTACCTATAATTCATTTTTTCTTGGTTTAGCACAACTCAGGGCCAGTCACAAAGCCTCTTGCAGCACCCTTCAGGAGTGTATGCACAAAACGGTCACTTCTTCGTGAAAAATCTCTTGCTGTGTCCAGTCCATCTTTAGGGCACATTATGCCATCACCATCCATCATATCAACACAATTGGGTCATCATACATCTTCATCTAGCAATGGGTAGGTTACTTTATGTATTGTTATTTGTTTTACTAATTTTAATTGTTTATTTGATTCGGGAAACAGTAATCTGGTTAAACTCAACAGTGCCATAATGCAGTATTACCTTTAACTCTTTCCTAAATCTGTTGTCTTTTGTACTTTCTAATTTCAGAACACAGTTGTATGTTAAATGTAATCATAACCTTCAGTATGTTGTGGAAACTGACACATTGAACGTCTCAAAACCTGTATCTTAAAAGCTGGGGGTACTGGATAGTTTCCCACAATTACTTTTCTCTGTTCCATATACACTGGCAGTCTCGTTTGCCCCCAGTATGGAGTACTTATTACATATTTGGGGTAGTTCTTCCATTTCTCTTTTAGCCAGTGGAGTCAGTAGTATTCCAACTTATTTATCCTCTTGTCACCTTTCTTAGCCATACCTTTACACTCCCGTGATATTGCCTCCTTTCTGGTCTTTAAGTATTTTTTTGTCACTTCTCATGTGAGGTGTCTGTTTGTGTCCCATCCTCAAGACTTGGACCCATGGCATACATTTTTTTTAGCACCCCTTGCTGAGGAAGAACATCATTTTTAGTCTTATTTTATTACTGTTAAAGCTTTTTATCTGAACCTGGTGAGAAAGTAGGAAGACTGTTTTGCTAGATTGTTATTGAACTGCAGCCACGTATATTGAATGATCAATTTTGAGGAAAGATTGTATAGCTTTCCATTTCAGTAATTCTCCTGGCATCACCTCTCTTCGATAGTCTCTTTCCATACAACATAATGTAGCTGTTCTCTTTTGTAGATATTGATTTGGCCATTGTTTTTATGAGCTGCTTGTATACATTCAATTCCCTAAGGATTTGGACCTGTAGTACACATCTGGCTGCTGCTTCTCACAGTTTTTGTGTCTAGACTGACTACTCGACGGTTGGTTGTTATAATGCCTGTCTTTCCTTGAACAACTAAGCTTTGGAATTTTCTTCCTTCTTTTATCATTCCTCCTTCATTTAACCATTATTCCTTTAAGAGTCAGGTTTACAAATACTTGTGATATCCTAATTAATTTCTACTTACTTTTCTTAAAAACAAAATAATGAGAGGGTCACCTCTACAGTGCAGAGCCGCTAAGTTGTACTTGCTTGTGGATTGAAGTGAATTTGATCACCAGTTCTGTCATGCATTACACTAGATATTATGTAACCTTATATAGTGCCAGGAATTATCATGCTTTGCTGAAGACAATAAGACAGGCATCTTTTATTTTGAGTCATAGTAGATGGTTCTTCTGTGCTTATCTGTCTTGAAGAAACAAATTGTTGCTTTCATTAATGCTAAAGAATCTTTTATGGAGATATATCTTCATCCTAGTAGCCAGATTTTAATATTCACAAACAGCTCATGTTTCACTGATTTCTCTCCTCCTGGTTTGTCCCATGAACACTGAGATATCTCTTGGATAATTTTAGGGTTTGCACCTAATATTCTGTCTAAATGGTGGGGTAGCACAAGTTTTCTCAACCCATTGCTAACCAGTATCTTGTGATAGCAACAGCACACTTGTTTCATACCTACCCTCAACCAATCAGAGTCCACCAGGATGACTTCAGTGACCAATTTTCTACAGGGGAATTGATCTGCCCAGCAGTTTAGAATTCTTGTGGTTTGCATGCACACTAGAAATCTTGTACCAATCTTCCGTTTCTTACCTGTTTTTTGCACCCTTCTGTGGATTAGTATCTTTTATAATTTTTAAGATTGTGGAGTACTCTAAGTGTACTTTAGTCTGTTGAGTACAATATACATATTTTTTTTTTTTTTTTTTTTTTTTTTTTTTTTTTTTTTAATACTTTGTCGCTGTCTCCCGCGTTTGCGAGGTAGCGCAAGGAAACAGACGAAAGAAATGGCCCAACCTCCCCCCCCCCCATACACATGTACATACACACGTCCACACACGCAAATATACATACCTACACAGCTTTCCATGGTTTACCCCAGACGCTTCACATGCCTTGATTCAATCCACTGACAGCACGTCAACCCCTGTATACCACATGACTCCAATTCACTCTATTCCTTGCCCTCCTTTCACCCTCCTGCATGTTCAGGCCCCGATCACACAAAATCTTTTTCACTCCATCTTTCCACCTCCAATTTGGTCTCCCTCTTCTCCTCGTTCCCTCCACCTCCGACACATATATCCTCTTGGTCAATCTCTCCTCACTCATTCTCTCCATGTGCCCAAACCATTTCAAAACACCCTCTTCTGCTCTCTCAACCACGCTCTTTTTATTTCCACACATCTCTCTTACCCTTACGTTACTTACTCGATCAAACCACCTCACACCACACATTGTCCTCAAACATCTCATTTCCAGCACATCCATCCTCCTGCGCACACCTCTATCCATAGCCCACGCCTCGCAACCATACAACATTGTTGGAACCACTATTCCCTCAAACATACCCATTTTCGCTTTCCGAGATAATGTTCTCGACTTCCACACATTTTTCAAGGCTCCCAAAATTTTCGCCCCCTCCCCCACCCTATGATCCACTTCCGCTTCCATGGTTCCATCCGCTGACAGATCCACTCCCAGATATCTAAAACACTTCACTTCCTCCAGTTTTTCTCCATTCAAACTCACCTCCCAATTGACTTGACCCTCACCCCTACTGTACCTAATAACCTTGCTCTTATTCACATTTACTCTCAACTTTCTTCTTCCACACACTTTACCAAACTCAGTCACCAACTTCTGCAGTTTCTCACATGAATCAGCCACCAGCGCTGTATCATCAGCGAACAACAACTGACTCACTTCCCAAGCTCTCTCATCCCCAACAGACTTCATACTTGCCCCTCTTTCCAGGACTCTTGCATTTACCTCCCTTACAACCCCATCCATAAACAAATTAAACAACCATGGAGACATCACACACCCCTGCCGCAAACCTACATTCACTGAGAACCAATCACTTTCCTCTCTTCCTACACGTACACATGCCTTACATCCTCGATAAAAACTTTTCACTGCTTCTAACAACTTGCCTCCCACACCATATATTCTTAATACCTTCCACAGAGCATCTCTATCAACTCTATCATATGCCTTCTCCAGATCCATAAATGCTACATACAAATCCATTTGCTTTTCTAAGTATTTCTCACATACATTCTTCAAAGCAAACACCTGATCCACACATCCTCTACCACTTCTGAAACCGCACTGCTCTTCCCCAATCTGATGCTCTGTACATGCCTTCACCCTCTCGATCAATACCCTCCCATATAATTTACCAGGAATACTCAACAAACTTATACCTCTGTAATTTGAGCACTCACTCTTATCCCCTTTGCCTTTGTACAATGGCACTATGCACGCATTCCGCCAATCCTCAGGCACCTCACCATGAGTCATACATACATTAAATAACCTTACCAACCAGTCAACAATACAGTCACCCCCTTTTTTAATAAATTCCACTGCAATACCATCCAAACCTGCTGCCTTGCCGGCTTTCATCTTCCGCAAAGCTTTTACTACCTCTTCTCTGTTTACCAAATCATTTTCCCTAACCCTCTCACTTTGCACACCACCTCGACCAAAACACCCTATATCTGCCACTCTGTCATCAGACACATTCAACAAACCTTCAAAATACTCATTCCATCTCCTTCTCACATCACCGCTACTTGTTATCACCTCCCCATTTGCGCCCTTCACTGAAGTTCCCATTTGCTCCCTTGTCTTACGCACCCTATTTACCTCCTTCCAGAACATCTTTTTATTCTCCCTAAAATTTACTGATAGTCTCTCACCCCAACTCTCATTTGCCCTTTTTTTCACCTCTTGCACCTTTCTCTTGACCTCCTGTCTCTTTCTTTTATACTTCTCCCACTCAATTGCATTTTTTCCCTGCAAAAATCGTCCAAATGCCTCTCTCTTCTCTTTCACTAATACTCTTACTTCTTCATCCCACCACTCACTACCCTTTCTAAACAGCCCACCTCCCACTCTTCTCATGCCACAAGCATCTTTTGCGCAATCCATCACTGATTCCCTAAATACATCCCATTCCTCCCCCACTCCCCTTACTTCCATTGTTGTCACCTTTTTCCATTCTGTACACAGTCTCTCCTGGTACTTCCCCACACAGGTCTCCTTCCCAAGCTCACTTACTCTCACCACCTTCTTCACCCCAACATTCACTTATTATGTATGAAGTGATTATTATTGCTTTATGTACTATTGAGGAGCCCTAGCACTTTCCATTACTGCAGATGTTCTCCTCTTCTCCATGCAATTGACTTTTCCATAAGTTTGTGTTGTTTTTTTCTGTTGTTTTAGAGGATTATTCCCCAGGGAGAAGGATTTGCTCTTAAATTGGGACTAGAATTGTGTTGTTTGTACCTTAGGGGAATGCCAACCTTGGGATTAATTTCAACTAGTCACACTTCTGTTTTCTTTGATTTTTGTTGTTGCCCTTGATTGACCTTTTGGTAGACAAGCAGCTATCACAACTCAGTCCTGGGGGAAGGGAGTGTCTGATTCATGGAACCTTTATCTCTGAGAGCTATATATTGTGAGCAACTTATGGATGTTTATCCCATTAGTCATGATGGATGGCAAGTCTCATATCTTGATCAGTGGAGCACTGTTGCATTTCAGGATCTGAGGTCGAGAGATGATGTGCGTCGGGAGGTACCTCATGCATTTCTGCAGTGACATCATAATACTGGGTGGATTGCTGTTAGTATCATTCAACATTCATGAATGAGCATTAGCTGGATTTGTTCATGTTGTAGTGGTTAAAGAGAATAAAATCACAGTGGATGCACCTTATTTAGGAAGTGAAATGGTCTTCTAAACCTCATGCAAGGAAATGGTCTCTCTTTTGTTCTTAGCACTCTGCCTTCATTAGATTTGTTTTTGATTTACTTCAAAACCTACATTTTCCAATAACACAGGTTGTTTTTATGCTGATTTATCAAGTTACTTTATATTTCATTCTGTGTTATGTTGTTGATTCACATTCACGTTTTTGTTTTGTTTACATAACTTGAATGATTTGACTAAGAAAAGCCTTTTTGTATCTTGAAAATGAAAAAAGAAATAAAGATAAAGGTTGTGCTAGTCAGTCTTAGGAGTTTTAACATTCTGACTATTCCCTTACTTGATACAGCATTCACTGAACTATATTTTTCCTATTTCAGTGTGTCTGTTGCTTCTGTGATGACTTCCCAATTGTTGTTGCTGTACTACTTGTTGCTGTATGAGGATGTGCGATTGAACAACACACACCAGCTACTTGCCAACAGTCGCCGTGTACATTCCTACTCCCCGCATCTGTTTACTCAGCTTCCCATCAGATATTTACTTTCACATGCACAAAAGGAACAAAGGTTATATGCAGGTGTGTTGGTATGGACTCTTAGCTACTTTTGTGATGCTGTCATATAAGAAAGAATATTAAATCATTCTCTGAAAACGACAAGAATTTTGCTTATATCTCATGTGCTCCTTTTTGAAATGGTTTGGATGTCTGGAATCCATGCCTTGCATCCATATAACATCTCTGGGACTACTATACCTTGAAGCAGACCTATTTTTTCCCTCCCAGATAATGACCTTTTTTTCCACACATTCCTCAGTGCTCTCAGATTTATCTAAGGTTTATTTTCATGTATGGTATTTCATATACCTCATCTAGAAGAAATAGTGCCACAGTATGATTTTTAAGCTGATATTGTTTTGTGACATAGTAAGCAGCATTACATTTCTTTTACACTTTAGGCACAGAAACTACAATTTGAAATCATATTTGAAGACTACCTAAATTTAGAACTTTTAGAAATTCAAAGGTACTGTTTTTGTAATCTGTATTTTGATAATGATTTCATCTCTTAGGTTTGTTTTCCCCTCTGGTAAAGTTGTTGGTAAGTCACTATCCACAACTTTGTTTGGTGGAAGACTGGCTTTACCAAAGTCCCTCTGCTGATTCACGCCTTGGTATCTTACCACCAAGAGTTGCCCTGGATCCTCTGTCTGTCACTAGAGGTTTGTTACTCTTCAGTTTTCGTACTGGTGGTAATATGTAGAATGTTCTTAGAGGGGGAGATTTTGGGTACTCTGTCACTTGACAGAGGAATGTACATTTTGTTTTGATATTTAGATATTGGCTGTCTTGTTAATAGTTCCAACAGGATGCAAAACCAGTATATGTATACATCACCATCACATTTATGTAAAGAAAATAGTTTCTTGATTTAGATTTATCTCTGTATGTTCCATTTTTCATTCCTCATTCTCAGCTTAATCCAGTTGTTGAGTGAAACCTAATCTATCCATGTCTTTATATATAGGTTTTCTTCTTTTGCCATTGATTGTTTCCAAGCACTTTATGCATATTGTTCACATTTATAGCACAGAGAACTCTTATTCACTTGCTTGTTCATTTCGTGTACTACACTGTCCATAGGCTAAGGCTTTAGGCATAGTTGCAGTACTTGAAGATATTGTCTGCAGTTATTTGATCATATCTTTTTGTCTGCTGTCATAGGTGATGTTCATCATCACCCATGATGGCAAGTAGTGCATAAATCCTCAGTTAGTCAAGTGGCTTCTCTGTCTAGTGTTGATGAAAGTTATATTCAGATTACAATTGTTCCCATAGCTATGGAAGATGCAGCAGACAAGCCTGGTAGACTGCTGGTGTTACTTGATCGCTTAATGAGAATGCCTCCTCATCAACTATGGCCATTGGCTGCTCCTATCACTGCTTCCATGAAGTGCCTTTTACAGCCGGGAGTACCACGTAAGGTTTTAGGTAAGTAATTCAATGAACCTTTTTAAATTAAGTTATATTTCAATGAGACTTTGTGAGATTACTCATATCACTGAATGGTTCCTCATAAAACAAAAGAAAAAAGATGGATTAGGCATATGCCCATATGGGGATATAACCTTGACTTTTTAATTACAAGCATTTTCTAATCATGCCAGATGTTAAAGTAGACTTGATAACTACATTATCTATTGATATCATTTGCATAGTTGTCAAGTAATAGTGTTTTGGTTGAAAATGCTTCATAAACCTGATATCCTAGTAGAATAATTAAAAGGTCCCATGTACTTTAATAACCTAGTAGGTGAGAAGAATGTTCTTGTAACCTGCTCCATTAGTATGTATATAGAAGAGCTTGTTTTCATGGTACCTTTGGTTAGGGTTTCTTTACCTTTCATGCGATGTTTTTGCCTTTTTTTTATGATTATATTTATGTGATTTTCGAGGTGGGAACCAAGCTGAGAGATTTTTATAGGCTAAGCAAACAAGAAGAGATATAACTAGTTGAACCTCTTTGACCCTGGTTCTCACCAAGAATACTATATCCCTTCTAAGAGTTTTATTTTTTCCTAGAGCTCTTGTCTTTCAGGTAACCCATGATGCATGTTTTGTATCTAGATATCTTAGTGTGCTGTAAGGATCTTGTTATCCAGGATAATTTTACTTCTGGAGTCATCTTCGGGACTTTGAGAGGTGATTCTTAGTCATCGTTATTTCTTTAAAGTCTCTGTCCCCTGGCAAGTATGTCAGTGATATAGTGGTGGATTATTTTGGGAATGGAAGGCCATTTCATTGGAATTGAGGCCCCCCTCTCCCATGTCAGAATCCCACTAGAATGTTATTAAAGTCTTAGCCATCTGCAGTAGTGCTTGATGGGATCTTTATCCTTTATAGAAGTGTAGGAACAGGCACTAAAATTCACCAGTTATGGAGAAAAAATATCCTTTATAAAAGTGTAGGAATAGGCACTGAAGTTCGGTAGTTACAGAGACTTTTGTTGTGTCCATCCCCTTGTGGGAGTTTCCAAAGGGAAGAGGCATCGACAATAGATAGATAGATAGGAGGAGGTCAGTTCTTATCCTTGATAGATAGACAGGAATGGGTCAGTCCATATCCTCTAGTCATTAGTGGAGGAAACAGGGATAAACCAGTTTTTCTTCAGTACCATGTCCCGACTACCTTTCCAGTAATACACTAGGGTAACACGAGGAGGCTTATAATAACCTTACTCCCAGTTGTGTCTTATAAGTGCATGAGGGGGAGCTCTGCCCATTGGACTGAAAGACTAATATTAAACTATATTTCATATAACCATCACAGTTTCTCTCTTAGGCCATATACTGAAGCACTTACAATAAATTACTTCATTTTCATATGACAAATCATTTGAAAATCTTTTGGACTGGTATTGTTTAGGAAACCATTTTTGCTATGCATGCAAGGAGTATAAATTGATTTGTCACATATTTTATTGTAACCATAATTGTGCTTTTGATTTTTAGATACATACCGACAAGTTTGGATGCGGCTCAATTCACTGTTTCCTCGACGCTTGTGGGCTATGACCGTGGAGGGGCTCTTACCAGAGGAACTTCAGTGTAGGTCAAGAAAGACACTCACTGAGGATGATATAATTCTGGACCCCCTATATGTACTTCGGTGTGATGAAAAGGTTTATAGGTATGTGAATTAAGCTATGTTAATTAGGTCTTGTTTCTGTCTTTTTATATGTTTAAAGAACATATAAACATATATATTAGGGATAAATATTTGTTGAATGAAGATACCAAAGAATTAGTATATATTAGCTATAGATATATGTCAAATGAAAATGCCAAAGGAATAATTGTTTTGTGTTTTACATAAAAACTGCCTCTCATATTCTCTTTATGTGATCCTTAAGTGGTTAAGGACTATGGTGAAACGATAGATAAAGAGTCAGAATATTTGTATGTCTGATAACCTCCCCTCACATGCCAATCAATTTCCCTCACACCTATTTTCAGCATGTATGGTATAGTATTTCCAAATATGTTCATTTTACTCTTTGCCAATGCTGAGCATGTGTATGAATTTAGGGTGTGAAGCCAATATTAACAACAACAAAATTCAGCATCTCTCTGCATGTACCAGCCAGTCTTCCTCATTACTCATTTGTAGCACATATAGTTTGGAATTTTAATATATTTTCATGTTATTTATTACTAGTGCTGTGCCTGTTTATAATATAAGAATAGGCCATGAAATAAAGAAACAAATAAATTTCCCTGCATGTCCTCAATTCTTATTGAGAACTCTCAGACACTTCAAGCACATCCCTCCGTTAGCCCTCATTAAGCAGGGAATCTGATCAGGACAAAGGTATTTGTTATAACTTTCTCATTATCCTTCTTACTTTTTAATGTCAATGCCCATTTCATAAAAAGAAAAATAGATTTTTTGAGCACACATAGGATTTTTTTTTTTTTTTTTTTTTTTTTTTTTTTTTTCCAAAAGAAGGAACAGAGAAGAGGGCCAGGAGAGGATATTCCCTCAAAGGCCCAGTCCTCTGTTCTTAACGCTACCTCGCTAATGCGGGAAATGGCAAATAGTATGAAAAAAAAAAAATGAGGATTAATAATGGAAAATTTGAAGACTTCATCCCCTCACCATCTTTCTGTAAGGATTTCAGTCACTCTCCTTGGCATGCATTGAAATCTCCAGTCGCAGTAGACCTCAGCTTGAAAAAGTTACTGAAACAGTAAAATTCTTATAGCACACTGTGATATACACTTTTATCCACAGGTGTGCACCTCTTCTTCAGCTGGTGATATACATGCTACAAGTGTACCTGCTGTCTTCTCGCACCTTCCTCTCACAGCAAATGCAGAGCACTCCTGTCGTGAGCACCTCCCACTGTCTCTCCGGGGGAAATAACAGCACCTCACCACAGGCCTTAGAAGAAGAAAGAGAAAAGTTACGAGGTGCTCTTATTTTGACCCAAGAAAGTGCTGCTGTGCAGATCCTGCTAGAAGCATGCCTAATGAAAGACCAAGATAAGGTGGGAAATCTTTCTGTAAGTGAAATTTTTTCCCGATTGTAGCTGAAGATAAACTTTTTTAGTGTGTGAGTTGCTAAGTATGTTAGATTCTCCAATGATGATATGCCTTTTTCCAAGGGAATGTCTAATGATCAGGATTTTGTCTATCCTAGTGGAAAGACATAAAGGAGGGGTAATTTCTTAGTGTGAGAGAAAAAATTATTATTATTTTTAGGGGGGATTTGGGTCCCTGCCCTTTGCCTGCCTGTGAGATAGGGTTTTGGGACTTCTGGTCAGCAAATTAATTCTCTTAAAAAATACTTGGCTGTATGTTTGTAATTTGTATCATGTAAATAGGAATGGAGATAGATGATGGATGAATAGTTGGATAATGTCAGTATTTATATGTACCAAAGGCTTTTGGAAACATTTAAGGGCTTACAGAGATATGAATCATTGATTGAGACAATACCATGATATTTAGATTTTTTCCCTCAGCTCAGTCATGTGTTCTTGATGCTACCTCACTAATGCGGGAAAAGGTGAATGTGTATGAAAAGAATAAAATTAGCGTCTTAAACTTCAGGTAACTGACATGAGCACATATACATGAAAGTGGTTTGCATTGATGCACCATACAATATGTTGACTGACTGTACATTTTGTTGCATCTAACATGTCAACTTATTCGAAATTTCTATCCAGCTAGTAGGCATTGTACCATCCAGCTTGCTTCACATGTTTTGTAGTTGGCATTGATTTTTATTACATTATCTGCAACTGTGTCAGATAACCCTGGGATAAGGGAGAAAGAATATTGCTCACATATCCTTTGTGTGTTGATGAAAGTGGCTGAGAGGGGCGGGAATGGGAGGCTAGAAGTAAGAGGATGAAAGGATTGTTAAAAGAGAATTTTTTTGCCTTTGGTATAGAGTGTGAGTTATATATATCTAACATGTTTATTTAGGCAGAGAAAAAGCAGTTGTGGACAGTTTGATTAGGGTTACAATGTGAAATGAGAGAATATGTGGTGGACATTGAGTGAAGAAAGGCTTTGGGTTTTTCATAAAACTATGTCCAGTAGGTTACTTGAATGGTACCTCAAGAATGATGTAGAGCAATGATAAAGAGAGCAGGGTTGAAGGTGGGGTTAAAATTGAGAGGTTGATATAATGAGATAAATAGGCTCTACAAGGACACAGTAAACTTGATGCTAAGTCAATATTCAGAACACAATTGAGTGTAAGGACAAATTTTGGGACAGTGTTAAGAATTTGGTAGAGGAGACAAGTTGTTTAAGGATGAAGAATGTGAGAAACAAGGAAGCCACTTATTGGAAGAATGAGAATTGGCTTTGATAGAGAAACAAGTGGTGTGTCAGGTAGTGATATTATTAGGCTGTGTAGATAAAGAAATAGAAGACATTTGATTGATATATGTATAAGGAGGCAAATATAGCAAGAGAGAGGTTTTGAGGAACAGTAAAAAGAGGATAGATGAGGGAGGGATTAGGAGGGACATACAGTATACAGATGCATGAATATGAAGGGACATGTTTAAATAGTACCAAGGAGATAGTTTATGGAGAGAGGATAAAGAGTTTTGGAGAGTAAACTGCCAGCTGTGTCAGGTGACATATATAGGAAATCAAATATTTTGAAAATATTGAATTTAGAACTTGTTAACCCTCTGACTCAGAAATATTGTAGAACTGTTTCCGTTATAGTTGGACTTAACTCTTATAAAGACTCGGTTGGAATAGACCTGTTCCCATTCCCATTTCATGTGTAGCATCAGCTGTGGTCAAGAAATGTTTTAAAGCTTGAGAGAAATTTTTCCCTAACCAGGTTTTCTTAAATCATAGCCAAAGAGTAAATCTTCCTCTTACTTCTTGTTAAATGCAGAGTAATTTGAAGAAAAAACTAGATATTCCTTGTAACAAGTTAGATGCTTCTTTTAGATCCTTGATTTTGCCACAAGAGTATGATATTCATGTGCAATTGCAAGTATGGTTCACTTTCTCATTAGTTTTCACTCTTCCCATTTTGAAATAGCTTACTGTTGGTAGGGTTCAGATTATGATGGAAACTGCTTTTTCTGATTTCTCTAATAAATGATGTAATGATTCTTATTTAAAGAGAACTCAGCACTTTTTAATTTATGTTTGTTTTTGATTGTGTACATGTTTTACTTATTAAAGAACAGTAGTTTAGCAAACTAGGAATGCAAGGATGTGTACTAATTGATGATGATATTGATGATTGCAGCATACAGAATTAAAGAGCTCAATGTGATTTTTCTTTAATAATTCAGGATGGTGCAGGTGCATTGGCTTTACAAGAGATAAGAAGTATTGTCTGTTCATACATCCATCAGGCATTTCTCAAGGATACAACCTTAGCCAAGTTGGTTCACTTTCAAGTAGGTGTATGAATTTTTTTTGTTGATGTGCTCATTTTTTGTGTCATTCAATATTTGTGTCATATATGCTATATATTTAGATGTGTAGATTGATGGAAAGTGAACAAAAGTAGTGTATGGTTTTTCTGTGTGAAGTAGAAATATTTTACTACCCTGTATCCATGTCCATATTTGTGCATGCATTTTTACTTCTGAGTTCAGTTCTCATCCACTTTTTGATGAATAGTCATGGAACTTCATAGGTTCTTTACCTAAGTGTATACATGACAAGATTTTCCCTGAGGTAGGGCTAGAACTTAGTGCTCACTACATATCTTGTTGGTAGTTGTTTAGCTGTTTTCTTTTGTAGCTACTCTTCTTTTGTGAGCATCACCTCTTGGTTGATCTGGTTCATTGAATAACCATACATCAAATTTTCTTTTTAAGGTTTCGATGTTTACTCCCATTGTGTTTCTTTTTCACTTGGTAAAATATTTATTAGCTGGTAAAATATATATTACATCCTCCATCTCTCTGGCGTGGCACTCAAGTATTTTTTTTTGGTATCCTCTTAGAACAATATTTTCAAATTCAATCACAATTATTTGATTTTACTAGAGGCTTTAAGTTTTAATAAACAAGGTTTTTGTGCATTTTTTTTGTTTATACTTTTTCACCACTCTCTGCTTTAACGAGGTTACACCAGGAACATATGAAGCATGACCTCATTTGCTCACATCCACTCTATGGCTGTCATTTATAATGCACTACACCCAGAGCCCCCACTTCCCAACATACTCCACAGCCCTTATTTAGGTCTTCCCTGACTGCTTCGTATGCCCTGGTTCAGCCCACTGACAGCATAACACTCCAATATTCTCTATACCATGCACACTGAGCACCCTCCTGTATGTGTAGGCCTCGATTACTCAGAACCACTATAGCCTTGCCATCTGCTAACGAGAACAGACTCACCTTCCAGGCCCATTCCCACTCCTAGGTGATTGCAGACCCGGCCCTCTCTCTAAAAACCTCACATTCACCTCCTTCACCTCCTCAACCATATACAGGTTAAACAGTCATAATGCCATCTTACACCCTTGATATAGACTCACCTTCACCAGGCATCATTCACCCTTCTTTCTTTCTGCTAGGATTCGAACCTTACCATCTTGATATAAATTCATTGCTTCTAATAGCTTTCCTCCCAGGCCACTTATTCATAGCACCTTCCACGGAGAATTGCTGTCACACTTGTTATATGCTTACTTTTCCCACATCCATAAATGTCATTTTTTTCTCATATTTGTTTGCTGTTTCCTTCCACATTAGCAAAGATGCACCTGGAACATAAAAAGAAAATGTCACATTTGCTTACATCCTGTCTTTTGCTTTCATATGTTATGCACCATAACCACAGCCCCACTATTCACAACCAGGCCCCACAGGCCTTTCCATGGTTTTTTCCATGGCTGATTCATATTCCCAGCCTTAGTCCTTTGACAGCACATTGCCTCCTTGTCATCTCACACATTTAGCATTTTCTCAAATCCTCAGTTTGTATCTCATATTTTTCTGCTTTTTGCCATTACCCCGTTGGCTTTCCTCAGTTATTATTACTTTTTTCTTTTTCCTCTCAGGGTTACCCTGGTGAGTTACTAGGGCCAGTTGTTCGAGGTGTTCCTTCCATGCATATTGCTATTGGCCTTAACTGGATACCAGAACTGCTTCAACTTCCTGATTTGGACAAGCAGTTGTTTGCTGTGGAGCTCACCTCTCATCTGGCTCTCCAAAATGCTATGCCGTCTACACTTAGTATTTCAAGATTAGGAATCAATACATTGGCTACTCTTCTCTCAGGTAAGTGTTTACTAACATTTGATTTATCTCTTTTCAGTACATTAACACACACCATTGAACAGTGGCTTGATTTGAAAACCTGAGATTTAGTTATCCATAAGCTTGCATATATCTTGGTAAATCTTTTAGGAACTGCTCAAGGTTATTCATCTTGTTTGAATATTAGACTATTCGTCAATCCTTGATTCAGGATGGGTGATGGAATATAGCCTCACATTCATACAAATGAGTCAGACTGTGGAGTCCATATATGAGTTTTGATATATCTTTCTGAATTTTTATCAAAGTTGTGAAATTGATTTTATGATTGATCGCCAGTTGAAGATTAAAGATGGAGCTGATGCACTTATCTGTTCACAATACTCCCATATGAAAGACCTGTATTTTAGTTTCTGATCATTAGGTTGGTTGAACTTGATGGGTTTAGTCATTTTGTATTTGTTTCTCTGAAGGAGAACAAGAAATCTTCAGTTTGTAGACCCATAACTCTTCCTGTATGAAACCTTCAGTTTGTAGACCCATAACTCTTCTTGTATGAAATCTTCAGTTTGTAGACCCATAACTCTTCTTGTATGATGTTATGAATAATTCAGTATTTTATGATAAAGGCTGAAATATAGATTTACTATATGCTGTGCACTGGTGACATGTAAGTTAAATACTAGTTGTGTATAAGATGTATATATAAAAATGTAGGCAACCCAGACATTTAGAATCTATATCCTAGTAATTATATGCATGTCAACAGTCTTAGGTGAGGAGGAGAGACTTGCAATCATGGAAGCATCGCTGCCTTCATTAGTTCATATTGGCAGAGCATTCCCAGCACTTATGGATGAACTCTTACATTTGTTGGTGATGTATGGAAGAGTCGCTTCTGCCCAGTCTGCCTTGTCAGCTGCTCCAGCTCCAAAATCTATTAGTAAGTGACTTTAAGAGATGTTCTTGAAGGAAATAGAAGAAGGAGTCACGCGGGTAGTGCTCATCCTCCTCGAAGGCTCAGATTGGGGTGTCTAAATGTGTGTGGATGTAACCAAGATGAGAAAAAAGGAGAGATAGGTAGTATGTTTGAGGAAAGGAACCTGGATGTTTTGGCTCTGAGTGAAACGAAGCTCAAGGGTAAAGGGGAAGAGTGGTTTGGGAATGTCTTGGGAGTAAAGTCAGGGGTTAGTGAGAGGACAAGAGCAAGGTAAGGAGTAGCACTACTCCTGAAACAGGAGTGGTGGGAGTGTGTGATGGAGTAAATTCTAGATTGATATGGGTAAAACTGAAAGTGGATGGAGAGAGATGGGAGATTATTGGTGCATATGCACCTGGGCATGAGAAGAAAGATCATTAGAGGCAAGTGTTTCGGGAGCAGCTGAGTGAGTGTCTTAGTAGTTTTGATGCACGAGACCGGGTTATAGTCATGGGTGATTTGAATGCAAAGGTGAGTAATGTGGCAGTTGAGGGAATAATTGGTGCACATTGGGTGTTCAGTGTTGTAGATGGAAATGGTGAAGAGCTTGTAGATTTATGTGCTGAAAAAGGACTGGTGACTGGGAATACCTGGTTTAAAAAGAGATATACATAAGTATACATATGTAAGTAGGAGAGATGGCCAGAGAGTGTTATTGGATTACGTGTTAATTGATAGGCGCGCAAAAGAGGGACTTTTAGATGTTAATGTGCTGAGAGGTGCAACTGGAGGGATGTCTGATCATTATCTTGTGGAGGCAAAGGTGAAGATTTGTAGAGGTTTTCAGAAAAGAAGAGAGAATGTTGGGGGTGAAGAGAGTGGTGAGAGTAAGTGAGCTTGGGAAGGAGACTTGTGTGAGGAAGTACCAGGAGAGACTGAGTACAGAATGGTAAAAGGTGAGAACAAAGGATGTAAGGGGAGTGGGGGAGGAATGGGATGTATTTAGGGAAGCAGTGATGGCTTGCACAAAAGATGCTTGTGGCATGAGAAGCGTGGGAGGTGAGAAGCGTGTGGATGTGTATGTATATACATGTGTATGTGGGTGGGTTGGGCCATTCTTTTGTCTGTTTCCTTGCGCAACCTCGCTAACGCAGGAGACAGCGACAAAGTAAAATAATAATAAAGAAAAAAGATTCTTGTTGATATAAAGTGCATCCTTGAGTGCCACCTTTATTTCAGAATATTATGGATACCTTTTATATTTTACATCTATTTGATATTTTTTACTATTCTTTATGTAAAATTTTTTGTTAATTTATTGATTTAGTATTGAACTTTTCAAGAATAAGAAAACTGAAACCCTTTCTTGTGTACTATAGTTTAGTAACAGCTTTGAAAGAAAAATAATCATTATATTGTAAAAATTGTATTTTAGTAAGTTAAGTTTTCTGTTATTATACATCATTCTATTTCATGGAAAAACAGCTCAAGATAAGCTTTTGATAATTCTGTACACTTAATGCCCTACAGAAGCATCTTTCCAATAATATGCTTGATATTGATTTCCTGTATATTTGTCATCCATATTCAGCCTCAGTTACTATCATGTCACTTTTTTCTTTTATGAAGAAAATATAGGATTGTAATGATGTGTTGTTTGGTCAGTATTTGTATGTTGCAAACTTGGATGTAGATTTGGGTGAGGACCATTGATGAGTGGTTCATTTGGCCCAAGAAATATTATAGTTTAGAATGAAGAGGATTAGGGAAGAGAGTAGTGTTTTAATGATGTATCTGTGAAAGAATATTTGATAGGTTGCTGTCTGAGGATTCTGTGAAAACTATCCGATACTCAGAGGCATAGACAGAGGTGATGGGATCAGATAGTACTGCCATTCCCCTAGGAAAAAAAGTGGTTCAATATTGAGTTTGAATATGACAGGGAATCTTTTGCATTTATGAAACTGTAAAATCTCTCTCACTGAAAATGTTCATTCTTTTGAAGACTTCTCACTGCACATAGAATAGAAGTAATATAAAGGCATTTAACAAATATAAATTTGGTATTGGGCTCCTTACTAAGAAAAATTGTGGCTGCACTTTTGGTTATTCCTATGGTGAATATCATGAAATTTCTGCTATTTACATATAAGTTGATGAGAACAATGGAACTAACAAATAACAAGCTGCAATAAGCTAAATATATTCCATATTCATTAGACCATTATCCTACAAGGATTAAGAATAAGAAGGCATTTCTTTGATGATTAATGTTACAAGAGATCAAGGATTGCAGTTAATATTTCAAATGATAAAGGTTCACAGGTTACTGATCAGAGCATCAGAACTTGACCATCATTGATATTACAGTTCTTACATTCATGTCACCAGTCATGAAATCTTTTATGCACTGAACATGTAATATTTACTATATTCATTATATGTAAGTTAGACATCAAAAGTTATGTTATACTAAGATATGAATTTCATTATCAAAATGAAGCTATTTTTTTGTGGGAGAGATATACAGTGGTCATTTATAGTACATCATAATTCTTTTTCAGCATTTCTGGATGCTCTTGATGAAGAAAAGATTGAAGATCTGGAGGGGCATAAGATGGATTATGAGGAGTGTATTCCCTCAGGTAGTTCTCCCAAGACTCCCCACAAACACCTTACCCGTAGAGTTCCCCAAGAAGATGGTCTCTATGCCCATATAATTGCAGCTTTTAAGAAGTTGGTTGTAGAGAGCACAATGACTCATCACCTTTACTAAGTTATATGTCAAAAAGGATGTATAATATTACAATTTGCATTAAAAACTAGTTATAATCTTTTTTATTTGTTATGAATAGTACCTTTACCAAGAAAAGTGAATGCTCTTGTATGCCTTATGTGAATAAAACTTTGTCTCTATGAATTTATATGTAGAATAAAAGATTTTTTATAAATTGTCTTATTTACAATATATTTTTTCATTCAACTGGACAACATACTGTGGAGACACTTCCCTATGACCTGTCACAGGATAGTGCAATTTTGATGTGGCAGTCCCAGTATCCAAGGTACACTATGTGTGAAGGATACTCTCAAATATCTGGACAAACATATCTTTATAAGTTTGTTACTGTGATTAACTAGGCCTTGGTTTTCTGAATAAAAGGATGTATAACTAAACCAGGTGAAATATTAGTTTGTGTTAACCAGTTTGTATCTTGAAGTTTCCTCCTTGTTATCTACTATTGAGGAGGACTTATTTCAAGTTTGCTGATGTATCCTTTGTATACCTCTCCCTTTCTTGAGGAACATTCAATAAGCCTGGTCTTGTTGAGGGAGTGATGGATCTGGTCTTCAAATGCTAATTCAATGCCAATTCAGAGACCTTATTGTTTTCTTCAATGATAAGACAGGAATTAACACTTAACACTTGTCTCGCTCTGAAGGAGAACAGTCACGAGTTGTTTCGGTCTTTCCTCTTCTGTGAATTTCTTTTTTTGTACCTAAGTCACAATCTCTAAACCAGTTATTATAAGCACCACACTATTTCTCAATCCAAATACTTCTGAATTTTGTATAAGGAGGAAACAGAGAGCAGGGATTGTTATTCCTAACAGTTGCAGGGGCAGTGATAGAGGAATTCACTATAGCTTATATTTTTCTACAAGAAGGAAGGCATTCACCAAACATCTAACCCCACCAGAGATAGAGACGTCCTTTCAAGACATTGCTTACAAGGCTTTTTATTTATTTATTTATTATACTTTGTTGTTGTCTCCTGCAATAGCGAGGTAGCACAAGGAAACAGACGAAAGAATGGCCCAACCCACCCACATACACATGTATATACATAAACGCCCACACATGCACATATACATACCTATACATTTCAACGTATACATACATATACATACTCAGACATATACATATATACTCATGTACATATTCTTGCATGCTGCCTTCATCCATTCCCACTGCCATACCCACCACATATGAAATGGCTATAAACATAAGTATTTATGTTTAGCAACAGCCTGGGTTGGAGCTAGAGCTCTCAACCCCACATTCAGGAAGAAATTTGGGACAGACTTCAGCTCAGCCTTTCAAGGTATATACTCAGGCAATATCAACATTACTACCAATGAGTTGCTCAACACATTGGCCCCCTTTAACTCTCTCTAGCCATCATGTGGCCCTCATCCAGCAGTTTGGGAAGAAGCTACTGAAACGTCCTCACCACTTTCGTTTTCTGCTACCTGAGGTTTCTCATTCCCAAGTTACAGTTTGGCACCACAACTGTACCAAGAGTAGCTCCTTCCCAGCCATTTTGAATATCCCTCCTCCCATATCCTTCTTACCTTTAAAAGTCAGGTTTACGGATACCAGAGGAGCTATGAATCATTTCTTTATTAATTTTTTACCATATTTTCCTCTCACCTGAGCTGAGCATGATGGGTTACATTTTGTCCATACCATTTCGGTCACTGCAAAAATGTACATTAACATGCCAATATATGTGTAAAGACTTTTTTTTTTTTTAATTTCCCTCCTACTTTTATTGCCCCACTCAATAACAATGTATTTTCCCTGTATATTTTCAGACTCAGGCTTCAGTTAATTCATTAAACTATCATTTATTATTATTTTTATCACACAGGCATTAGAAGTACAGAAGGAAGGTTGATATCCCATGCATGACAATTTGGCGATGGTTGCCCCTAGAGAGGCTGGTGCAACAAAGAGGATGGCAGGAACAAATATGATGGTGAAGGTTAAGGACCTTATGGGACAAAAAGCAGTAGGTATTAAAAAGGTTTAACTGGTGTAGGGACAGTCAGCACAGGGGCATTTATTATAGCAGGTATGACACTGGGATTCCATCAGTGGGAACAAAGTTGGTTGGACAATTGGTGCTGGTAGAAACACCCAAGAAGAAGAACAGGGAAGTAGATAATGATGGTGGTGGTATTTTTGTGTTTACTGAAGTTCTTACAATCTGTGTGGTAGATTTTGGTTGATCAATTGGTTCAGACTGACAACTTTTGTGCATGAAAAAAGTAGAAGGTACACCAAACCAAGGGAGCAGGCATGAGCAGTTGACTCAGCAAGCATTTGTATTGCTTGGGGTCCTCTGTATTAAGGGTCATCACAGGTCAAAAGGTAGCAGTCACCATGTAATGGGGAATGACATTACACAATACTGACATACATCACAGTGAAACTGTGAGAAGAGGAAACTGTTGAAAGTGTCTAGCACTGGAGACAAGACTGGACTGAATACCAGATGTCTACATTGACCCTAGGACAGACAACTTGCTTGGTTATAAAATTCCAAGTTGTTCAAACAAGGGCGAGGAAGAGAGTGGAGTGCATTTTGAACATGATGGCAGAAGGTCCAAACACATGATGGATTTCATCTAGAGTCTGTAATCTCAGAATTGCTTGAAAAGGTGCTGCAGATGCTCCACAAAGAAGAAACTAGATACTAAAATATCAGGTAGAACTGTAACAGGAAGACCCTGATTAGCATATTTGATGTAAAGTGGAGCTGCTGGACTTCATTTCATAGTCCAAAAAGTATGTATATAATCTTGAACAGGCAGGGCCCATGGATATGAGAATGTCAGTAGGCTCAACAGAAATCTTGTGAACACAAACTGGCTGTATGTTCAAGATCAGAGATTCGTGTAAGTCATGAGAAAAGTCTTAGAGATGCGGGATGGGACAGCGAATTAACTGTGCTGTTGTTGAGAGCATGATGATTATCACAATAGCGACTCTGATCAGGAACGACTTGGGGACTATGTGATGCAAGATTGCCTATTCAACTTCACAAGTAGAACAACCTTTATGAAAAGAGAACATGACTACTGTACCTAATTATGAAACTTGTTAAGCCATGAATTTCCTTAGGTCGTGCTGACCAGTAATTTAGCAATAACAAAAAGAACAACACCGATGATTTCAGCCCTATTCAGCAGCAGTACCATATTGGTACTCAAGCTTTGATCACCATACCAACCTACACATCATGAGTTACACAGGGCTCAAATATGCCTCTTTCCTAAAGGAGCCCCAAGCAAGCTCAGCCCACTTTTAGCAACACTGCTGAGCCCCAAAAGTATCCCATCCCACTTGCAGGAGCACCACAAAACCTTGACAACATCTTGTCCTTGCCGTAGTACCACAGGTCCCCGTCCAGTACCTCACCCATCTTACAGTAGCACCTTGGGACTCGGACGGACATTGCTCCTGCCTCATCACTGTCCTTACTTCTGCACCACCGGTAGCTACTCTCATAGCTTCACACCTTTGCTAATGTTGATTAGATGTATTATTGTGTGACGTGTTACTGATCTCTTTTTCTCAATCCTTGCATCCCTAGAGGTATTTGGCATCTGCAGTTAAACGTTACAAAACAAAGGATTTCACTGGCCCTTTTTTTTATTCTTGAGCATTAGAATTTTACTCATGGGTATATATACATTTTACAAACAAGGCAACAGGGTCTATGTAAATTGAGAAAACCTTTGTTTTGTGAAAACATTTAGTTTTGTTGTCAATCTTTTCATCTTATGTATAATCTAGAACATAAAAGAATGTCAGGTTTTAGGAGTAAACAGTTACAACACCTTTACAGTTAGTTGGTGTAGGTGTGGTCCATAAGGAAGGTTGGCTATCGCTGAGTTGGGCCTGGTACTCCATCATGATTCCGTAAAATTTGCTTACATTTATGTTTATGAGAGGAATTAATGTTGTAAGTTTTCTTACAATTATTTGGAATCATTAAATATGCTAGAAATACTAGTATCATCAAATAAGTATACTGGTAAGGGTGAGCAACATGACTTCTGGTACTTGAGGCTTCGAGCACCAGGGTTCACAGCCGCCCGCAACCCGAACTGGCCTTTGCAATGTTTTATAGCATATAATCTTTGACAGCCACAGCGCATGTAGTTCAGTTTGGTAATAATATCGAATGTTATCCCTCCATAGAGATATACGATTCCGCTATCTTAAAAACAAGCTTGAATGATCAAATATCATACGAGATGAGCCAAATAGAGCAGTAAGGGATGATAATTTTACTTGGAAGGCAAGCATTTGGATGATACTCCACGAATTTTATAACACATCACCGATTACATCATCTTAGTTTCCTGGCGAATCGATTGGATTATGAATGCTCCTGACAGGCCAGCCATTATTTGGCTGCTGCTGGGAATCGTTATAAACAAAATGTTTTAACAAAATGTACGTAAATTGCACTTGTTATTTTTAGTGCTTCTTTACATTAGAAATTTTGAAAAGTAAATCATGAGATCTGACACACGTTGTTAGTCAAGCCCGGATTACTCCCCTTATCACTGACCCCTTCATAAACAAGCCTATTGCCAGTGAATATTCTGGTTCAGTAAAATCAATAAATGTACAATTAATATCCTTGACGTGGCCCAGGAGCCTTAGAGTCCATTCCCTGTTGCTGTCAACTCCATGAACTAAGTTAGGTTAGAGATTAGGTTGGGATAGACTCGGATCCTTAGAATGAAAACTAACTGTAAGCACCGCTGACTTTGCTCTGCCTGCCTACCTTGGTGAGGGTCACAGATGTGGTGCAAAACGGTTGAATATAGTAACTTTTCCATGTTGGTTTCGTTAGCATTTTGTCATCGTTCAGGTCGTCATGATTATCTTGTCATCTAAGTAACTCCTTTTTAATCTGTGACTTTTAATGATTCACTTTCTGGTGTTGCACAAACCTCTTTTGTTAACAAGAAGCAGCCACTGAGTCTTGTGAAGAGCTGATATTTTCTTTAGCCGTCTTCCAACACTACCTTTCAGAAGTAAGACAGACTATGTGTATGTGCGTGTGGTGCCTACAGACTCGCATAATAAGACTAATGACGATATGTAGTATCATTACTCGTCTCACGGTGTATCATTCGTGTGTGTTGTGTCTTAATCTGACCCTTGTCGACGTTTCCTTTGTTAACATAGCTTAATTTGTGTAGGAGTGTATGTGAGGAAGTGTAGATACCTCATGTGTGTAGCCTCGGACATCCTGGCTTTGTTGTACCACCAACTGCTACCTCTCACCCCAGACTAATTTTTATTTTCGTTCTCATCTATTGAATCCGTTGATACGTAGCAACTCTCTGTGTCAACCTACCTTTGGACTTTAGCGGCTAATTCTTGACGTAGACTGGCTAGAGTGTTTTTAATGATGCTGTAACTCCAATTAACCAACCATACTCGACCCCTGAATTAACCTTCTGATACTAATAACGTCCATAAATGAGCCGTACCTGTTCGCGCTTTCAGTGGTGCCACCCTTCTAAAAGGATATTCACATCTTGAGAACTGCGAACATGCCAAAGAAATATATGAAAAATGAAAATGTTTTTCGAGCAGACTGAGGAAATAAAGATAATGAGATCGCCTTGATATTTAACCATCACTCTTGGTCCAAGGCTATAGTATGCCCTATATTGAAGAATTGCATTTTCTCTATCAATAGGCTCCCCTCAAAAAGGAAAACTTGTGTAAGTGATTAGACCAAACGTAATTAATTCGTCGTCTCATGCTTTTCGTTTGATTCCACGCCCTGCAGCTAGTCCAGCCCATGTTTTGAACACTGGATAAGCACGTTCTAAACAGAATTTTACATCATACATACTCTGATTTGCAGTATTGCGAAAGTAGATGGTCTAATTTATGTGCTTCGTTTAGGTGATTTTTCTTTCGCTACAACAAAATGTAGACATTTAACAGTCTTATACAGCTAACCTAATCAAGGGCTAGATTAAAGTTTAGTAGGGTCTTGGGCCCAATCAGTGATTGAGAACCCTCCCAAACGCTGCATAACCATAACATTCGAAAACAATATTACTGAAAGACACAGTGTGATATCTAAAATGCCAAGCGAAATAATCAAAAAGATTAAAAAAAAAAGAATCGTTCATTGACAAATAAAACGAGGAAAAAATGCACGATTGAAATAGTTCACCATTCTTTTTATGGATGGGGTTAAGACCGGGACTACGTGACCTAAGCGTTAATCTGACATTGAACCTAGTATTAGCCTATCAATATATTACAAAAGCTTCAATCGCCCATGTACTTCCTTTGACTTCCCACATGCCTGAGATACGTGTAGGCCCGCGCTTCATGTTTTACGAGATTTCTGAATCATGAAAGGCTTTAGGTTAATCAGTTACAAGTTTCTGAAGCAAAATGGTTCCAATATTAATCGTATGTCGTCGTCTTAAATTTCAGCGAGGCAGCTTGTGGGAAACGGAACACGCGTGACGACTGATTGTGAGAAGTTTTGGCAACAAAAAGTTGTTTATTTCTCTTGTTGTTTTGGTCGCTGTTCGTTACTCTGAAACAAACGTATGTAATTTTTACAGTTCTTAAGTATTTTGTGTTGATAGGAGAAGACTTAAGGCGGCTGCTTGAAATATGTTACGCCAACTTAGACGATTAGTTCTCTCATTTCGAAGCTGCTCGAAACAACTGATTCGAATACATCGAACCAGTCTCGAACAAGTGCCTCGGATACCTCGAATTTTCTCCATTTTGAGGTTTACGCGTGCTCGTGACAGTCCAGGACCAGTGAACACTATAAGTCATTTTAATAGTAACTCGTAGATATTAGTGCCGTCTTGCATCAGGAACCTCGGAGATCAGATTGACATGTGCAGGCGAAATAGGTAGGTTTTAGTTCCTTACATATGTGAGAAGTTTTAATGGCTTGATGTGTAATTTTTCTTGTTGTCTTCGTAGCAGAACCTCAAATAGTTACCTGGATAGGTAGACATTTAGCTAGAAATTTAGTTAATAAAAGATGCAAATCATAGGAGGAATCACATCAACCTCCAGCGCAACCTCGTAGCATCAAGTGTGTTTGTCGAGAAGAGCCCCATTGCGTCTGTTGTTGTGCTGTGCGAGTGTACTTTGGTGAAAATAATGTTCCCGATAATTTACCATGTGATCTTCGCATCGCCATAAAGATTTGACTATCATGATTCAAGAACACGATAACACTTCCAGATCATTGTTTTATTGAACGATATTGAATATGACAATAGTAGAGAGAATTATGTATATCTGGAGGGATAAAAGAATATTAGATTTATCTGTTACTGGGTATCACGTGGCCGTTTGTTGACATTGGGCGCCAATTTGATACCGACATAGTAACAACATTGTTAAAAGTCTACTTCAACTCCGCCCCGCCGTTAGTCCTAGATATTTAATGACATTGTTCAGTTTTCTACGTATTGTAGAGAACACATTAAAAGTTGCCAAGCATTATTTGGGGCCTTACATTTAACGATATTGAATAAGGATATAGTAGTATATCAACGAAAATATGGCTTTAATCAACTTAACCCATGAAAATCTTACCAAAGCATTCAAGTTTATTTTAAATGTTCAGTGATAAAAAAAAAAAAAATGACTGACTGAACTCCGTTAAAGGCAGGTGAACGAAATGCCTTTAGAGGGTTCGGAAGCATCGCAGGTGATCTCTTAACAATTCTGGCATCTGGTGAGACACTGATTTTAGCGCCGCGTGTCTGGACTGACTCACCAGTATGATAAACAAACAAGGCATGATAGCGTACATTGAACTGCTGGAAAGATGATGACTTCGAACCTCTCCAACGAACAGTACATCAATCAGGGTGAGTACAGTATTTAGAAAAAATGAATTTTCGTAGCATATTTAGCGTCGGAGATTTACACTTTCCCTTCGCCTCCTTAATATTATTTTTTTTCATATAACTTCACAGGACAACTAGCTTGATGTTATATATTAGCAACTTGTACTGAGAATAACTTCCATATCCAATATTCACTTTGGGAAGAGGAAGGTTCAATATAGCGCATAGTTTGTAGAACTATGGCCTTGGTGTGCCAGGCTGTATGGAAGGCCTTCTAAACGTTTTGATAGGGACAGTTGTCCTTTATCATGTGTTTCTTTTGGTGCAGAGTAGTTTGTAGACATGCTGAGTTCATCCTGGGGAGGAGTGATGAGTTTGAAATCCTAATTGTTTGTGTGGAAGGAAGTCCTTGTCCGTTGGGCATAGTTTGAGACAGGCTGGTGACACATTCATATGTTTTTCAAGTAACTGAAGTAGGTTGATTGGTCTGTAGTTGAGATGGTCTTTGTTGCATTCATTTGGTTTGGGGGTAACGGTGGTAGTCACTGATTTGAAAGTAACTGTATGATAGCCTGATGTTCGGTCAGCATTGCTTGTGTGTGCTCGATCTGTGTATATCTGTTGTTTAACTGATTAGTTTTTGCAAGTTGATATATGTGCACTGTATAACTGTACAGGCTTTCCAGTTTACCTTGCTGTAGTCCTAAGACTGGTAGGATGAATATAGGGTTAGAGGAGAGGAGGAGGTAGAGGTTCAATGTGGGTGAACCTGCTGCGAGGCCCTGGGAAGAGATTGTGTTGAAGGTAGTTGCTAGATTTTTTTTTTTTTTTTTGCAGACAAGATCAGTGAAAGTGAGCAAAGCGAAGGTTTGGTCAGTTATTTAAATCGGTCGTAAAGGTAGCAGATCGGAAGAATGGTGCTTGTTCTGTTTATCCTTGACTGGGAGCTGATGGTTAGCTGTAAAATCCGAGAGTAATGCGTGATTTCGCCTGCTCAATAATGGCTGGCGGAAATTTTCGCATCAAGAGGGTTTCCCCCGATCATTAGCTTTCTTTACTCGAGACAGTATTTTACAATTTTGATGCCGTCTTTCAGACTGTCTCTGGTTAGATTTCTTCCTCACAGACCAGGTCTGGGAGAAGAGTGGGAAGGTCAGTGAAGGGGGTTACTCGACATGAATACTGATATCCCTTATGTTACGGACGATTATCTGCTAAAGTGCTCAAGGGTCAGTGGACACTGCCTATCAGATGCATATTTATGCAGATGGTGTCCATTGCGGCTAAGAGAAACAAATGAATGCATCAATTCTTATATTTTTTCCTCTGTCTTATAGTTCTGTAGTGTGTTCACAAAATCGCTCAGACGCATTTAAGCAGGTGGAGACGGGAGTGTCCCTCGAGCGGGCCATCGCCTGTTTCGTTTTCATCATATTTGCGATGCTGAAAGAGATGCGTGGATTTGCTGTTCCTCAAAATCCGGGGAACATGCGGTGCTCGAACTTGTATTATCTGAATAGGGCTAATAAGATTATTAGTTTATGTCTTTTTAATATGATTTACGTGCTTATTATCGTCATATGTTGGCATCTGATGGTAGTTGCTTATTTTTCCAGGTTTGAGGGAGTCGACTGCCTTGAGAGTGACTGTGAGGGTGAGTCGTCTCGCCCTACGGACAAGTGGCAGATGTCGACCCCTGCCGGCTGGTCTGACAGTAAACGTTTCCTTGGGTATAATGACGACACCAATTCTTAGGTGAGTGATTTCTTCCTTGATATTATATTCGTCTCGTCCAAAGACAAGCAAGGGTCCTTAATTTTAGTAACATCATCAGCAAACACTGAAAAACCTACGGTGATAATACGCACGGCTGCTTCCAAAGTCAGCTGGACACTACCAAGCAGTTGCCAGTTGCCACCAGAATCTTCTTTCCGACACAACTCGGACGCAAGTATACCGTGCTTTGCTCTTAAATGTCTCGACTGAGGCGTCTTCTACTTACCCATAACCGTGAAATACTCGTTTGGTTACCCCCTCAGCTTACAAAAGCTGGTATCAGCGACACAGCATTTTCTTTCATGAAGACTACGCGTGAAGGCTCGCGGCGCGGCAGCAATGTAGCCTAGGACGAGAGTCGTCTGGACGCGCGACGGCCTAGGTACTCGCCTGATAGAGATTCCTCGGGGGTTGATCGACTTGCGGGCTTCTTAAAGTCGCACGAAGCCACAGAATAACTTTGATTTTAAAGAAGCTCTTTGGAGTACTGTCTACATTTCTCGCGACGTTAAGTTGTGATTATCATTTAAATTTCCTTTTCTGTAAAGTTAGGATTGGCAGTCATGGCTGCTGTGGTCGTTAAGGAGGCGTTCACACCACCCTTGACGTACTTGTATGACAAATAATACTGGTATCACAGGTTCGCTTGTGACATGGAACCATAACCGCTCACCTCAGGTTCCCGGGAGGAGGAAGAGGTCGTGCGTTTACCCTCACTAGTGTCAGTCACTGGGTAATGAGGCGGTATGTAGGTGAGCCATGGGGAGCAGAAGGGAAGCGATCACCACGCTGAAGGAGCAGCGTTTCTCCTGTTACCTGAATAAAAAAAAAAAGTTGAGCAAAATAATCGTGTTTGATCACGTAAATGAGATGGTGTTTTTTCTCCTTTTAATTTTCCTTAGTTTTCTTAGATACACTGCAGGAGTTGGTATAGATAGTGCGAAGGTGAAAGTATGAATGGAGGCGTTAGCCTCGCCTGATGATTGTGTGGGAATGTTTCCCTTCAGCACTCTGGACCTAAGTTGCGTGTTTGATCCACTACAAGTCAACGGAACGTATAGATTTTGGATGATGTATCCCTCTGGTGGTCTTGAAGTCTCTTGGTAGGTTCTCGTGCTGAAGATTCGGCGCGGCTGCACGTCAAGGGGGACCTCACAGCCCGACGGATGAGTTCGTCAGGTTGGAGAGGCGACTTATCTGTTACCAAGTTAATTAGGAAGGCGGGCAGGTGGCATGTGACGGTCGTGGCCACTAACTAGGTTCCATAAAGGGAGCTACTTCCTGCTTCCCTTGTGAGCATTGATTGGAATGACCCAAGGTCAGTCTGTGACCTGGTGCTGGGGGTGAGAGAAGACGGGGACGCACATAATCAGACTACCAGTCACTAGAATTAAGCTTTCCTGTCGAACTGGTATTTGTATGTTTCTGCGATTCCAAGATATTGGTAAGGAAACTCGAAGCATTATTTTGCAAAACCATGAAAATGCAGATAACAACAGACCAAGTAGATCTTTTGGTATGGGGGGAAACAACTGACATTATCGCTATTCTGGTTGTTCGAACGAGTCGAACAGATAAGCTATTATCCTCACATCAAATGAGAAAGACCCCAAGCACGACTGTGCGACTCATGACCTCAAATGCTCTAGCCAAGAGTTGTGCTCAGTCCGTACCGTCGTGGTCAAGGATGTACCGCCGTGCTAAAGCATCAATGCCTTCGTCCTGAAGGGGTTAAGGGAAGACAGGTTCAGAGGTCTTAGGCGAAATTCGGTAAACCCCAACCCTGACCGTAGACTGAGTAGAAACAAGGTTCATAGGCGACATGTTTCGCGGTAGATATTAGATTTAAGATTTTATATATATATATATATATATATATATATATATATATATATATATATATATATATATATATATATATATATATACACACAGATATTGTTATATGTGTTATTGTATGCTAGGATGTCAGTTATACCCTGGAAGGGCTTTTTGCCCACACACACACAGCGCCCGGCGCTTTCACCTTTTCACGGCAGGTCCCCAATTGCCTCTGTATGACGTCTTGGGCGGGCAGCAGCAGGACATGCTTGACGCAAGACATTTCGGCTCACCAGAACAAGGGCGTCAGCGGGGAAGAACATTATAATCCTTTTCCTAGTGTTCATGTTTGACTTCGATTGAGGTTCCGGATAATTCCCGATGAAGAGGCGGAATATTCATGAAATCGGCTACGGGTAAGGGGGTCACGGTGTGGGTGGAGTGGTCATGAGGCAGGAGAGCTAGGGTTGCCGCCTCGATGGCCAAAGGCGGTTTCTTCACCGGCTTAACCCCTGGGGCACGGACGCTACGACCCGCACGACTGTCCTACCCTTGAGCACAACATTGAATGTCTTCAAAACAACTTATATACGATCCACGAACGCGATAGTACGACCCTAAAGCAGCGAAGGCACGACTCTTAGGTATGATGGCCTGGCTTTCGACCAGACCTTTGACAACCATTAAGTCACTAATTTGACCAAACTTACATTTTATTCATGTCTTTGGATGATACTCCGAAAGGCGTCGATTTTTTTTTTTTTTTTTGAGTGATGGGGGGAAGTTAGTAAGTGAATAGACGATTGTGATACAGTTGAAGTTTCAATGCATATCTTGAAAGATGATGATTACATGGGTTTTCAGCAGACGCAGAATCTTACGCAAAAAGCTTGATGAAGAGCAGTTGCCAAGTAGGTCTGGGAATCGGGGACGTAAACCTATGAGCGCAAGAGTTTTATTGTTTGTGACGGTCAGTCGATCTTCCCGCTGCTACTGTGTTGTTGTTGTTGCCGGGTGTTGACATTCTCCCATCGTTTAGCAACGGCAGGAGCAACATCCTCATCGCAAATGAAAATTAGATCTACAGAACAGAAGGCAGATGCCAGCCTTTCACCAGAAGACGTAATGTTTAGGTGCGAAGTGCGGCGTGTAGCGGAGTGGGCAGGGTAAGGAAGCTTATCTCCTGAACTAAGCCAATTAATCCAGCATACTGAGAGCACGGACTCGTATCTTCAAAACCACTCTAGTATCAATCACGAGGGATGTTGACCTTTACAGAGGGAGGGCCAGTTCTGGTCTCCGCACTGAGAGCATCGTCTGCTGAGGACGTGACGGTCAACATGGTTCGCTGGGGCTGATTACGTGCGGCATCTTCCGTGCGCCTTGCCTCCCACGACACTGATTCGGAAAATTCATTCCTGCCTGTACGTGCAGCTCACGGCAACACACAACGTTCGACGTGTTACTTTAGAAAAGCGAGAGGACAGCGAATGACGCGTACTGAAGGCTATTGCAAGCGTGGGTATTCCTAGTTCGCTTGGTGTTCATCCTGATGTGAAAGGAATGTGAACTGTATGAATACGTGATATTGTTCGAGTTGGCACTTTGATAACGTAATGGAGTTCAGCGGTGTAACCTCTCGTAAATAAAACTTCCCCAAGGACTTTCTTTCTCCGGATATTGCACTGGCTAGTCGCATTTATTTTGCTTAGTCAGTGAGGTTGGCAATGCGTTTCTCATACCTACCACCTGGGTGACATGATTCAGCCCTCTGCTACCTTGGTGTCATGCTTCGGCTCTTTGCTTGCCGCCAGGGTGTCGGAAATCATCATTGTTTCTCCCAGAGCAATAGGAAGTAACTGTCTTTCGTACTGTGTCCTGTATTGCTCGCGCGATAGCTCGCTAAAGCTTAGCATTATCTTTTTAATTTTCTGTTCATTCTTAGTCTTTCCAATTTTTTTTTTTACTGTATTTGACAGATTACAAATGCTGCAGTAAGTTCAAGACTGAAGGAGTACAAATGAAATATAGATGTTACATGATGTAAACGATGAAATAGTGATAATGATAATGATATGATTATATTAAAGATCACCAATTAGTAAATGTAGCTAGGAGCTTAGTATTTACGAAGAAAATACATACAGTGAAGACAATGGGATTATGAGAAAGGGAACTGCGTTGGAAATCAATATGTACATGAATATTATGTCTTGTTTAAGATGTTTACAGTCGCTGAGTCTTAGTCGCTGGGATGGGATTGTTGTTCTAGCAGTCTTTCCGAACTCGAATGGGCGCGATGAGGTTCTGGTAGGAAACCTCAACAAGGAGGAAGGATATCTAGCGTAAGGAGGTGACGGTGACGAAAACTGTGCACTAGTACCATCCAAACGGTCGGCTGAGGTCCAGGCAATGGATGGCGAGGCGTTGAGAGGACCAGTGTGTCTCGTGCCTCTCGATGTTGGTGTGTGAGGGACAATCCCTTTTCTAGTAACTCCCATTGTGTGGTAAGTAGGGAGGAAACCAGACTGGGAAAGCGAAGGTAGTTTTGGAAAGAAGAAAGTTGTGTATGTGTCCTTGAGATCAGGCGGTGGGAAGCGACGTGTCTTGGGTCTCCCAGCAATGCAGAGACTTTAGCTGGCGGGGACTTGATAATGGTACTGAAGTGACTGTTTCAGCTCAGCTTTATCGTCAAGAGTGACTTAGAGAAGCTCGGTAGAATTAACCAGGAGAGGGTTGGATCTAGTGAGACAATTGGGGACGGGACATGACTTGGTTTAGTTGACGGTGATGTAATTAGCGATAGTCCAGTTGTAGAGGTTTTTAAGATTGTTGTGGAGGGTTGTAGTCGTGAGGGCTGTTGACGCACTTCGAGTTCTATGTATGCCTGACCATCTGCTATCAAAATGGATTAATCTCTGTGTTAAACGTAGTTTTCCCTTTCATGTTGGTCATGCTAACTAGTAATGGCATTAATCCCCTAACAAAGCGAGCGTGAGTGAAGCTCTTGTATAATTCATTTACGTTTTTTCTTACAGTTCATGCTGATGAATCTGTCACGCAAGTAAATAATCAGTATATCAGGTCTGTACAGTTTTACGTCATGGCATTGTTTAGAGTTTCATCACTTCACAAAGTTTTAGTTTCCAATAGTTTGTGATTTGGCTGGTTTGTTTTGATCCTCTTAGTGACGTGACTGGCTGACGTCATGCGGCCGCTGCTCCTGTCAGACTGGCTACCACCTGTCACCACACCAGACAAACGTACGAGTGGGAAATAAACAGAAAATGTTAACTATGACAGTGAATTCGATCGTGAAGAAAACGCCTTGATGCTTACGCCTTAATCAAGAAGTCAGCACTCTTCATTACCTTCTTTCTGTTTACAAGACATATTACGTAATCATTTAGAACTCTACTGAGGGTTTAATCAAAATACTATACTCATAAATCATTATTTACGTGTAAAGTAACTATAGACAAGCCTACGTACACTCAAGTGCTTCACTTACAGGGAACACATGAGGGAATAGTATTACGCAGGGAAAATCCAGCATCGTAAATTACTGGAAAGGTCGCTTGGCTGATGTGGCGGACGCACACCTGGGGCTGTCTAACTCCTGCTACATGTTGTAAACACGGATCATGCCTGCCACGTGTTGCTTGCGGGCCAATACGTAGCCTGTGTGTGTGATGACCAGCCCCAGCTCTGTGTGGTGACCAATGCCGGTACTTGACCTGTGTGAGTTGACCAGTGCCAGTACGTGGCCTGTGTGTGGTAACCAGTGTACCAGTAGGTGGCCTGTGTGGTGACCAGTACCAGCACGTGGTCTGTATGTGGTGACCAGTACCAGCACGTGGTGTGTGTGATGACCAGTACCAGCACGTGGTCCGTGTGTGGTAACCAGTACCAGCACGTGGTGTGTGTGGTGACCAGTACCAGCACGTGGTCTGTGTGTGGCGACCAGTACCAGCACGTAGTCTGTGTGGTGACCAGTACCAGCACGTGGTCTGTGTGTGGCGACCAGTACCAGCACGTAGTCAGTGTGTGGCGACCAGTACCAGCACGTGGTCAGTGTGTGGTGACCAGTATCAGCACGTGGTTAGTGTGTGGCGACCACTTGGGTAAGACCCAGCTGCACTAGTTTGCTCATCACAGGAAACACTGTAGAAATGGGTTTCCTGAGACTGAAGACCAGAACTTTTTACTTTATTCCATACCAGTAAGTGTGACCTTACCAACGGAAGATGTTAGACACGTAATTTCAGTGGTGAAGGACGGTCAGTGGTAAGTGAGCTCACACTTGGCCCACCTGCAGCAAGGCAGTGGTTGATAGCTACAATGACTCTCAGCCAATGCGTCATGTAAAGTGAACAGACATAGATGGGATCATAACCTATTGGTCAGAGAAGGTGTTCAGGACATGCTAAGGATAAGACGACCGTCAGCAGGAGTACTCCAGCCGTTGCAACACCCAGGGAGTCTGTCTGTCTCCCCGTCTCCACTATGCGGTGTAGAGGACATGGCTTTGTCATCAGAGCCGGGTCACGATGGGGTAGGGAGAGGAAGTAAGGTTTTCCCGTGAATTTCAAATATCATATGAGGCGGTCTGGTTATGATTCACTCTTCCAGCGGGAATTCTTAGGTTCGCTCAGAGGGGGATCTCTCTCCATGAGAAATAAGTTTACGGTGAATGTCAATTCTACTGGGATTTTGTTTTCGCCAGGCCTTCCAGTGACGGGCCGTCCCAAATGTCGCCCTGGAAAAGGTCCTGGAAACTAAGACACCCGAAGAGACGACGCGGAAGTGTATTGAGAGGTTGACCTCGACTTGAAAGCGTAGTCAGCATATTCGACCGACGTTTGTGGATAGTTTAAGCGATGTTGGAGGGGTGACCAGACATGAACCTTATGCAGGCATCTCCAATGATTGTTCTGTCTCTCGGAGCTCACGATCGAGGAATGAATGTATTTCTAGGGGTACAGAAAACTTCGAGTTGTTCTGAAGTCCTGGGACATAAGCTGCCCCATGTAATGATGTGGACAGCTTCGTCTGGTAAATACCTTTACGATCCTTGCCTTTTTTTTTCTTCGTCGAAGTGCGAGTCTTGCCGAGATATGGTTTTGTGCCGCAACCGAACGTTCACGTCTTGTTGGAGAGGTCTGGTCTCAGTAAGGATGCAGCAGCTGCTCATTACGCATTCTTAGCTCGTAAGCATCTTAGTGTCTTGTTTGCGATTCAGAAGGGAGTTCGGGGCTCCGATCACTTCCCTGCACGGCTGGTGTGGCCCGGCGGGAAGTCCTCGTCCCTTATCCTGCCTTAACTCGCTCTGGGGTACTGTCCATGGGCAGGTGTCACAACAACCCCTTCTGACAGCGGAATAACTTGGGGGAGGCAGCGCACAATGCACCTGCACTCACCTGCTTAGTTGTCTTGACAACTTGTGCTCCCAGTCATGGGGACTGTTGCCGAAGTATCAGAGAGTTGCATGCCACTGGTCTTTAATTTCACCCATAGATGTAAAGACGTTAAAAACAAAAGAAAAATGAATAGATTCCGTGGTGAGTAAAGTCGCCTTTCCATGAAGGCGAAATTCTACGTCTTCATCAGACGTATAAAACGAAAAGGATTGAACTTCGACGTGCATCTACGTGCCATAAAGGCGAAAATTACAGGAGAGAGTGTGTGGGCAACGCTTGTTTGTGGTGCTAGTGTTGATGGAGTGTTGTAGTTCTGATGGGGTAAGCGCTGTAGTGCGTCGTAGTGGTGGTAGTGTAGGGAGGCGTTCTAGTGGTAGTTTGTTGGTGGTGGTGGAAGCACCGTTGGTAGCGGTTACCTGTCCCTGCTCAACTGAGTTCTTAGAAATGAGGTGTTGTTTCCCGAGATCGTGGAGGCAACACCGTCCACACCTGGCGGGGAAGGCCTCCAACACCCCCCCCCCCCCCCCACACACACACACACACACACACCGTCCATCACCTGACAACGTTATCATTCTGGGTGTCAACGCGGCTCAGTAGTTCACTCTAGTCATGCCAGTTTCTCGTTAAGTATAGTGGAATCCTGGGCGGGGATGAAGGATGGTGTGGGACGGGGTGTGTGTGGAGTCGTCTGGTGTGAGGGTAGCTCGAGAGATGACGCTGGCTTCCACAAGTGGTCAGGGTCTGGTCTTGGGGCTTGAACACTACGCCAGGATCCTCAGGCTGTTTTATGAAGGGCTGATGATCCTTCCCGGTACAGCAGCGGCGCCGGTGGGTGTGTTGTAGTGGGGTCCCAGTAGGTCGAGAACCCTCCGTTGTTTACAACCATCTTCAGTGTGCCGGTGGGTTGGATGTGAGGTGCACAACGGACCAGTTTGTTCAGTTAATGAAAATCCTTTCCCTTTACCCTTGCATGGAGGGGCAAGGTTCTTCAGAGAACGCTCAACTTTACCTTTTATCTTTTGTTTGTAGTTTAAATACTTACAACATAAAGGGTATGACGCTTAATAACAATGAGTTTACGAATCGCTATCTTTTGTCAGAACAATAACTTCCCAATCTACATGAATGTGAATATCTTAATTCTTTGATGTCCCCTTTACGCGGGAGGTGATTATGGCTTACGCAACGCAACAGTCCAAAATTTTGTGGAACAGTTATGATAATCAAAATTGAATATCTGTAGACATATCTTGTAAACGAAAGTAGATTATCCATGTCGTATCAAGTTGTTTAGATTCGTCAAAGTTGATAGATATTAGGAGCGTAAGTCATGAAGTCAGAGGACGTCTCTGAGGCAGGACTCGAGCACCGAATACATGTCTTTATCTTCGTCTTCATCACTTCATTAGTGTTACTCTCCCATCCCTCTTGGGGGCGGAGGTGGGCGCATGGTCGACGGGTCTATCCTTCAGCAGGTTTTGACGTCATGCAAGTTGTCACTGCTTTAAAGCTTGCAAGTCTTTGATTACTTTTTTATGTTTAGAGGCAGCAGGAGGAGGAGAGAGGAGAGGGCAGGCATACGAGGCTGATGAGGCGCTGCTCTGCCGTACCTGACTCAACATATTGTTTCCACAGCCTTAAGGCCAGCACTACTGACGGCCGCACGCCTGAGAGGATATCAAACCCCCTAATTGTTGTGTTCTTGTCAACATTACCAGGTGGCCTACAGCTGCTGGGGAAGAGGTTGGTGAGGCTTCCTCATCTCCGTGGGGCCCTGGAGCCTTCCAAATGGAGTTAGTGACGGAGGGAGGATGTTCCTGTGATGCCCTTGCTGACTAACCCTGGTGCTGCTAACGGCGTGGGGTAAGAGGTTTTATAGCTACGTTGACGCTCGAGATGTTGGAGCGAGGTTGTCTTACCTTCTTGGCACACAGAATCATATGTTAATGACGAGGGGGATTAACTTGGTGCGTTAGATAACGAAGGAGGAAATTATTATTTGAAAGTAATACTGTAGCATGGAATACTGGCTCTCAAGTGATAATAGTGCCGTAAGAACAGCTGTATTTTTATTTTCAAAAACGTAGAGTGGTTGTTTATCAAAAGAAACGACAAATAATGTGATGATCATTTATTTTCACACGTCTTCCTAAACGTCTGGGAGGGGCCAAGGGGACACCACACACTCATGGATGAATCCACGTGTATACAAGGTATAGAGGAACGTACTCATCCACCCATCTCATGGGTGATGTGTCCAGCCGACTGAGAGCAGCATATTCCTCCTCCTTGGTTGAGGCCTCCATCCCACGGGTGATGTAGGACACACACCAACCATTATATTCTTAGTCCTTTACGAAGCCTATTCTTCACGGTCAACCAGTTTGTGGCTGGGTTTATCCATATGGTTGTATCTAGGCGTCGGTGAAACTTTGTGTGGTGGCTTCAGGAAAAGGAGATAAAGTGGAGAAAGTGGTTTAAAGTGAGAGGGACAGGAGGCTGAGTGAAGAATGGTGCAAAGTGAGAGTAAATGAAACAAGGGAAGTGGACAAGGACTGGAAGTCATTCAAGGAAACTATGCTCAACGTGTATGGGTAAAATGCGTGTTATGGGGAAGGTGGGAGATGGGTATTTGGGAAGGGGGTAGTCGCTCTCTATCACCCACAGGGTAGCAATAAAAATCACCTTGAATTACTCTCCCTAACTCTCGGTGTAGCAGAGTAATCACCCCAACTTATTCTCCCACACCCCCAGTGTAGGAGAATAATGACCCTGTTTCACTCTCTCTCTCTCGCACCCTCCCTCAGAGCAGCAAGGCCACAGACGTGTCCAGGCAGACGCGGGGTAATTCCCTTGCATATATTCTCTTGCGTGGGGAAAAGTATGTTGCCTTTTTTTTTTTTTTTTACTCCCTGGGTCGTGACGGTGGAGTGAGGGGGCAGCATCTGAGCTCAAAGTTAGAGAGAGAGAGAGAGAGAGAGAGAGAGAGGATGTCAAAAGCCTTTGTGTGTGATATTAAGGACCAGAATGGCGAGGGCCCGGAGGATGAATTTTGGGAAAATATCTAATGAATTAGTTTGGATGTGACGAGTGTTTGCAAGTCTCAGAGAAAATATTAGAAAGCGAGATTAAATGCTTGGATGTATTAGGCAAGGATATATGAAAGGAGAGGCAGAGGAAGGATGGAGTAGAGGAAGGTGTGTGTGTGTGTGTGTTTGTGTGTGGATAGACAGTGTAACAGGGAGTCAAGTTAACGTGGGTGACTCAAGATGGCAGCACTAGCGATCCAAGTCAGTATATTCGCACACACAACGACAGGAGGTGGGTGAGGGAACAGTATGTCCAACATGACTAGCCCAGCAGTGGAGAGGCAGATTAATATGGTAATGGGTAATATGAATGCAAGGGTCAGGTGGAATCTCATTGACAATATAGTTGTAGGGAGAGGGACAGGATTGCGAAAGGGGAGAGTCTGATAAGGTTGGTCACATTATACACTATGTTTCCCCTCAAACCAATTTTGCGTAACACGTTAGTTTTGCGGATGGATACAGTAGGGTGCGGATGGGAAGGCAGACAAGAGGCATTGTTTCGCACTGTGTGATCCTTGGGGAGAGCAGCGAATGGGAAACACAAGAACAGTGTAGGAGATTTTACTGGATATTTGTACTAATCTTCATGTGATGCGCAGTTTACAGAGAGCGGGCTAAGGATGACTGTTTTGGAAGGCTGGACAACTTGCGGTGGCGCCAAGGAACAGACGAAGAATGGCCTCATTTGTTTACATTCAACCTCTCGCTGTCATATATAATGGACAGAAACAAGAGCCATCATATCTACAGCCAATTTCCACAAACCTACCTGCAGCGTCCCCTGACCACTTCAAATGCCCTGGCTCAGCTCACTGACTACACGTCGCCCCTTGTTTACCTCATCGTTCCAATTCTTTCTATTCCACGCATGTCTCGCACCCTCCTGCATGATCAAATCCCGACAGTTGAAAGTCTATCTCAATCCAACCTCTCCTCACTTATCTTCTCTCTATAACTTCTACACCATTTTCGCATACGTTGTTCAGATTAATTAGTCATAACCCTGCTCACTACGACACCTCTCTCTTTTACCCTATCATTCCTGGTAAGATCAACCCTCCTCACACCACATATTCTCCTCAGGCATTTCATTTCTAACACATCCACCCGAGACAGAATATAGCGGAAATGTGGGTAAAGAAGATAAAGGTTACTATGGATGAAGAAGTCATTTGATTTGGAAGCGAAAGGCTACGAAAAATGAAGCAAAAGAATGTAGAAACACTTGAGATGTATCAAATAGATATTCAGTATGGAGGTATAACTGAAGGAGATCACGGAAAGAAAAGATCCACACAAATGTGGTATGAGGAGCGTGGTTGAGTACGAATTAAGGAAGGTCACAATGTAATGTGATGACAGTATTGGTGTGTATTGAAAAAGGAGGAGGAGGAAGAGGAGGAGTTGATGTGAATTGTGGTGGTGTCCTCGATCTCGGGTTGTGTACGGTCGAAGGAACGTCATGCAAAGGTGTCAGACGTTAGGGCACTGGCTGGAGAAGTTGTCGTGTCTGTGTCAAGTGAGCAGCACTCACCTTAACACCACCACCACCAACAGCAGCAGCCACGGTAGCAGCAGGACTACCGGTCGCACAAATGTTGCCAGTAACGGGAGCACCGGTGGCGGCCGAGGAGCCAGTGTTGGGAGCGGCTCCCTCACCCCATCCTCCCACCAGCAGCCAGCTTGGGCCTGCCTCCCTCCTCGCCGCCTGCCCACCACCCACCCTCTCATCAGACAAATTACCATCGTTAATGTCATCCTGTAATTATACAGCCTTCTTGTCTTCGTCTGTGGTGGGCCTTTGGAGACAGTTCTCGTCGCCTGGGTACACCCCACTCGGGGATTTTCTGGTCGCCAACCGTAACAGACGACCAGTGACTGGTCGACCTCTGTTACTGTCTGGTGTTGTGGGGACCACATTTGTCGAGGTGTCCACCGCACGGGGGGAAGCCATTACGGAAGCATCAGTGTGTTCAGGTAACACACTATGGAACAGCTTTTCTTGTAAAGTTTTCACGTTGTGTTGTTAGTTGTGCAAGTGGTGGTACTATCTTAACGCTTGTCTTTTATAGGTTTTTATCTACCTTGGGGTGAAGGTGTTGCTTCCTCCGCCTCGGCCAACGATGGATACGCGACTGTTTTTCTTTTTTTTTTTTACAGTCCTCCTAAGATGTCGTTTGCGATAACAGGGATATCAAAGACTATTGGTTTCAGAGTCAAGAAATTTACAGACACACAGACCCCCCCCCCCAACACACACACACACACACACATATATATATATATATATATATATATATATATATATATATATATATATATATATATATATATATATCAACAGTGATAGCCGTTATGGAGGTTGTATAAAGCCTGTCTTAAGAAGGAATCACTTTACCTTTGCCGGTCTGACGTCATACCTCTGCTGGACTGACGTCATACCTCCACTGCGGCTGGGGAGGAGAGGGTGGGAGGGGGGGGTGATGCACGTCAAGCCAAGGCCGACCACTGGCCAGGCTGTGGGGGTAGAGATGCCGTGAACCTTGGATAAAGTAGCAGAAATGCATCTCCACCATGACCTTCACGAAGGCTGAGCGTGACCTACCATCTCTCTCTCTCTCTCTCTCTCTCTCTCTCTCTCTCTCTCTCTCTCTCTCTCTCTCTCTCTCTCTCTCTCCCGACAGAGCAGTGTCTCTCCCTCCCTGGCTGGTGTGGCCTGGGTCAGCAGCTGGCTCCCTCAGGTGGTGGGTCACCCGTAGAAATGGGGTGGAGGGAGGGGCGGGAGGCATTTCCACCCACCGTCATCATTAAGCACAACAATATCTTACTTACCCCCAGATGTTGGGGGAGGAGACGTGGAGTTAGGGTGGAGGAGGAGGAGGGGAAGACTCAGGCGGTACTGAGAAGGTAATAGGTGGGTTGGTGTGGCGATTACAGGTGGAGGAATGTGGCAGGGATATGTGGAGGAATGTGGCAGGGGTAAGGTGGAGGAATGTGGGTGGTGATGCAAGACCAATAGAAAGACTATAAACTCTTATTTTTGTCCACAGAGTTGATAGATGTTTTAGGGCTGCTGTTGCGCATAGATAGATAGATAGATAATAGATAGAGAGAGATAGAGAGAGAGAGAGAGAGAGAGAGAGAGAGAGAGAGAGAGAGAGAGAGAGAGAGAGAGAGAGAGATTACTATCACCTGTGATGAACTAGACCTACTGGCGGCTGAACAACCCCCTCCCCCATCCTCCCCTGGTAGCCCTCAGCCAACTCAACCACAAATCCACTTTTCCCTCCGTCATGAAAATATTGTTCATCATACTTTGCATACATAAGTCCCCATAAAGTGCTCTCCGCCTTATATCACTTCTATGCAATCACGCGGAGCAAGTCACCCTGTTGGGTGGAGATTTATTCCCGTGGAGGCGTCATGATCCTGACGGCAACACGGTAGATCCTGTTCTCTCTCTCTCTCTCGTGCCACGTCCTCTCCTCCCACGACCGTCACTTGGAGTGCCAGAGGTTCCGGCCTCTCCTCTCCAGACCGCTTGTCCTCAGTTGGGTCAGAAAGTCGTCTGCAGCTCCTTTCCGTTTCCCGTTAACGGAGTGACGTCCTCCTCACACCACGCTTATGGAGGACTGGTGAGGAGGTAGCAACCTTCGTACCATTGTCAGTACTTTCTCTCCTTCACAGACGCCACTACACCTTCCACCGCTCTTACCCACTTCCCCTCCACACGTCACTAAACCTCCCACTACCCATTCCTGACCACGCGATGCATTCGCCTTTGTTACTCGCCTTTACCCTGCCGAACATATCTCCACCCAGGGCTGTCCCTTGGGGCGGTAAGGTGCTAGTCTCACCTTAGGGAAGTGGACTTCCTCGCTGGTTGTCAGCCTGCCGGAAGGGGAGGAGGAGGAGGGAAAGAGGGGAAGGAGCTGGAAATAGACATCCCCCGATATAGGGAATAACTTCTCGCTAGAGTTGTCTGCCAGTACCCACTCGGTCCACCTAATGTGAGAGGGAAGAAGGGATACCATGCCTGTGTATAACTAGACTGAACCATGCCATTCTTCACACTTCCGTCTTTTACCTCCATGAATTTGCTGTGTCCCCAGCACCGTCCCTGCTCTTGTCCCTCAGCTGTAGCCCGGTCGCAAGTAGAGTCCACCCGCTGGCGTACTCCCCCAGTAGCCTCACCCGGCCATGTTTGTCGACCAGTATAAACATGATTGTCTCCCACCCACGTGAACCGGTGCCCACCTGATCACATCTGTCCGAATCGCTATATAAAACCTGTTCTGCGCTGCCCTATTGTTTATTGAACCCCTCCAACCTTTAATTGGAATCAGTGGCCACTGATGGTGGCAGCGTTAGTAGGTACCTTGTTGAATGTATATATATATATATATATATATATATATATATATATATATATATATATATATATATATATATATATATAAACAGCGACCAACAACTGACTCACTTCCCAAGCTCTCTCATCCCCAACAGACTTCATACTTGCCCCTCTTTCCAAAACTCTTGCATTTACCTCCCTAACAACCCCATCCATAAACAAATTAAACAACCATGGAGACATCACACACCCCTGCCGCAAACCTACATTCACTGAGAACCAATCACTTTCCTCTCTTCCTACACGTACACATGCCTTACATCCTCGATAAAAACTTTTCACTGCTTCTAACAACTTTCCTCCCACACCATATATTCTTAATACCTTCCACAGAGCATCTCTATCAACTCTATCATATGCCTTCTCCAGATCCATAAATGCTACATACAAATCCATTTGCTTTTCTAAGTATTTCTCACATACATTCTTCAAAGCAAACACCTGATCCACACATCCTCTACCACTTCTGAAACCACACTGCTCTTCCCCAATCTGATGCTCTGTACATGCCTTCACCCTCTCAATCAATACCCTCCCATATAATTTACCAGGAATACTCAACAAACTTATACCTCTGTAATTTGAGCACTCACTCTTATCCCCTTTGCCTTTGTACAATGGCACTATGCAAGCATTCCGCCAATCCTCAGGCACCTCACCATGAGTCATACATACATTAAATAACCTTACCAACCAGTCAACAATACAATGTGAGAAACTGCAGAAGCTGGTGACGGAGTTTGGTAAAGTGTGTGGAAGAAGAAAGTTAAGAGTAAATGTCAATAAGAGCAAGGTTATTAGGTACAGTAGGGTTGAGGGTCAAGTCAATTGGGAGGTGAGTTTGAATGGTGAGAGGCTGGAGGAAGTGAAGTGTTTTAGATATCTGGGAGTGGATCTGTCAGCGGATGGAACCATGGAAGCGGAAGTGGATCATAGGGTGGGGGAGGGGGCGAAAATTTTGGGAGCCTTGAAAAATGTGTGGAAGTCGAGAACATTATCCCGGAAAGCAAAAATGGGTATGTTTGAAGGAATAGTAGTTCCAACAATGTTGTATGGTTGCGAGGCGTGGGCTATGGATAGAGTTGTGCGTAGGAGGATGGATGTGCTGGAAATGAGATGTTTGAGGACAATGTGTGGTGTGAGGTGGTTTGATCGAGTAAGTAACGTAAGGGTAAGAGAGATGTGTGGAAATAAAAAGAGCGTGGTTGAGAGAGCAGAAGAGGGTGTTTTGAAGTGGTTTGGGCACATGGAGAGAATGAGTGAGGAAAGATTGACCAAGAGGATATATGTGTCGGAGGTGGAGGGAACGAGGAGAAGAGGGAGACCAAATTGGAGGTGGAAAGATGGAGTGAAAAGGATTTTGTGTGATCGGGGCCTGAACATGCAGGAGGGTGAAAGGAGGGCAAGGAATAGAGTGAATTGGAGCGATGTGGTATACAGGGGTTGACGTGCTGTCAGTGGATTGAATCAAGGCATGTGAAGCGTCTGGGGTAAACCATGGAAAGCTGTGTAGGTATGTATATTTGCGTGTGTGGACGTGTGTATGTACATGTGTATGGGGGGGGTTGGGCCATTTCTTTCGTCTGTTTCCTTGCGCTACCTCGCAAACGCGGGAGACAGCGACAAAGTATAAAAAAAAAAAAAAAAAATATATATATATATATATATATATATATATATATGGAAGAGAGGAAATTGTATGAATGGAAAGTTACGAGAGTGAGTGAGCTTGGAAAAGAAACTTTTGAGGGCAGATACCATGAGCGACTAAATGTAGAATGGCAAAACACGAGTGAATGAATCTTGGGAAGCGCTGCTTATATGTGTGAGTGAAGTGTGTGGCATGAAGGAGGCGGGAGGTAGACAAGTGAGAAAGGGTAGTGAGTAGTGGGATGACGTGTAGGAGAGGTGGGTGGTGTCCAGAACATACAAGCCAAATGAGTGTAGTTTCAGATGGGTGTATGTCTGGTGGAGCGGTGTTTCAATCTGGGTTGAGAGAGTGGCTGTTTTATGCTCTATAGGTCATAATAGTGTGTATACATGTTGTCTGTGTTTCGTTTTTCTCGGGAAGGGAGGGATCTGTAAGCATAGGCCGTTGCAGTGTGAGGCAGGAGTTAGCATTCTGTCTCTTGCTGGGAGTTGATGGTTGGCTCTGTCGTGGTTTGGGTGGGAGAGGCCTAGTGCTGTTGCTAGAACGGAGTAACAGTTCGTCATTTATAGCGATGCATCACTTCATATCGTGCTTTTCATCAGCTTTAAATTGATTGATTTATAAACCTAAATTCTCTGTTTGGTTTTATTACGTTCGAATACGTGGTGGTAACGTCTTGATTTTCCTTCAGCACTATAGGGCGGGCAGCCTACCTCACCACGCCCCGACGCGCTCCATTAAGATTTTTTTGTTTTCAAGAATGCTGAGGCAATTTTACACACGAGTCCTTCACTTAACAATATAGATTTTCTTTTCTTTTTGTCAAGCACTGATTTTCACTTCTCTCCTTTCTTAACTCATTTGATCTATACATTTTTTTTGGTATATCGGCGACCAGCGATTGTGGAGATTGCACTCTTGAAGAACGTTGCGTCCAGGCCGGGGCGACGACACTCGGAGCTTTGGAGTCATGGCGGGCGAAGGATGAAGGGTAATACTGGAATCTGTTGGTCTCTGGAACCATCCAGACAACTCTTGCTGTGTCACTCAGGTGATGGGAAGGACTGATGGCAAAAGGAAAGATTGATTTGTGTGTGTGTGTGTGTGTGTGTGTGTGTGTGTGTGTGTGTACAAGAGAGTGAGGCTTGGACGTGTCCAACATGCGCAACTCCAGAATTCAGAGATAAAGTGCTCACAGCTTTCCAGCAGCCGAGCCCGTGTGTGTCAGTGTGCTCGTCCGATTCTCTTAGAGCCTCTCCTCCTCCTCTTGTGTTCCACCGAACTAGTAAAGCACACCAGGGATACCCTCTTCCATCTCGTCTTGAAACAAACACACGGGACGTCGCTCTCCTGAATGATCGTGACCGAAGTACAAACGAAGCCGTGGTGCGGACGTTCACCGTGTTACATACTCCTTGGTGAACGAGTCTACATGGACGAGTGCTTGGAAAATTTTTCGTATAACTGGTGCACAGGAGAGGAGATGAGTTCCCCCTTGTGTCGGTGGTGAAGGCAAGAGGTGGGCGGAATATTTAATGAATATCTCGTCCCAGACTGATCAGGATCGGGGACGATGTTGTGCCACGTTCTTGCACCTTGCATTTCTCGAGTGACCTGGTTACACATAGGATAGTGACCTGGCTCATATAACACAGTGACCTGGATCATATACGGTAGTCACCTGGTTTACAAAGAATAGTGACCTGACTCATTACACGACAGTGACCTGGTTCACATACGGTAGTGACCTGGTTAAGTAAAATCTAAGTCTTTTCCTATCAAGTCGCTAATTCCTGCAGTCCTTTGCTTTGAATCCTGGTGACCTGGTGTTGCAGGGACGATGCCACAGGCCACAAGACCAGAGGACAGGGTGACTCAGGTCTCCACATGTGCGGGTGGTTCTCCATAAGTCTTGGTACCGGGAAGGCATCGCGAAGGAATTCATCCACGGGAATGATTATAATGCTATTTGGGGTACGTACCCCACCCTCTTCTTTCTTAAATATTGAGCATGCATGCCACACCCTAGAGCTCTGGCCTCTCTCAGCTGACTCCACCACCATCACCCTCACCACCAGTCCCACCACACCCTCTACACCATCAACGTGACTGTTTCTGTCACTACCACAGCTACCACGATCTCCAGTACCATCACCGCCACAGAGCTACCACCCGCATACCAGCCACTCTTCTCCTACTAAGGTATAAAGCCACCTACGTCTCCCCAACTTTCCCACTTAGAAAATATAACAAAGGCTATTACAGCATTACTTATGTTAAGTAACGAGCGCTTACCCTGCTGGAGAACGGGATCGTAACTCAAATCGTTCTTAACATACATTGTTACTTCATCTATAATCCCACGTTAATGGCTTGATGCTGAAAGTGTGGGGTTAACGCGATGTTGCCTCCCGTGTGGATCACTGCGTCCATGACGGTCACAGATGACAGAGTTTACAAGCATTTCCGTACGTAATCACCTTACTTAACCTCGGGGGTAGGAGGGTACGACCCTTGAGTACGACGTTACGACCCGAGAGCACGATTTTACGACCCTCGGGGTATGATGGCGTGGCTTGAGAGAGAGCATTGCCTCCCTCCTCAGCCTGATAGGGCCAGAACGCTTTCCGTGACTCGGTGTGATTACAGCGCGTAGATTCCCGACCAGATTTACGTTAAATTGTCAGAGAGAGAGAGAGAGAGAGAGAGAGAGAGAGAGAGAGAGAGAGAGAGAGAGAGAGAGAGAGATGGAACAGTGCACAGGAAATATACTCGCTCGTAACGAGGTTACCTGCAGTAGGAATTCATAATTTGGTAATAACTCGCTTGCGTTGTGCAGTGGGTTAGCGTTGCATGCTTGCCTATGTAAAGAGCTTGGGGTTCGAGACTCAGAGAAGGTAGTATATTTAAAGGCCACTTTAGCCGTTCATCTTTCCATTTAAGGATGAATGGGTATGTGGCATAAGCTGGGATGTAAATATGTGGAATTTGATAATGACCATAGTAATCATAATAATGATGATAATAATGATGATAATAATAATGATAATAATAATGAAAATAATAATAATGATAATAATAATGATGATGATGATAATAATAATAATAATAATAATAATAATAATAATAATAATAATGATAATAATAATGATAATGATAATAATGATGTTAATGATAATGATGATAATAATAATGATAATAATAATGAAAATAATAATAATGATAATAATAATGATAATAATAATAATAATAATAATAATAATAATAATAATAATGATAATAATAATGATAATAATAATAGTGATAATAATAGTGATAATAATGATAATAATAGTAATAATAATAATGATAATAATAATAATAATAATAATAATAATAATAATAATAATGAAAATAATGATAATAATAATAATAATGATAATAGATCAAATTGCTAGCATTTAATGAATCCTGATCATAATCATTCTGGACTGAAAGAAGACAAGAATCAGATTGGTAACTGATTTTTGACGTCACATATGGACAAAGGACATCCTAGGGTTAGTAGGTTTGTCTTTTGTTTTCGTAAGACTCGTAGACACTGACGTTATATCAGCGTAACAAGATCTGTATCATATATTCCGTCAGTCTGGTTCAGTTAACTTGATGTTGCTTGAGGTTTTTGTGTTGGAGTGAACCACCATTAGGGAAGGGCTGAGCAGTCGGGCGGGGAACAGAATAAATGGAAACAGAAAAAAAGTGAGAGAGGAAGAATTCAGCTTTGCCAATGGGGACGGATGTTAAACACACCGAGGACACCATTTCCTTACGGAGGAGGTGGGCGGGGCGAGCTGGTGTCGGACCCTCCTGCAGGGGAAAGGGTCCTCCGGCACACACACACACACACACACACACACACACACACACACCGCCTAACTCCACTTTAGGAAAGTTAAAAATCCTGGATGACTGGGATCGAGAGACTCGTAAAAATGGTCCCCCTCTCTGGCTGCTCCACCACACACTCTCTCTCTCTCTCTCTCTCTCTCTCTCTCTCTCTCTCTCTCTCTCTCTCTCTCTCTCTCTCTCTCTCTCTCTCTCTCAGGCATCACAACAATAGGCCTGATTGAGACACAGTCCCTGGGTTTTACAGAGCAGATCTCAGGGCAGACTTGACCGCTCGCTAAACATCTTCCCGTACACCTCCACCCCCTAGACCACGTAGCAGCGGTGCGCGCGGGCGGTGAGAGCGTCTCCTCCTCCTCCTCCCCCTCACGTCAGTCGGTCTGTATGGCTGACTGTGTTAGCACTGTGAGGTTTTTTTCTACTCCATTTGATAGCAGTGACCCCGGGAGGGATACCCATCAGGTCCATCATATTGGGAACCAGAATGTCGTCTGGCAAGAGCGGATCGTGTTTTCAGAACCCTCGCGTAAAATTTCCATAATATGGCGTAATATTTCTCCTCAGTATAGCGCGCTCTGCTGTTAAGGCAAGTGCTTTTGTTTTCGAAGTTATTTTATCCCTAGATTACCCTTCACTAAAGTTTCACTATTAAGCTTAATAGTACCAGAATATTATTCATCATGAATAGGACATTGAGATTTTAATACTTTTTTTAAAGAAAAAATGATAAACATATGCTGGGTATTTTTCAGAGAAAAGCAGTTTTGTCTCAAAATTGGAATGTGCATATATATATATATATATATATATATATATATATATATATATATATATATATATATATATATATATATATATTCCTATAAGTCCTTGGGGAAAATGAAACACGATAAGTTCCCAAGTGCACTTTCGTGTAATAATCACATCATCAGGGGAGACACAAGAGAGAAATATAACAGTCAGTCTCTTCGATGTATATCAACTGACTGTTATATTTCTCTCTTGTGTCTCCCCTGATGATCTGATTATTGCACGAAAGTGCACTTGGGAACTTATCGTGTTTCATTTTCCCCGTGGACTCATAGGAATATCTTGATCACGCGCAAAATTGTGATCCTTTCCAATATATATATATATATATATATATATATATATATATATATATATATATATATATATATATATATATATATATACAAATGGCACGAATGATAAGTTCGGTGAAGCAGTGTTTCGTATCTTGATCTTGTAACTTGTTCGCTGTATAAGAGAACAGATAAACCGTTTGTACAGTGAAAGCAATGAGAACGGTTTTTTTTTTTCTTTTCTGTTAACATATGGTCAGTAGTTGGGAGGGTTTATATTATCATCATTTCGGTTCAGAGGATTTGTTATGGAGGAAAAAGTTTGGACGGCCGTTGAAAATTAGTGTTGGTCATTTCTAGCATGAACATAAACACGCCCACACACACACACACACACACACAGACACACACACACACACACACACACACACACACACACACCAGCCATCATCCTCACTCACCTTCATAATCCTGTAGTAGAGATGCAGACACGATGCACATCACCACACCAGCTGCCCATCCCCGCCACAACCACCACAGTTCCATCTACCTCCAACCGTTCTCCTCACCTCGCGCCAAGACCTCCTCCAGCCCCACCTCACCCGTCTTCCCGGCTCCCTGGTCCTCCCTTCCCCACCTCTCCCAGTCTTCGTGTCGTGGGCAGCGTCAGGACGCCCCCACCACTCACCAGCGGGAATGAGAACGCAGCAAATGTCCCATTCGGTGTATTACACCAGTTATGGACGCCCTCACCAGAGGTGATTGTAATATTTTTTTTTTCTTGAGTTGCAGAGGCGCAGGATTTACCATTATTCTTCTCAAGGACAAGAATGGTAGCTTGAATTATTTCCTCCCAGCACGAGCAATATAATTACGGTCCCCTGCTCATGGCAAGTGGGTTCCAACTCGTCACACACATGTCGCAGGTACATTTACAAGGTACGCTACATGTACATCACAAGTACATCACAGGGATATCCAGGTCACACGTGCAGTAAAGGTATGTGGTGTGGCGTTAAGAATGGCTCTCGAGTCAGCCGGCTGCCGATTAACGAAGCAGTTTGTCATTTGCTTGTTATATTTGTACATAGTTCGTGATTTATGAATCGCCTGTGCGTCGTGGTTCACACTAAGAGCTGTGTTGCCTGTGCCCAAAAGCTGGGCGTAAGAAATGCAGGGTGAGTTTGGCGCCCACAGCCTTCGTGTTGGTCTCACCCATATTTTGCCTTTTTCAAGAAGTGCATCCGGTATTGGTCCAGGGTCGTGTGCGTACTGTGTGGGGAAGGTCAGTGACCATATTACTGGGGTATGATCACGTGCGACAACCTGGGTCGACTGTTTGTAAACCAATGCATGATATATGGTGGTGATCCTTGGGCCAAGATGTTTGGAGAGTTTTAGATTAGGAATGAACCACATTATGATATCAGGCCATTTTCCTGGACGCCACAAATCACTGCCCAAATGCTAGACGTGGCAGCACTCGCGAACGAGTGGCTCCCACTCTGTTGTCATCCTTGTTGAAAAAAAAAACACTCGTCTAATTGTATAACGTGAAGATACAAGCCAAAGATTTAGGTTTATTACGCTAATCCTTTCACTGAGTGATATATAATGAACCTATGATCCCAATAAATCGTAAACAATGCGTTCATCAACTCAAAGCGTGGAAGAGTTCAAGAAAACAGGTATGATGTGTGCGCGTAACATGACAAACAAGAGACTATAAGCAAGACGCGAGGGAAGTTGATCCTTAGAGGTGAGACGTGATGAGGGGAACGTGCGCATCCACAAGCGTCGGGAGGTGACCGTGGGCCTGGGAAGTCCCCACCCGTCCTGTGACGTCTCACCAACGGTTTGGTTTCCGGATTTGTGCTTGTGTCGCACGCTCCGCTTGAAGTCGTAAGCATCTGAAAGCTCAAGCTATATTTTTCCGTGGGAGGAAAGATGCCTCCCGTGAATGAATGAAAACGTTAAAAGATTTTCTTACCAGTGCTTAAGAATCGATCGATCATGTAAGAAAACCTAGCATACTGTTAGGGCATTTTAAGCATCATCATCACTTACCACTGTGGGAGTACCGCTATCTGAGGGCCGGGAAGAGAGTGCTTCCCTCTATGAAAGGGCAAACGATTAAATTGCTTTCTCCACCTCGCAGGAAGTCTCGGAACGTTGATAGATAGAGCCCTTAAACCATTTCCGGGGTGGAATAAGAAACGCATGTTTGTTCTTTATACTTTCAGAAATCATCCTGGTTGATCTTTTTTTTTTAATTGATCGTTCGGGGTTTTGTTGAAATTAATCATATGCAAGTATATTGTCATTCTTTTTATTGGAACTAAGCTTTTGGTGGTGTAGTGTGTATGTCCGTAGTATGATGGGGCACTTAACCTCTTCTACTTGTTGACATGAATCAGTTTCTTTAAGAAATGCATTTGAAACAGCAAGTGGAAAACTACACTCAGTATATCCCAAGACTCTTTAAAATGCAACCACGGTAATGAAGACCGAGAAATTACCACTTTATTGCCCTTCATTAACTTCTTAATTAACCACCACAGTTGACACCACTATCAGTGTCATCATAGCCACAGCTGACACCTCTATAACCGTCACCACCACATAGGACACCAGGTAGTTTAACCTGGTTACCGTGGCGTACACTTGCCATTAACCCATCCTGACCTAACCTACCAACCAATTCATGCTGTCCTAGCCTTGCTGCCACTTCGATACAGATTCCTATATAGAGTTGTACTTTATGAAATTCGAACTCACGACTCACGGAGCTTAAGCCAGCGACTGAGCCAACGAATCATGTAACAGAGTGAACGATGAATCCAGCGACTTGACAGCCGACCGTTAAGGATATAATGGAGCACCATTTGCGCGTCGCTGACTTCACTGCCAACACGACTGTCACCTTGGCACCAAAGGTATATCCCCATCACCTCTGCGGTTTCTGAGTTATAGCCTTGACGTCAGAACAGGCAGTGAGCAAATAATCTTGTCACAAAACATTTGGGTCCACGAGACTTCTACATAAAAGTTGGGGAGCAGTTTGTTGAAAAAACAAAATTAGCAAAACCAGCTGAAACTCCAGCGAAATGAATCGCACGATATAATTTGTTTCACATGAATCAGGGACGTGGAGGGGGGTCTTTCCGCAATGGTAGGGGACTCCCCCCTTATAACAGACTCGGCCCACCTTCTCCCCAGGGAAGAAAGTGGGCTTCCTGTCCCCCCGCCTATCACAGCAGGGGGAGTGATTCCCCAGGATTTACCGCAGTCTTTTTACGAGAAGACCTTATTTGAAACTGGATGAGTGACTGTGGCTGCACCACCTCCGTTGTTGCTAGCTTCTCCTACATCAGCACCAACAGCGCTCTCACCACCATCACCAACAGGGGCCTCTGTGGTGTGCCGGGTAGCGTTATGGGTTGGTCGTTCTGTTGGTGCGAGAGTGTGGATGGTTCTTGCGGATGCTGTCATGACACTAGCCAGAGGCCCTGGTGCCTCCGTTAATCAGGTTAGCTTAGTTGTAAAGTTTATTGTTCGTGAGGCTCGAGAACGCAGACTTCGTTTCGATATGTGTCCCTCTGAGTGAAGCGTGCTTGAGAAGGAAGGTGATCTCCTCCAGGCCTACGTCTGTGCTTCGTCAGTAGTTTCTTTAGGGCGAGTACAGTGCCACACCAGGCACCGTAGGACTTTGCGTCGAGACGATCTTTCGTGCTTGTGTTTCAGGAAGGAGGAACGTCGGTGACTAACACCGTCTTGGACTTTGTTTGCCACATTTAGATACTCAATCCAGAGTATTTTAGGTCTACACCAGTGGACTTAGGTCTTCATTAACAAACAGCCAGTAAAAAGGGGACTGACTGAGTACAGAGGTATCCAAAACCAGAGGAAAAGCCCCTTTGGCCTGCGGATCTTTAGAAAGCTGAGTTCAGCAGTGGTGACTTACGAACTCAGGGAGATGATCACGCACCCACATATAGATATCACGAATAACATGTTGAGGAGAGTTTGTGATGGTGAGTGATGTTGGGAAACCTGTTAGATGATAAGGTACCTTCATGCCACGTAGTTGGTAGACATGGGCCCGAGGAGCGTCATGAGCTTGAGGTTTCGATCTGTAGAGAGTCGTATTGGACGTTTCGTTCGCTACTTATAGTCTCAGGTCGAGTCTGTCAAGGCCAGGTGCAGCGACAGTGCGGGTCGACAGGCCGGGTCACCTGTGAGGAGTTAGGTTGTCGTATTGGTCGTGTTGGTTTCCAGCTGCTGCTGACTTACCTGCACGGTGGGTGACACAGGTGCACATCTGCAGCATCATGGTGTACGACTCGACCAGTCAGTGAAGCTGCCTGGCCCTTTCACAGAGGAGGTGCGGGGTTTCCCACAGGTCTCGACCACTGTGCTTGCCGGGGCTGCTTTGAACGATGAGGAGATAACACTGTAAGTGTCCGGACCATGAGTGGGTGAAACCCTGGCGATGTGGCAATCTGTTTATATAAACTGTCAGGGAGAACGTTACAAAGGCTTTTTGATGAAGCCATGGAACACGTCGATATGACTCTTGATTGTAACGTTACAACGTTTGGTTATGATGACGTTGACATTAACCTGACGCAGAAGGGTTTGCTCAAACGTCACGCATTCATCTTCAAGGGTCGTATCATCGTGCCCAGGGGTAGTACCGTCATGTCCAAGCGATGCAGCATCGTGCTGGAAAAAGTTACACTTTAAGTGACCTGATGTAACTTTGTGTCGCTGGCCGCGACTGCTGTCATCGAAAGGCAACGACAGTGTCATCCCGAGTCTTATTTCTCCGCTCTTTTGGGAGGAGGAGGAGGAGGAGGAGGATGCACGGATTAGATAGCATTAACACCAGTTGAGGAAGAGGGGATGGTGATAGCGTGAAAGGATATGGGTGTCAGTTGTGGTGATGTTTGTTGGTCGGTGTCTTCATCTCTCCACCGTGGCATGGCAAGGAGAAGGCAACCAACTGGACGCTACGTACCGACCTTCTCTCAGCCGCCACTGAAATTATTTTGAAGTCTTGTGTCGAGTTGAAGGTGTTCGAGTCTGAGAAACTGCCGGATACTTGAAAATGCGGAGGCGGCCACTTGGAACGCTGCACTAAATATTGGCCTCACGTTGGGCGAATTTTCATCAGCTAGAAGGGGTGTCAGTTACGGTGGAGAAGCTATTTCTGAGCCCTTCTCGCTTACATTTAGGGCGAGGCGGGTGTGGTACCCGTATCCACACGCTTTCCAGTACATTATGCGGGCTAGATACCGGGCAGCGAGTCAGCCACGGTGCATTTTCTCGTCTCTAATGTAATGATCATGAGCAGGTCTCACGGAGGTCCCAGTGCTACGTCCTAAGGTCTTTGGTCAGGAGAAGCTCTGAGGATTGTACACCCTTCAGACCGTCCATGACTTGGGAAGGCTCCACTGATCCTAGCCCTGCATGCGGCAAGGACAGGTTTGGGAACCCGCAGGGTAGAGGTGCTTGGCTATAAGTATGTGTTTGTGTGTGTGTGTGTGTGTGTGTGTGTGTGTGTGTGTGTGTGTATGAGTCCGGCACAGACTACGGTCCTTTTATTGCACTGTGAATGTCATAATTTCGTAAAGAAGGCTAACTTGGATGGAATGACGACTGCACTCCAAAGGAGGCTAATGCTTAGAGGAAAAAAAAAAAGAAGAATTTTCTAGGCATCACTGGAGCGACTGTGTTCAAGTAGGAACGAAAGTTATGGCTGGGTAAGACCTCAGCCCAGCACTTGGAAAAGAGATAATTTCCCTAAGGTGATCAGGGAACATCCCACAACTTCCAGGTGAAGGATTTATCGATGATTTACAATGGGGACGTCGAGCCAGGAGGGTGAGATCCTTTGATCCTCCATGGTCGTCCTGGGGAAAAAGTTGGGTCATTTTTCATATGCAAACATCTTGAAAATCCTATTCACGTCCATATGGATGTGTGATTAACCTGGGGAAAAAAAAAAAGAAGTCTTATTTGTCCGTGACGTTTTCGTCGCGTGATTGAGTTGACCAATTCGGGATGGTCGGAGGCATGAAGGCGTCCCGATCAATATGCCACCACCTTCAGGCCACGCTCTGGGATATCATCATGAGGCAGAGTCGGTCGGGAAACACGAATCCGAGGATCCAATTCACCTTTCTTTTTCTTCATGGTCCCTCCCAAATGGATTTCACTAAATTGAAGAGGCAAGACCGTGTCAGACCCTTCACTTTCCTTACTCGATGGTACTATTACACCGCCAGACTTGTGGGGGGGATATGACAACAGAATGTTACGGAGAATTGCCATACCTCCAGAATGAAAGGTAGAAAAGAAATGACATGACGAAGGAAATTGACCCAAGGTGGTGTTGTGAACGTTGAGGTGGTAATTCTACGTACCGCTGAATCATGCGAGAACGTGCTGGAGGGCGAGTGGAGGACTGGTCGCTGGAGGAGGCAGTCTTTGCTTACAGGAAATCCTTGAACCTCCAGGACTTGGGGATTTTACGGTCTGAGGGCTGCCTTTCACACATCGCTGTTGCTTTCATCGTAACGCCAACGCCTAATGTTAGATGTCAACATAAAAATCGTCTTGGAAATTATGAAGAAACAATGTGACATGCGAAAATCAATTTTCACCCGTATTGTTTCTTTTGTTTAATATAGTCTTTAGTTATTCTTGATATATATATATATATATATATATATATATATATATATATATATATATATATAATGACGGTTATATTTCTTTCTTGTATCTCCCCTGACGGTGTGATTCTTACACGAAAGTGCACTTGGGAACTTATCGTGTCTCATTTCCCCGTTAACTCATATATATATATATATATATATATATATATATATATATATATATATATATATATATATATATATATATATATATATATGTATATATATATATATATATATATATATATATATATATATATATATATATATATATATATATATATATATATATTGAAATTCAGGTACTGTACCCATATTTACATCCTGTTCCTCAGTGGTGACGCTCTACCTTAGACCAGCCATAACCTCGATGAAGTTTTCTCCCGAGTCCACAAATGGTTTTCAATCCTTCAATGTTCCGGAGGCTGGAATGTGGCAGTGTGGGTCAGCCTGCTGATCACGCTGAAACTGAATCTGATTACTTCATAAAGCCTAATTGGACATGATCCATATTGCTGAGAATACCCAAAGCTCACCAGGACGGTAAGCGTAATTAGCCATAAGCCTATGTTATGGCCATTTATTAGAACTGGGGTGATAACTTGACAGTTATATTAATAGAGAGAATCTAATACTAAACGTATATGAGGCTCATCTTGCCATGAACAGTGTAATCCTGAAACCATATTACACAGTCGTTCTCGGGGACCTGACCAGAGAAAGTGATCTTTCTTGGTTACTTTATCATTAACTCCTTGAGCGCAACGTTACGATCCATGGGCAAGGTGGCCTACCTTTTGACATGACCTTTGAGGGTCAGGTTAAAGGCCACATTATCATACTAAAGGGCCGCGACTGTCTTGTTCAAGAGGTTAATGAAAAACAAACTAACATTTGACACTCCGACAACCCCACACACACACACACACACACACACACACACACACACATTATGCGTGTTACAAAGGACTTGGTAAACAGTCAACCATAACATCAGGCCACCTAAGGTAGGTCCTCTTGAATCCGCTCGTGCAATGTAGCATTTGCTCTCTTCCTCTCTTGTTTACGAGTGCTGCATTCCTGAGTATCGACCTATTTTTCCGCTTGCGGACTGCATCAGTTTCCATTTAATTGAGCCTGTTCTTCCGCTTGCAGACCACGTCAATTTCCGTTGATTGATTGCACTTGAATATTTCGCCATTTTAGTCTACTTATTGAGTATCCGTATTCATTGCTGCTTATTTCTCGCTGCGCTCCTAGTGTTTATGTAAGTCATTTGTTCTGAAGCTGCCGCCCATTCGTATCCTGTGGATGTCTTCCGCTTTGCCATACTTCGTTTTACCCAAGGGTTTTTCTATCTCCTCTCTCTTCACAGACCCTTTCTCCTTGTCTCTTCTGTTGGTGAGGCGTCTGTATCCTGTGGACATATTTTTCTAGCATGATTATTATGTCATTCACCGAGGAGTGGGTTAGAATTGCGTTCCCTTTGTGTATAAATGTTTAACTTTTCATGTGATATACATGTACTATTAGGGTTAGTTACATATCAAACCGTACCCTTGAAAGACTGTTTAAATATTTTAGTCTAGTGGATGAAAAGGCTGATTTGCTGATGAGTTTTTTTATTTCCATTTTTTTTTTTAGCTCCTTTTCAAGACGGAGAGGATAGTCTTTTCTTTTATCTAGTCATTTACATTAACCTACATAAACATGTTAAATATGGCCACCTGCTGAATAATACAATCTCCAGCAAGATTGTAACCCATACTAGATTATGGTCAGATCATTATCATTTTTTGAGTGGATGGCAGTAGCCAGTCTTCGCGTACCCTACTATTATGTTTCCATTAACTTCAGTCGTCTTATTGACGACAGCGGCAGCCTATCTTGTGGATCGTTTGTGTGCCGAAGCTTTGGACGCAAGAGAGCCGCGTGAAGTCGCGACGTCACGTGAACTTGGTAAGAAGTTTGGACAGATATGTGACTTCGTCGTCTACCCTTAAACTCTGCCAGCGTATCTGTCGGGTTGCCAGGTACCCTTGACGTCACAGGTAGTGCTGAGTGATGATCCGGGGATAAAAATAGATGAACTATACGTTGTTTTCTCACTGTCATTCATCCCTCGTTGTAGATTTTCGTTACGTTCTCCAACCGCCGTTGTTTTGCCACAGGTCACTGTGAACAGCGTATTTACTACTCCCGTGACACCAGACGAATGATCGCATTAAGGCCAATATGTTTTTTTGTTGACAGCGAAAGAACTTGTACCTCCCAGCACGTCGCTCGCTAATGAATAGTTTCGGTGACACACTTGTAGATGTGCCACTGTCGCCTGCACGCTTGATGTAGACAGGAGTAGCCCAACCCCAAGTATTCAGTGCTTTGGGGATCTCAACAGTCCATTTGGCTCTAATAACGTTACCCTTGAACGCCACTGCTGTCGAGTCATTCTTATACATCACTGTCAACAAATGAAATTCCCCACAAGCTCAGTTGCCAGGCCGCCTTACTGTCTTCTGAAGCAGCTAGTCTGGTGAAGGGTAAACGTATTCGTTTTTCTTGTTGCGCTGATGTACAAATAAACATTGTTACATAATCACGTTATACGTATTTTTCATTTACTATTATCATTTTTTTTTTTGGGGGGGGGGGTCAGTTCGTGTAAGTCTGTTATAAAATATCTTTTAAAACTAGATCTGTAATGGAACTTGTACATAAAAGAGTGCTTATATATATATTTTTTTTCACTTGGCCAAGCTTCCTCGAGGAAACTCACAAATTGGCATTCGATTCCCACGTTGTTCTGAGCTCCTCTCAACCCACCGCCCTTCACCTTCCCCTGATCCTGGGGCGACTTGAGGACTCCAACCTTGTTATGAAGAACTTACTGCGTGGCGACCTTCACTTTGATAACAATATTGTGTGAAAATGAATTTTCCTCGCAGTAAAATTCTTATTTTTCTTCAGGATTTTAAATCCAATCCACATTAGTAACAATGCTGCGAGGAATAGGAATATATTTTATGACCTGGTACACATTCATTTAGAGAGGAATTATTCATGCGTCTGCTATAAATTACTAATATTTATGTAGATATAAATTTCAGCTTTGTTTACTCTCGAATCGGACCTTTCCAAAGCTACATTCGACATTCAGAGTGTGGAACCTGCATCACTTCTTGGCATGTTACTAGGGCCGCCAAGTGGGATGCTAAGGCTGGGCGGCACATATGACAAGACGGCAATGTAACATCTGAAAATATTTCTTTAGTCATTCCTTTTTGTCTTATTCGACCATTTACTTTAGAAATGCTTTTGATTTTTATTTCCACTCTTAGTGGCTCGGGCCCCGAGGATTTTGCCTTGGTATCCTAGCTCTTGCACGGTTGAACAGAACCATCGTGAGGGAGAAGTATGTGCGAGGCTTGGGTTGGAGGGGTAGAGGAAGGCTTGGGGAAGAGCGATTGAGATTTCTCTTGTAGAGAAGAGAGACGGTGGGGGCAGGAGTCAGCAGGGAAGTGGTGTGTCTCTCGACGCTCGAGAACTGTGGCAGCAACAAGTTTCCTTACTGAGGACGTCAAAAGTGAGAGAAGTGTTTTCCAATGATGGGAACGTTCCATCAAGTGCAAGCGTTCGTAGTTCAAGTCGTATTTATGTATGTAAGTTGGAATTAATGTCTGTCACCAGCCGAAAGGTCCGGAAGCTGGACGCCGTTATCGTGTGTCTGACATACGAAACTTGAAAATTGCTTTTTTATTATTATTATTCCTGTCGTATCTCGTGCTAGATATATGACCAGCGACCTGAAGGAGGTTGTTGGGTTTAGCATTTGTTTTGTTGTTAGGTACAGTCATATATCCTTCCTCAGGTTATGATTTTCCTACTTATATATATATATATATATATATATATATATATATATATATATATATATATATATTTATATATATATATATATATATATATATATATATATATATATATATATATATATAGGTGCTGCGTAAATCAAGTTCAAATTTAGGCATGTAAAAGAAGGTTAAAGAACGTGTTATTAGGAGAAAAACAGAAGGGGTGACGAATGTAAAAAGATACATTAATAGATGCTGAAAGGAACAGCAGAAGCATATTCATGGACTTGTTAATATTCTTACGTGTGATATCAGTAGTGATCACATCTTGGTTAGTTTAATCTCCCTTATAAGATGATCATGGAAAAATGAGTTTGTAGTTCCAGCAACTTGATGTTGTGTCTATCTGCATTGTTCTCATCTTCTGTCTGTCTGTCTGTTGTAGTTACTGCTGCTGATGGCGATGTGGTCGTTGGTGAGGTAACTACTTCAATCTTGTATTCTAATGGAATATTTCTATCAAGTTGGGTGAAATTATTTTTGCAGCGCACTGTCTGGCGAGGACAACTTCCTCGTGATATAAAATTGTTGCGAATTTCCCATTCACCTATGAAGGGTTTGTCTGTTATTTTGGGAACGGTCAGGCTGGTTCAGTGACTTTGCCACTAAAGATCTAAGAGTTTCCTTTCCATAGAGATGCAGGACCGAAGTTCACGGTGTATCACAGATACATCCTTGCATACTTTCCAACCTACAGGGCCGGTTCATTGCAATGTCCCGTAAATAATACCTCTGTTAGTATGATGGTTTTCTCACAGGAATGTACTTTGATGATAATGAGGCTTTGAGTTTCAGTGAAATCCGCCGTTAAGTGAATCGTAAGACTTATGATGATAATTATATGCAATAATTCGGCCAGCGATCTCTAATGACTCGGTCCAGCGGCCTCTACTTTCACCCACATACTTACCAGTGATGGGGCCACACTCACTAGTGATGCTGCCGCATACCAATGATGGGGCCACATACTCACTAGTGATGGGGCCACATACTCACCAGTGATAGGGCCGTATATGTACAGGAGGGTCGCACAGGAACGTAAAAGTAACTATGACGTCTCTTAAACGCTGGTGGAGCTCCACATTCACCAGTTAAGTACAGCACACTGACAGCCTGGAAGGTGTGGCAGATGCTCTTTTGAGTGATCAGTGACGCCGCTTGGAAGATACTGTCGCGGAGAAAAATCCAGGACTACGTCCCGAAGCTCCCAGTACCCACCCGATGGACGCAGCGCCGAGCCTTCCGCCTCTGCCCGTCTGACCATAAGCGCTCGTTGCAGCCTAGCATATCCCCGAACTTCAGTCCACGATAATACGTTTAAACGCTGTGGACCGACACACTGGACTTGCTTAAAGCTGGCACTGCGCATGACTGATGCATCTCACAGGTTTTTGAGACATGACAGACAGGCTGTAAAAATCTACAGCTGCCAAGTCTCTTTTCTCATGGCAACGCGTTCACCAGTTACGGGTTTTCAAAATTTCGTAACGTTAAATGTTTTGGTGCAGGAAACGTCAGTTTTTTTTTTTTTCTTTACCACATTCGTGAAGCAGAGAGATGCTAGAAGGGGAACTACTGAAATTACACGTGGAGAAAAGTCATCATGGTTCTGTAGTTTTATGGGAAATTGTGTCTGTCTGATGATTATAAACATCCCAGTACACTCATACCCACGCAACTCGGTAAAGCTTCTAAAACACGTACATACGTCATCCACACACACACACACACACACACACACATGTGCATGAATATACATAAAAATCCATGCTTATTTGCATTTCATATAGACGCGCGCACGCACACATTCGCGGATGCACTTATGTTAGAAAAATGATATACCATTAGGGTTTTGAATATCAACGTCACGCTGGTCCTTGTGTTTTACTCGCCACCAAAGTGACCTGAAGGAAATTCCTCAGAGCTCCTGAAGGCTCCCCATTAGCTCCAGGTACTTTTCTGTGCATGGAGAGAATTGCAGAGCCATTTAGGGAATGGTTTTTTGTTATGGGGGGCGGGGGGGGGGAGGCACAGAGGGACTTTTATTTTTTAGCTGAGATGAATATCATTAATGTTGACCCTTTTTTTTTGCTGGGGATCAGATTTATATATACTTTTGACGGTAGCTCAGTGGTGGATGGTAATGGAAGGCTCACGACGGGAAAATGAATGAGGCGATGCACTAGTAGCTCATGAAATATGATCCAGAGTGTTTTGCCTGAGTTTCCTTGGCTTCAGATGTATCCCTTATGCCGCATATGAATCCTCCCCCATATATATATATATATATATATATATATATATATATATATATATATATATATATATATATATATATATATATGGGGTGATCATAGCCTAGCGGTGGTCCCACCTCTTACGCAGGGGACCCAGTTTCGATCCTGGCATCCTGGCTGTTGGAGGTTAGTATGTTGCATAATTATATATATATATATATATATATATATATATATATATATATATATATATATATATATATATATATATATATATATATACATATATATATATATATATATATATATATATATATATATATATATATATATATATATATATATATATATATGATACACACAGTGTAGTGTTCCCCGAATTCTGCCTGCAATCAGCTTCACCTAGAACGACAAGAACACGGCTATGGTCAAACACGGACATGCTCCTGCATAGATATGCGTACGTACAGAGCCCCTTCTCTCTCTCTCTCTCTCTCTCTCTCTCTCTCTCTCTCTCTCTCTCTCTCTCTCTCTCTCTCTCTCTCTCTCTCTCTCTCTCTCTCTCTCCAATGCAGTGATCGTTATGCACCAGCCCTCAGGCCCTGTGGCAAGATTTTTTTTCTTTTTTCTTACGGAAGATCGGCATGTTCCTCCACTATGCCTCCCCTCACTGATCACCTGAGGTTCAGGGTGAAAGTTGACGATGGTTAGTGGCAATGACCGACCGCCGTGGCTTCTGGTGGTCAAGCTTGGCTCCCGTGGATTACCTGATTATGCAATATTTTCTCCTTGTCTAGGCGTGAAGACCATTGTTCCTAATTGGCTAGCGGTACCTAGTTCACCTTACCCGCGTTTTCTTTTCCTATTGACGTAAGGGAGGGTTTACCGTGTATGAGTGTGTGACTTTACGTGTAAAACCGTCGAGAGCAGTGCTGCTGCTAGTGTTGTTATTATCTGTATTGGCAAGGAATATATATATATATATATATATATATATATATATATATATATATATATATATATATATATATATATATATATATATGACAACTCGTTGATCCTTGTGACTGGTGAAGAACTGCTTGTACACAGAATTGCCATCTCGTAGGTCGCCTGCAGACGCTCCCACCAGCGCTGCTTACAGAATGCCCGGGTATGGCAGCCGAACTGCATTAGAAACGGTAGTTCACGTCCTGTGTTCCGTGTTGTGAAACGTGATGGGAACGTTTGAATGATGCAGACATGACTTGAATATATTAAATGCCCTTGGCCAGGATCTTGTTGATGAAGCGATAAGCAGGTCTTTCACGTTACACTCCACATTCATACCGATGGAAAACTGTATCCCATTAGTGTATAGATTGCTGTCTCCTTGAAGAAGATGTTAGTTTACTTCCCTCAGTAAATGATGGACGTATGTCATACGCGGACCATGTGACTTGGGATTGGTGGGTTCCCTTGGGTCCTCTTGCCTCCCTCGTACACCCAGGTGTTGTACATAACCACAGAACACCACCCCCCTTCTCACTCTCTTACCCAAACCCCTTTTTCGCTTTACCTTCAGCATTAAATAATGTTGTAACGAAGGAGATCGCCTGTCGATGGGAATGAAATGTAACGAGAGCAGTCGCTGGGATTAGAGATATGAGGTGAATAATTGAGACGTTCTTAGGCTGGTCAGTTTGGGGATGTAGGGCATAACTGGGATTAAATGGTGGAACCAGTTCCTGGAGGAGGTATGTGAGACCTCACCATCACCGAACGAAACGAGTGAAAGGTATGTTGTTGAATACGACAGGACGATCCCTCGAGCAGGAACGGGTCGTGTTGTCGCGGTGTGGTCACCATTAGTAAGGGTCTTGGGCTGGTCTGGAGGGACCAAGGACATCAGATGTCCCACGCAACCAGACGTCGCCACTCGAAGGAATGAGGCGGGAGTGTGGAGGACGTGGTCCAGTGAGTCAGACATGGCAACATTGTGCCGGGGTGATGTGAGCACGGCACTTGAAGCTCACATGGCAACTGGCGAGAGGTCTTCTTAACATGGCATATGTAGCTGATACAGATCGGTCACTCACTATCTGTTTGATATTTTGCCGTGTTCATATTTTAACATCTGCCCCGCAACGTATCTGTACCACTAGAAGGTCATATTCAGAGATGATAAATGTTAAACGGTTGTGTGTTAATATTCAATACATGAATCCATATTAACCTCGTGTGTAGAAATAGTTCATTGGCCGATACTGTAAATTTCGCGACGGAATGAGGCGCCGAAAATGTAGTTGATTCAAAATACTGTACCAAATTGATTTGATAATTGATTCAAATGATTAACGTCAGTGATATACACTGCAGCATCCGATGAATGACGTATATCTTGTAAGAACTCCATTAAAAGTTTCTAAAGTATTATACGAAATGGAGATGATTCTTGTTTTCCCTCCGTTCTGGAAAATATCTATTTCCAAGGTCTCCTTGAACATTTGAAAACTATTTGAATCTTATGAGTCGTGATCACGTGTGTGTGTGTGTGTGTGTGTGTGTGTCCAGGTGCCTCATGGTGAGGGTGGTGGTGGCTGGTGTGAACCGTGCGTGCGTCTTGGTGCATGAGCGTTTTTCAGTTCCACGTAACCTCGCCCTCCCCAACACACGTACGTGCACGAAGTCATCGTCAGCAGTACAATATGGTCAGTATTCTGGGGGTTTTTTCTACGGGGTCATTGTATTACGTCATGGTGTTGATGTACATTGTTGAACATCATGATTTTGGATGTATTGTACTACACCCTGCTGTTGATGTGCTCCTTCATGCTGTTGATGTGCTGCATTATGTTGTTAATGTACTACATTATGTTGTTAATGTGCTACATTATGCTGTTCATGTGCTACTTTATGCATTTGATGTGCTACATTATGCTGTTGATGCCAGGTGCTGCAACAGGGAGGCAGTTCTATCCCATATATACATCGCACGGTATGTGTGTATATATATGTATATAAGCTCCAATAGGAATCCAGTGAAGTTGAGATTTATAGCGAGTGGCTGCAGGGGTATAACACTAAGTAATTAATGACGTTAATTACATTAGTTTTATCATAGGGTAGAATTATGTTCGACTGCTACGTAGAACGTAAATCGGGCGGGTGGCTTGGACTGTGGAGGAGGAGTGAAGGGATTCTGTGGGTGTATGTCCGTCATTTCCCTGCTGCTGTGAGTAGCGCAGCTCCTTCAGGGACAAGGGTCCTGGAATGATAATGATGCTAAGATTGGTAGTAATAGTACTAATGATAGTAATGATGATGATAAGCTACCTCTTCTTCTACTACTACTACTACTACCACTGTTAGTAGTTATGATTAATAATGCTTCTCATCATCATACTCATCTCCTCATTCAGTAGAATGTGACGTAGAAAGTTAGGAGTCCTGCTCATAAATTCATTCGTATATTTCATTCATTGAGCCATACAGTAATTACGCTTGTCAGGCTATGCTGGTATCTCTACACAATATGAACTTAACCTCTCCAGAATATATCTCTGACACACCCAAGGACAGGTGTCTCAGCACAGATATAATTTCTTATTTATTCATCTGTGTGTTTTTCTATCAGCTGATCACGGAACACCGTGTGACGTGGAATGACCAATGGGTGATATCAAGTGATTGGATAGGATCAGTTATTATATCATTTATAATAATTAGTGATGGGTAATATGCTGTAGTTATTGTTGTGTTTAGGGGATCAGAGAGTGGATTAAGACCATAAGAGTGGATTAAGACCATAAAGTGGACCAGGGAGACCACAGAGTGGATCAAGGAGGCCACAGAGTGGATCAAGGAGACCACAGAGTGGATCAAGGGGGCCATAGAGTGGATCAGGGAGACCATAGAGTGGATCAAGGGAGACCATAGCGTGGATCAAGGAGACCATAGAGTGGATCCAGGAGACCATAGAGTGGATCAGGGAGACCACAGAGTGGATCAGTGACCAGATAGAAGAATATACTCACGTCACTTCAGGTATCTCAACGTGGTTCTCTCCCTCACAGAACCCCTGGAGGTGGAATCATGAAGCAACACAGAAGATCTGCTTCAGTTTAGATTTCAGTTGAGTGATCATAGGATGTGGCTACGAGTGGTTTGGTCAGGGGAGGTGGACCTGTGGATGGACCCGTGGCGTTGTTAGTTGCTGGGTTGTGTTATTGTGGTTGTGTGTGTCTCGCTAGTGGTGGAGGAGGAACAGCATCCGTGCCCCATATCAGACCACTTGTGCACGACGGTTTGGTCTTTGAGCACCACGGCGCGGCCCTTGAGCACGGTGGTACGACCCTTAAGCACTATGGCACGGCCCTTGAGCGCTACCTTATCACCCTTAGGAATGATGCGCCAAAAAAGATATGTACTTTTAGAAGAGAGTGTGTGTGTGTGTGTGTGTGTGTTTTGGTTGCCTGCTGATGAATAATGTATATCCCAACAGGCGATTCATAATTCACTAGTTCAGTGTAAATAATTCTTCATACAGGAATTCCCTTAATTATATTCAGGACAAAGATGAGCAATCAATGAACTGCACTTGCCATTCACTCATTCAGGTACGAATGATTCGAATGTAACGTATGAAAAAATGTGATGCATTAGAATGCGTCCTTTTGATATTAATGTTACGATTTGAAACATCTGTGCGAACATTTCAGAGGGGAAAACATTGCACTTGCTATCAATCCACATTGAAAACTTTGGGGTTTTTTTTCAGACATTTTTATTCAGATATTTTTGATTTATCAGTTTACTTTTCTTACTTTGGTAGTGATTATTATTGTTATTATTATTTTTGTTTTACCCATGTGCAAACAGGCTGTCCAGCATCTCCTTATTTTTTCTGATGACTCTTTCCTGATTATGTAAACGATTCATGATTTTCTTTAAGGATTTGATTCTTTGTTGCTTATATTTGTGGTTGACTAAACTTAGACTTGAGTCTGATGCAGTTAAGTTCAGAGTAGGCAAAAGGGTTTATGAATCTGTATACGTATTCGAATAATGTTAAATGAAACAGTTGTCTGTCGATCAGAGATATATTCATTTATATTGCATAGTGTTTTGTAGTAAGATCTCTTAAAGTAGTTGTAGTAAAGGTTTGGTTGATGTTAAAGAAAATTGGGGTTCGAACCAGAACACACACACATACACGCACACAAGGCCAGAGATTGTACCTTTAATAACAGGTACGCCATCGGTAGCAGCAGCGCGAAGTGGTTGGAAAACAAGAGATGAAGCTGACAAAAAAAAAAGTACACAGGTGAAAAGAAAAGGAAAGGAACACAGAAGAAAAGTTCTCGTGCTAAAGAAAGTTAGATATTGGAAAAAAAAAAAGAGAAAGATACTGGGTCTTTGATAGGTCAAGAAAAGACAAAGTGATGAAATATAGAAACGAGGAAAAGGTGTTGTTAGGATACTGGTAGAAAATGTTAGCTGATGCAGTGGAAAAAAGGGGGATGTGCAAGCATGTGTGTCGAACGTGAACTTGATCGACTGGTGGCCAGAAAGAGGAAGAAGAAGAACTTAATCGTGAGGACCACAGACGATGTGCACAGAGGAACGTGAAATGGATCGAAAGACACAGAGCAAGACTCCTGCAGAAGGAGGGGTTAAGACCACAAGTGTCTGAAGTAAACAAAGAAGGAAAAAAGGGGGCGCCAGGTACTGAAATTGGACTATATGTGTAAATGCGAAGACAAGAACTGTACCGTAGTGATCCAGATTACATGTGAATACAGCTAGAATACAGGTATTTCACCTTATGCTTTCAGTTCTGTGTCACTTTGATGAGTTATATTTGTACATCTGGAGGATCGGATGAGTTGTGTCACACACCTGGAGTATATGTGATGAGATGTATGGTATACATCTGGAGCATGTAATGAGTTATGCTATACAGGTGGAATGTGCGTGATGAGGTGATGATGATGTTGTACAGGTGGGGGCATGTGATGAGTTTATTATGCCATGGCCACTGGGGTATGTGTTGTGTCGCACATCTGGAACATATTATGAGTTGGGTGATTAAAATCAGCAATTTCGACCTGCGGTATCGTAATTTGTGTGGGAGGTTCCTCTTAAGATAACTCAACACTGCTGGTGTTTGTACGTTGCTTGTCGGGTCTTCTACCAAGGAAAATGCAGATTTAATGCAACAGTAAATCATTTGATTACAGATTCATCCAGTCCGCCCAACTGATTCCTTTGAAGGTCAGAGGTCAAAGAAAACGTGGGAGGGGGGGAGGGGGTGATCGTGTATATTGATAGATTTCTCGAGACAAATTTTTCATCTTAATAATGAATCCGTTGTATTTTAGTTTTAATTATTACTCCTCATGTTACAATACCTGAATCCTGTTCTGTAAAATGATAAGAAATAAAATGGCTTATGGTTCCTGAATGTATGTGTGGTCGGGATTTTGAATATGGACGTAACGATATGTTGTTCGCGCGCACTTCACTGTAGCGCTGACATTTTCATACCACCTGGAGCGAGATGTTCTGAGACACTGATCAACCAGCCACGGGAGCTCGCCTGTGCCTCCCCTCCTGACTTACAATGACAACCTGTTAAGCATCACATCTCGTAATTAAATGTGAAATTCAGCGTTCCAACGTTCCTTTAACTGTCGTTAATGTCTTTAACGACTTGTTGAAAGTGTAATTACCTCATATAACTTGATAAAGATTAATATCATCTGGCGGTAAAGTTGGGTTATAGCAGCTATTCCTTTTTAAGCACTAGGATAGAAAGTAAATACTTTAAACGATAACTGTGGCACTACGTGCACGAGCGTGGGACCACAAAACCTCCTCACCCTCCACCCTTACCCGTCACGTCTTGACGCAAAGCCCCCCCTCCCCTTACTGTCGTTATGGATCGTATGACCGTCATGATCGATAGATGTGATTATAAACATAATCATTATGATATCAGGAGTGTATCCCGACTTACCAGGGGCTGCGACATCAAAGGCTACGTGAGGAGGGTTGTTTGTGGCAGGTCATCTTTACCGGGGTACCAGTGACCTCAGCGTTGGCACCGCTTGATGTGTTTCGCACTGTCTGCCGCAGCACACGCTGTATTTGATAGTCTACTTCCACGACTTATATATATATATATATATATATATATATATATATATATATATATATATATATATATATATATATATATACACGCCATGATACTTGCCTGCCGTTTCCCGCGTTAGGGAGATAGCGTCATAGATAGCGGAAGAAATTACCTCATCTACTCACGTCCATACACTAGCTGTCGTGGTAATGCCCGCTGTTCATAAACAGGCCCCACAGACCTTTCTGCGGATTCCTCCAACACCTTCACATACCCTGGTTCAGTCCACTGACACCATCTAGCCCACTATATATCACATCGATGCAATTCATTCTATCACGTGAGCGCCTTACTCCCTCCTGCATTTTGTGGTCACGAGTACTCGAAACCGTTTTGCAATCCCTACCCTCGTTCTTCATTTTCATCTAACCGTTTTCTTTTGTCCCCTTCTCTATCGACACATGTTCTACCTGTCAACGTCTCTTCACTCATCCTCTCCATATGTCCAGACTATTTCAGCACATCGGGAACACTGTACCCTCACACCCATTTCACCCATCTGTGCCTTCCTAAATAGTGAGATGTCTTTCCATACATCCTCAGTTCTCCCAGGACCTTCGCCCCCTCACCCACCCTATGAGTACTGCAGCCTCCATGATTCAGTTTGCTGCCATCTCCACCCTCAGGTATACAAACCACTTCACCTCCTCCAAGTTTTCTGAATTCAAACTCGCACCGCAACTAACCTTTCCCTCTCCAGGGCTAAACCCAATAACATTGTTATCATTCACATTTAGTATCAACTCTCTCCCATAACACGATCTCTCAAACTAAGGAATCAAAAGATTTTCCAGTCTCTCTCTCATCTGCCACCAGCGCTGTGCCACCAGCAAACAGTAACTTACTCCACTCTTCAGCAACTTCAGCCCTGCATGACTGCAGACCCTCCCCCATACCTGAAGACTCTCGCATGCACTTCCCTCAACCACCCCATCCACCAACAAATTGAACAGCCATGGTGACATTACGCACCCCTGCCACAGACCCACCACCCCTTGAAATCTAAGCTCAGTTTTGTAGGAAATAGGAATTGTATCATCAGTATAGTCAGGCATCGGATCTGCATAGAACTTATATCAACTGTTTAAATTTTTTTTGAAAATTTTATTTCTTTTATTGTGAATTTAATCTTTATTCATGCACACTTTTTTGTAAATCCTTTTTTTTTTTACCCCGTTATTGAGTATCTCCATTTATAGTTCACGATAGATACATGTAAAACGTATCTTCATGCAGATAGATCAGACTGGAATGCGTTCCGTTGATGCTGGATTGTTCGCTGGGTACAGTTGAAAGTAGATAAAGAAAAAAACAAACAAGAGAAACATGTGAAATGTGATAACCAGGTCCATTAGCTACACTCTTAGCGTGAAACATTTGAAAAAAGATTTTTTTTCCCTGTCAATACCAAGTGCCTCCAGAAAAAAAAAAAAAAAAAGGAATTTCTACCAAAAAGAAAATTTACATACTTTTAATGAGTCAATCTATATATTTTTTTCACTCAGGTTAATCTCTTGTTCAGATATAGCACAGCTTTTGCATTAGATGTATGAAGAAATGTTAAATATGAACGTGTATTTCACATTTACGAGCTGATAATAGTTGTTATTTTGCTTTGTTCACTCTTCAGGATATTATTAGATTTAGTATTGTCTTTTTATTCTGTCTGTGAGAATAAAGAAAAAGTGCAAGCACACAAGTGGAAAGAAAAGAAAAAAAAAAAGCAAATAAGGTTATCTGGTGGACTACAGACACTCATATGTGTCTTGATAAACAAAGTTATGACCTTGAGCGAGACGGTCTTTGTGTTGTCTTGCCTGCCGATGTGATGGGGGAACTTATGTATTACGTGTGTGTGTGTGTGTGTGTGTGTGTGAGTAAATCTGTTTTGTAAATGTAATATATAGATATCATTTTCTGAAAAGGGGCATAACTCTAAAAACTGTATGTACGACGCTCTTTCCTGTGAGAGGCTATGTAGGGGTGTGTGTGTGCTGTGTAATACCATCCAGTCTTTGTTAAAAAGAAGTGGATAAATGTTTTAAGATTGTATGACAGAGAATTTCCCCATTTTCTGTTACCGCGTCCTTGCGGGCAAACAACAAAAACGGAAGACTAGGTAATCCCCAAAGGTTGGGTTCTGTGTTACCCACAACATAAGATGAGTCATACTTCACGCTGAAGTATGACTTGAACTTGATTTTAAGTACTACGGGAATATGTGATGGGTCATGCTGGACCATGGCAGGGGCATGTAATGGTTCGTGTTGGACCATGGCAGGAGTATGTGGTGGTGACCCTTGTTGGACCATGGCAGGGGCATGTGGTGGTGACCCTTGTTGGACCATGGCAGGGGTACATTCGTACCGTCGTGCTGAAAGGGTTAATGATTTTATTTTTTTGTTTGTTCCAACAGTTTTGTGGTGCTTGTTACACGTTAGATTATTTCTCTTTACTGCAGTATCATGTTGTAGCTCACACGAGCTAATCATACTGTCAGAAAGTTGTAATTTTTCTTGTTTTCTCGTAAATAATATTTTTTTTCTTTGTGTTAGCTGAGACGGTACTGGTAACTAAGGCCTTAAACAAGGTCATCCCTTTATATATATATATATATATATATATATATATATATATATATATATATATATATATATATGTATGATCCTTAGCCAGGTACCCATTTTATCGACCAACCCTTACGGATTGACTGTGGACCGACTGCCGCAGCCACGATTCGAACCTATTCGCTCGACCCTGGGCGGCCCGTGAATGCGTCACGGTCAGGAACGCTGACCGATACACCACGGAAATTCATTTATATCAATGATGCAAGATTATTTCAGCAACTAATATTATATCAAATTTCTCTTAATTTTTTGTATACATATAAAAAAGAGAAAGTCCTTGCTTCATGACTCGTGAATGAAGCAATACGGGGTCGAATATTTTGAGCGCCAGTGATTCGTGTCCCTCAGTATTCTAGGAGAGCTGTGACTTAATGTCCTCCTCCCAGCAGGTCGCGGCAGCATCTGCCCACGCATCTGTACTTCCAGCGCTATTTATCGGAGCGGGGTCTTCCCATAACCTGTTGAGTTCGCGTTCTTGATTGGTCACGGCTCCGGCTACATCATATTCCACGATGCTGCCCCATTGGCTGTGATAGGGCTGCGTCACGACCCGTGATCGAGGATTGGTTGGTTAGCGGGTGAAGTGGATATGTCGGGGCGCATGCGCGCGTAGAGTAGTATGCACTTCTTGACTAAGTTAAAAGTCTGTGCGAGTGAGGAAAAGTTGCAGACTTTGTCGGAGTATTGTGGAAAGTGGGGAGCGAGCGAGCCAGCGTGCGCTCCGCCTGGCTCAGTGATCTCGGTGTACTTCGTGCTCTGCACTTTATTAAGTCGTGTAGTGTCTCCCTAGTGCCATCTACTACAAAATAAGTAAGTAGTCATTTACGTAATATTTTACACACACACACACACACACACACACACACATATATATATATATATATATATATATATATATATATATATATATATATATATATATATATATAATTGCTGACGTATAGAGACGCAGTGCATCTTATAATGTTAAAGTAAAAACGTTGAGCGCACCGGATTAAAACAGTTCGTGGCACGAGTTCCATTTGGTTGGCCCCGGAGGCCTGTCCGTTGTAGTATATATATTGACGAGATGGCTCTGCTGGTGTGGAGTGACTCTCGAGACGAGAGGGGGAGGGAGGGCTGTCACTCACCCTCGACCAGCGATGGGCCACCCTACCCTGCCACTTTAGCCTAGCTAGCTCTCGTGGTCCCACTAGCTCACGAATCTCTCTCTCTCTCTCTCTCTCTCTCTCTCTCTCTCTCTCTCTCTCTCTCTCTCTCTCTCTCACACACACACACACACACACATACACACACTTCAGCAGTTTTCGTAGTTAATTGTGCACGATGAGCGCCTTATGACATCTGGTTTCTTGGCCACTGAGCAGCGAGTCGATACCCGCTAAATCCAACAGCTTACGTAGTTCTTGGTCGGTACCTTCTTTCATCACGGTGATGGTGGCAGGTCCGGCCAGGGTCGGTCGTTGCCTTATACCATGTAAACAAAGTTGTTTCATAAATGTCATTCTTCAATTTTCGTTCGAAGTTACTTTGACGTGTGGCATTTTGTTTGAAAATCGTGTTCGATTATATTGTGTTCGTTTGTGTGTACGTTTCCTTGCTTGGCCTCATGTATTTGTCGAGTTTGTTTGTATGGTTATTTTGACCGGTCTTTGTCGTCTTTTTGTCAGATGGTTTAGCTGAATTTCAGTTTGTACTCTTGGACTTTTAACTACCAGACCTTGCGTGAATACACTTGATGTAGGATGCCTGTGACTTTCTGATGGTATAATCTGAGGATCGGGTCATCAGCGTGTATAGCAGATGTGCTGTATTGGTTTACGGTACATCATAGTAATACCTTTCAATTCTGCTGATGTAAAAGACATCCTCACAGTGAAGATGGACCAGTGTCTCCATATTTGACCTTATGGACCTTTTAACCGTTTGTAGAGAGAGAGAGAGAAAAAAAGAATATGGGCTTCTGTTTTCTGACAGTGACCTTAACTCAGCGCTAATTGGAGTTTATGACCTTTCCTCCGTCAGGAGGAGATGCGCAGGGAAAATGTGATGCATAATGCGAGGGGCAACGGTCTGTCACGGTGTGTGGGAACCACGCGAGAGGGGGAGTCGTGGAAGCTGGCTTTAGATGCAGGTTACCGGAGGTGACTTGAGGGTGGGTTGGAAAGTAGGAGGGAATGGTGGCAGTAGCATGTTAGTGCATCAGGGCAACAGTGACAAAGTTAGTGCATGTTGTCTCCCGTTCTCGATGTGACCCATTTTATCCTACGTGACATGACTTTTAAACTCCTTGAGTACGACCCTTGGATGTGGTGGTGTGACGACCTTTGACCTGACCTTTAACAGTAAAGTCAAAGAACCTCGTACATTAAGGTCGTACCGTAGTGCTTAAGGGTATGTAATGCACCGTAAGGGTCGTACCATTTTGCTTAAAGATCGTACCGTCTTGTTCTAGGGTCATACCACACCGTCGAGCTTTAGCTTAGGTCGTACCATGTTTCCCAAGGGGTTAACAGTCGTTATCAACCGTAACCTCTGAACAACAGAGGTGATTCACTGGAGTATTGTCATTCACCATCGACCTGTGATGAGGTTTCCCAGTTGGTACAGTTTCCCTCGTCTCCATGTCATCAGAGCGGCTGTAAACAAGGCCACTGTGTATACGTAGGCACGTCCTGTTTACAAGCCTCTGGCTCAAAACAGCGACAGGTGGAGTGACCTTGATAGTTTAATCTTATCGAGACGTTGTCGATCGAACGCTAGAGATGTGACGTCGGCGCTACCTCGCTGACGCGGGAGACAGCGATAAAGTATAATGAATATGAATATGATATATATTTAATACGAGTCTGTTCTTTGATTCGCTTTATATGTGCATCGAGTGCGTGTATGGGCTAATGAGCATCTAAAGCTATTTTCGACTGCTGGTTAGAGAATGACGTTGATATAGCCTGAAATGATCCTGGTAGTTGATGGGCCTAAAGCTGAAATAACCAACCAGCCAACCAATGCACTTCATCGTGTCCAACACCCACATGTCACATCACGAGATAGGGCCCAACGAGTGTAGAAATCCTCTCCCCGTACAGTACTCACAGGTGATTACGTTCCAGTAGAGAGCATGGGAAGTCATCTAGCACTGAATTATGTTTCGCATTCATCCCCGTCTACCTAGACAGACTTATTTTTTGATTCTCTTTTTGCCTCCCTGTGCGTAAAGGTTGTGATGATAACGTCAGAATGATCATTCCAATCTGTCCGTGCTTGAGAGGAGGCGTGGCCAGGCGGGAGCAGGGTTTTCCACGTCCCTCTCCAGACGTGCGCCTCTGCTGGTAGACAAGCGAACAGACTTGTGGAGGGATCGTGTGTGATGGAGGAGTGGTGATGTGGTGGTGTGATGGAGTTGGAGGAGTGGTGATGTGGTGGAGATGGAGGTGGGTGGTGTAGGGGGGTATTTGAGGAGTGATATCGCGGAGTTGGAGGAGTGGCATGGTGGGGGTTGGAGCGTACTTGTGGAGGGGTTGGAGGAATCGTGTGGTGAGGCTGGTGGAAATGGAGGGGTCGTTTGGTGGAGGGAGGGGGGGTCGTGCGGTGGAGCAGGAGAATTTGTAGGAGGTGGAGTCGCAGGAGTCATGCATGTGTGGTGAATTGGAGGGGTCATGTGGTGGAGTGGTAGAGGTCTTGTGTGTGTTGGAGTCACAGGGGTCCTGTGCTGGAGTTGGAGGAGGGGGTATCATGCCAGAGTTGTAGTTGGGGGAGATGTTGCTGTGGCAGTGTTGGAGGACGTGTCTTGAGCTGGTCCAGTCACAAGAGGGTTGAGGTGGGGGGAGTTGTTAGGTGCAGGTGTGGCTTACGACCAGTTGACTCAGGTGTTGAGGGGGATGGCACAGTCTTCCCTATGAAACGCACAACGTATGAAAATCCCGGGATTTTGATGGAAGATATCGCTCTAATACACCAGAAAGGAAATCGTTGCCATGTATGCAGCGATTACTTGTCGTGTAGCATTCTCTGCTTCTCTGTCGATACGAACATAAGGTCGTCATTCAGGCCTCGCATCTGTTGCTTGCTGGGCTGAAGAAGGCGGGCGTCGTCTGCAGGCGCTTGGGAAGTCCGCCCTGATATGTTGTGGGAGGGTCTGTCGGGGGGATGGCCAGCGCATGAAAGTGATACAAAAGAAATAAAGACACTTATGATGCGGCCTCGTCCTTACTTATGGTTATTAAAGTGTGTACTCACTGTCATTGCCAGGGATCAGGTCTGGTTGGGTGTTCGCATGAAGTATTAACCTGGTTGGCTTGTCTCCCTACACAGGGGGGGGACACACCCGCTCCCACACGTCAGGCAAATCTACGAAATTATATATATATATATATATATATATATATATATATATATATATATATATATATATATATATATATACGCAGTTAAAGGGCACGTCGAAGCTGATTTTGGAACACCGTTGATATCATTTTGTAGTGAGTGTGGGATGAGATGTGAAGATCAGGAAAAAAGTAAGACTGTCTAACGTATAAACAGACGTGACGGAGATGCGCTGACGTACTCCTCCCTACCTGTGGTTACGTCGCGAGTGAGAAGGCTAGGTTGTGTCATCGGAGTACCGTCTCGTCGAAGTTCTTTTTTTCATTACAGAGGAGTCCATTAACTCTCCCTAATAACGATGGTAGAGCAGTCATGGGTTGCAGGAACCCTTGGAGAAGGGTTTCTGGGGTTACATGTTAATGGTGATAAGAAATACCAGTAGAAATCGACAGAAACTACGAAAACCTCACTTCGTTTTCCCAGAGGGTGGAGATATATGTTGCTCTCCCATGTTATGTTCTATGCATACGGACGTCGGTGTCGTCTCTTGCGTCCCTTTACATGGTGAAGGATGTTCGCTAGAGATGTTCGTGAGCTGGAACATGTGTGTGTTTGCTAACGAACGCGCACAACGCCTAACAGATGAGAACATCTGAACGGTTTAGTCTACGCTTTACGTGTTGGAAATCAGTTGAGCCACCCACACGTCGCTGAGACACACCCACACGTCGCACGAGACACGCCCACACACGTCTCGAGAGTATAATACGACGGAAAAAGGAGAATCAAGGTTAAAGATGAAGACGTGCTGCTATGGTCACCCACACACGTCTCGAGGAGTAAAATACGACGGATACAGGAGAATCAAGGCTAAAGATGAAGACGTGCTGCTATGGTTGCCACCAGTGTTGAGGTCTAGGGCATTGTGTATGTGAGGGGGGGACCGGTTGCAAAGTGTTTGGGGACCTGGTTCACTGTTTGTGGGGATTTGATGCACTTATGTAGGGACCTGGTACACTGTGTATCGGTGCCTGGTGTACTGTGCATGAGGGTTTAGTGCTCTCTTAAGCGTATTAAAGGTTCTGTAAGGACGTGGTTCATCGCCTTGTGGGGGCATTGAATATTGTCTTTCGAGACGTGGTTCAGAGTGTCGGGACATGTCTCTGCCTCTTAGGGTGAGGTTCAGACTGTCGGTACTCGGTTCAGTTTGTCGAGACGTGGCTCACTCTGTCGGAACGTGAATCAAACTGTCGGGACTCATGACTCAGTCTCTCCCGGGTAGTAGGGCTGGGTAACCTCACCACTGGGGTGTTGGGGTTCATGTCTCTTCCTCACGACATGAGATCATCTTTAATGTTTACATTAACAGGCGAAGGATGGCGCTAGTAGGTGACGGGATGAGGCAGGCAGGCAAGCAAGCACAGCCCCGGCCCATCGCCTGGGCTACAGGTTACTGCTCGCATACATCTTAGATGCCTGAGTTCGACTGCCCTACCCTTGAGCAGGATGGTACAACCCCCCTTGATCACGATGATGCAACCCTTGGGTATGATGGCCCAGTGTTTGACCTATTTGTTGAGGGTTGTATGGTCGTGCCCATGGTTCGTAGCGTCATGCCCGAGGATCGTACCGATGCGTCGTGCTCAAGAACCTCTCTCTTCATGTCTGAGACTGGATCCTGGAACGGACCCACAGTCCAGTAGACGTAACACTGCTAGCCTAGACAGACCCTCACCAGCCCATATAAAAGCTGAAATGGAAAGACAACACTGGCAGTATGATTTCATAAGGAAATAAGAGAGTATGATAAAGGGGACTGGAGAGCAGGAAAGATTATTATCACTGGAGACGTTGACATTTAAACAGACCAGTTCTTGTGTCTTCTGGATCTCCTGCATTGGATTTGCTTCGTTTGTTTGACTTAAGAGTGCTGTGGCACCGTAGACCAAGCATGGCAGCTTACTGCAGAAGGCAAGGTGATGGGAATAGTGACGAAAGCGTTGGCCATCAGGCAGGTAGACTGTCCAGCAGCCAGCCTCCCTCAGGAGTGCTGGTGATCTTGCCAGGGTGTGCCGAGGAGCACCAAGTGGTGAGGCCCGTGTGAGTGGTAGGCCTGAAGTGGGCTAGAGATGAAGCATCCCTGCCAGAGGCGGGCCAGGGATGGACAAGGGACGGGCCAGAAGAGGGCCTCAAGTGGACTATAGAAGGCGAGTAGTTGGCCACCGACGTACCACTAAGGAAGGACCAGGGTCGGGCCACGGATGGACCACCAACAAGGGAGGTAAGGTGGGCCAGTGCAGCCATCTCGGCCCTGCAGAGAGAGGTTGTCTCACGGCCTCCGACACTGAGCCAGCCACTCCCTAACTTGTAATGAAAATCGGATTTTGCCGAAGTTGTGTGTGTGTGTGTGTGTGTGTGTGTGTGTGTGTGTGTGTGTGTGTGTGTGTGTGTGTGTGTGTGTGTGTGTAGGTTGGTTTACTTATATTCATGCTCGGACGTGAGTTCGTGTGAGATCACGTTTGAGTGTGAGTTTGGACTCATGTTTGAGTATGAGTGTGGCTGGCATCGCAGGGAAGTACAGGGGATAACCCTCGTGGGTAAAAACTGTGCCCCCAACACCATTACAGTTAGGCAGAGATGTGTTACAGTTAGGCAGAGATGTGTTACAGTTAGGCAGAGATGTGTTACAGTTAGGCAGAGATGTGTTACAGTTAGGCAGGGATGGATCCTCATCAGAAGCATGATCCAAGAACTATGTCTCCGGTGCTAGTATGATCCAAGGCCAACCCTCCCATCTCCAATGACCATCAACACAAGACCACACTACACCCCTTACCATCATCACTATTACACCCCCCAACCACACCCTCATCACCCCGCCTCCGTCATTACCACAGCTAAGGCCACGCCTCCGTCACTACCACAGCTGAGAGAACCACTCTTATCACCACCACTAAGCTGACCACTTCTCTGTGTCTACGTCTTAACCAGAAACCACGACCATACCCTCACCACAGCCATTACCTGTGGATCATCAGGTTGGCAGCGAAATTCTGAATCAGCCTAACATCATCATCATCACAAGTCGTGTAGAATACGGGCAGAGGAGACTGAGTCTGTAGCACCTGCTGTGATCCATACTGGGGGTCAATGGCACCTGCTGTGGCCCAGAGTGGTGGGTGGTGAAGGACACCTACTGTGGCCCAGAGTAGGGAGTATGGCCCAGAGTGCGGAGAATGGCACCTCCTATGACACAGAGTAGGGGAGCATGGCACCTGCTGTAGGACATGGCACTTTCTATAATCCAGATTGGGACCTGTTCTAACCCCGGACTAGGGTCGATGGCTCGTACTTTCGTTCCACAGTGGACAGGATGATGACACAGGATGATGGCACATGGCTATGGGGCTCCACGTCTGGAGACTCAACTTTCTATAAAGCATGAGTGCAGACGGCAGCCAATATGTCGGTAGAGAGAGAGAGAGGAGGTGGTGGTGCTCGCTGAGGTGCCAGAGTGAGTGTGGTCTCTGCTCTACCCATGTACTGCTAAAGATTTACTATGAGGTGGGCGGATCCCCCAGAGCTGCTTAACGCTGAGGAATATGACCCTCCCAACGTGGGCGTGTCCTCTGTGGGGAAGAAGGGGGAAGAAGGGGGGTTGATGGTGAGGGATAGGGCCGTGTGAGGATGATGGGTGTCGTCCAGGGGGAGAAGGATGGGGGATGGATGGGGCTTCCACCGTCAAATTGTACTTAAAGTCGTCATATTGAGAGGGCGGCCAACTCGGCCGATTTTCCGGTATCGATCGTGGTAACACTGGCGTATCTACCTGACCCCCCCCCCTCCCCCTACCCCCGTACCTGGGGTGCTGGTGTCTCCTGTTGATATACAAGTTGTTGTTGGTGTTGTTGTGAGCCCTTATTTGTCATGCAGTAAGCGAGAAGAATATATGTATAGAAACATATATATATATATATATATATATATATATATATATATATATATATATATATATATGTGTGTGTGTGTGTGTGTGTTGTCAGACGTCATGTAAGAGATAGAGAGGATGTGAGTCCGTGGATCGGAAGGCAGCAACTCACGCGTTGGTGAGGCAAAGAGCCCTGGTCCTGGTAGGGTACATGACAAACGGCGCGGTGCTAGCTCACCCCGCCACCATCACTAACCTCGATCCCCAGGCGGGGAAATACAGTGCTTCACTGGATGGTGGCTACGCCTAAACCTACGCCGACTGGTGGATCCCTCCTTGTACGCGTTTATATTGTACATCCATATGTTTGTTGGTGTATATATATATATATATATATATATATATATATATATATATATATATATATATGTTTCTATACATATATTCTTCTCGCTTAATGATGACATGAAGGGAGATAATTCCAGCGACGTGGTGATTCTGTGCCTGACAGCCGGGCGGAGATTGCTCTGCTCGTAACAGGAGATAAGGTGTGGTAATTTGCACACGATCGGAAATGTGTGTGTGTCTGTGTGTCTGTGTGTCTGCCTGTTCCACAGCTGGAAAAGCTAAAGGCTTATTGTTGAAAGGAAAGCGTAATGCATGGACGGAGCCTATCTGACGATATATATATATATATATATATATATATATATATATATATATATATATATATATATATATATATATATATATATATATATTATATATATATATATATGTGTGTGTGTGTGTGTGTGTGTGTGTGTGTGTGTGTGTGTGTGACGAAATTTGGCCAGAACGGCAGGGCTAGCGCGTAGTGCTCACTGCAGAAGAATGCACAGTTCCGGAGAACGAGAGACTGTACGCTTGTGGACTGAATGCCGTTGTCCGCGTATGGGTCACACGAGAAGACAAGACAGCTTCTACCTGGGCCAAAAGGGGGAAGACAGTCTCTTGATCCTACTGTTACCCTAAGCTGGTCTTACCGGTGTTACCTCCCTGGTCGGTGGCCTGACGACCGCTCATTATCAACCAGAGAGAGAGAGAGAAAGAGAGAGAGAGAGAGAGAGAGAGAGAGAGAGAGAGAGAGAGAGAGAGAGAGAGAGAGAGAGAGAGAGAGAGAATGTTTGAACATATATTAATGACAGGAAGGGCACGACGGTACGATCACTCCGGGTATCATAACGACCTGACCTTTGACCTGACCCTTAAAGTGTTGTTTGTTGTTAACGGTACACGAGGCTTTGTGTGTGTGTCTTTCGCTCTTGAGTGTGTTGTGGTCTGTGTGTAACAACGTCACTTAAAGTGCCAATAATCGGTTGTGTAAAGCCTGTGTGTGTGTGTGTGTGTGTGTGTGTGTGTGTGTGTGTTCCAGCAAGCGTGTATAACACTGTAAAACCTTGTTTTTGTTTGTGTGTCTTTTACTTCCTTTTTTTTTTTTTGGCGAAGAGTATTATTTCACCTTGACTTGTATCAGGAGAATTCCTTCGCAGAACCTGGTGCCCAATTAACTCCGCTGAATGATTGGGTTAGAAAATACACAGAGAGAGAGAGAGAGAGATAGCAAGGTTATGAAGACTCCACCAGTAATTGGCTTCGTTCAGTGGCCCTTAAAAAGCTTCCATTTTAGCCAGAGCTGTGTAGGAGTCGTGCTGATTTGCGTAGATGATGGTGACTGCCAGTGTAGATAGATCTATGGATATCTGTATGAATAGGTAGACGTAGAGTGAGACTATGGATGTTCATTCGTCTTGCCATCTATCAGATGGCTGGATAGACAGCTTGACTTTCATAAGCTCATTATCTATCGAAGACAGATTTCGTAAACTCATTCTCTATCGAAGACAGTGATTTATGCAACTCGACATCTATCGAGGACAGTTAGATTTCGTAAACTCTATCTATCGAAGACAGTGATATCTTTAACTCAATATCTATCGAAGATAGTTGGATCTCGTAAACTCAATATCGGTCGAAACCGGTGAGGAAAGTCTTAGCCCAGCGTCCGTCGACCAGCAGTAACGGTCAGGAAGAATTCCATACAAATACGATTTCCGTCCATTTTACCCCAGTGGGGCGACAGCGCCGTCAGTCTTAGCTGGTTATTGCGTCGAGGTGGTGGCTGGACGGGTCGGGTCGGGTCGTGTCGGGTCGACCGGTTGAGCGACCTTACGAACGTCCTAGGCTGGTCGTGAGGGGAGAGACTGGTCGTAAGACGGTCGCGACCTGTCTTGGACGACCCCTTCAAGTGTCGTTAAAAGTCGCTAATGGCCTCAAAGTTAAATTGATCGGTCAGCATTACGAGCGGTGGTTAAGGCCTCGCGAGTTTAGTGGTCCGGGCGCGGTTCATCCGGATTTCTCACTTCTCCGGATACATGGCTAAGAACGGCACATAATGCGGCCGTAAACGTGAGAAGTCGGACACATCGCTTGTGTCATGCAGCCGGAGGAGTCAAACTCGGACGGATGCGCTACTTATCCGGACATCATCACGTATTCTTCATTCATCCGAACACATGACGCGGCCGGATACTTCCATAAAACTGGACACTTCCCCCAACCGGACGTATCAGTTAGTGTGACTCACTAGACGACGAAAACAGATCGCTCACTCGATCTGGTCATCGGCTGGTCTTTTAAATGGCTGGGTCTGGTTACCAGGTGGGGCTGGTCAGTAGCTACGTCTGGTTAACGGCTATGTCTGGTCAATGTCTGGGTCTGGTTAACGGTTGGGTCTGATCAGTGTCTGGGGCCTGGTTAACGTCTTGGTCTGGTCAATGTCTGGGTCTGGTTAACGGCTGGTTCTGGTCAATGTCTGGGGTCTGGTTAACGGCTGGGTTTGGTCAATGGCTGGGGCCTGGTTAACGGCTGGGTCTGGTCAATGTCTGGGTCTGGTTAACGGTTGGGTCTGGTCAATGTCTGGGGCCTGGTTAATGCCCCAAGCCTTCACTAGATAGCCATTTATCGAGCATTCTCAAAGGGAAGGATCAACGCCTGCGTGTGCTGTGGGCCGACCGCTCATGTACATATACCTCAGTTCAAGTGGCAGTACCTGATCTTCGTCTTGGTGTGTTCTCCATAGACTTTATCCCCCGAGCGTCGGTGTTACCAGGAAGTGCTGGAGTTGTAGCAGTAAAATTACATGACTGATCTCATTCATCAATTCATTAAAATCATCGCGGATTACTCCAAGGTTATCCTCCCGCTGCTGGTTCGTTCTGGGGGCCACCGACATGGCCTTGGGCTCCACTGAACTCTCACACGTAATGTCCATCTTAGTTTCCAGGAAGTATAAAGATATCGTCAGGATGGATATCCTCCGGGTGGACGGGATGGTGTGAGCTGCTGGTAGTGGTGCTCTCTGGGGGGCCTGGCCTCTCATAGGGGTGGAACCAGGTTAGGCCGCCCCAGGGGCGCGGACTCCAGCCAGCCCTCACCCCTGTGCTCTGCTCCTCTCATTATCCCCTAAAGTCATTCACAAGAGACAACTTATAACCAAAACTCATAGATAAATTATTGACCTGGAGGGGTAAAGGATATTCCAAAAAAAAAAAAAAAAAGTATCTTAAGCTAAAAACTGCATGAATTGAATGTCGTTCAGGTGAAGTTTTCTCTCTTGGAAAAAAAGTGTTTAACGACGGCAGGTCGTTCTTAGCCGAAGGTGTTTAATTCGGTTAACGTTGTCAGATAAATCCGATATAATCCCCTGGACCGGTCCAGCCAGGCTGGCAAGGCGGAGGACCTCTCCGCCAAGCTCAGGAAATTTCACACTCGTTTATCCTCCCGTAATTATACGTTGAATTAGTTGCTATATATTCTCGAGATACTCAGAGGTGTCAGTAAACTTGGCAGTTGCTCTTCGGGGTCGTGTACGAAGCAGTCTCACTGTTTTAAGTTGTCGATAGACGGGAGGGGGGCAAGATTGCATCATAGGGTGACGGTTGTATACACAGGGCCTGGGATGTGGGTAGGGTGGTGGCAGAGCGGGTGCTGCCAGGTACGTAACATAAGGATGCATTTGGCGTCATAGCTTCTGCCTACAGCTCTCCACTCTAAGGAGGTCAGTGGACACATCACCCTAGACATTTGCTGGGCATTTCCTCCATTGCAGTGGGGGCTACGGTGAATTATATTGCGTTTGTTTTCACCGAAATTTTGTTGTCAACGTTTGTGGAAATATTTGGCGGGTTCCATTAACTGTAGAATGTCGCGGTGCCAAGAGATTAATGTCACTGGGGTAACGTGTTGGCTTTATCAGGGTGTTGACAGCTTGGTATAGACCATTAACACCCACCCTGGGTGATTTATCTAGGGGGGGTCATCTCTGTGGGAGGGGGGAGATGAGGGTCGTCGTGGGTCGTTCCGGTATAAATAATGTTGGGTGATGGTTTGACGACCTTAATTGCCAAACAGGAACTGGTGAGGAGGAGAGAAATGGCCTTGATGATCCCCACACACCTCTCACCAGGTAAACATCACCAGCCTCCCAATATCTCCACGTAATTGTTTAAACATTTTTTACCGTGGGTCATTTGAACGTCGCTATTGAAGAATAGTGAGGTCGACACTAGGTCTGGAGGGTAGGGTGATTCCGAGGATGGAAGGGAGAGAGAGAGAGAGAGAGAGAGAGAGAGAGAGAGAGAGAGAGAGAGAGAATGGAGAATAGAAGGATGGGTGGGGACGATATATGGCGGGATAGGAGAGCGGAGAGTGGTAGATGATAACGAGGATAGAAGTGGAAGACGGGATAGTAGAATAGTACGAAGACCTCGGGAGAACCTGCGACGAGAGAGAGAGAGAGAGAGAGAGAGAGAGAGAGAGAGAGAGAGAGAGAGAGAGAGAGAGAGAGAGATTTGAGGCAACACGTAGGACGCTTCCCCGCTGGGATACCTCCCTGGTTAGGGGTACCTGTTACACAATACCCTTATGGTGGTGGTGGGGGTGGTGTGTGGTGTTGCTGCTGGTACCGCCTCTGAGGGCCGTGAACTCCATCATGTTAACATGAGGAGAAAGCTGACTCGCGTGCTGGTGTATAAGAGCTGTGGTCTTCACCCGACATTGTGGCAATTATTGCACTCGCTCCCGTAATCACGTACCGGGAGATGCTAGGCTACTCAGGGATGCAGTCATTACGCTGGAGAGCTTCAAATCCATTTATGTGGTCTTCAATAACTTTGTCAGAGAGGAAGTGGTCAGTGCAGGCTCGTATTTACCTGGCACTGTAGGGTAACATGGTACGTCTAGTTTTTGATACACTACAGTTAGCACTGGTGTTAGATACAGTGGTAGGCTGTCGTGGGATGATACAGTTAGCACTGGTGTTAGATACAGTGGTAGGCTGTCGTGGGATGATACAGTTAGCACTGGTGTTAGATACAGTGGTAGGCTGTCGTGGGATGATACAGTTAGCACTGGTGTTAGATACAGTAGTAGACTGTAGTGGGATGATACAGTTCACACTGGTTTCAGATAGAGCTGCTAATTGTAATGTTAGCTCTGCTGGCGTTAGACGAGAAGATACAATCATACATTTCTATACACGGTGTGAAGACATGTATGATACACAGACTACATGATCGTACCACACGCCTCGGGGAACCAAACCCTACGAGTCGTGGTAAGTGTTCGCTGTCCTTGATCTGAGAGAGACGGAAAGAGCAGGGCATTTTTTCCTACTTCGGGTTGAGTGAAAGGGAACCCCCATGAAGAAGCAACGTAGGTAACTGTTTGGGACGGAATATACAGTAAGAGGAGGTTGAAAGTGAAAGGTCCAGCAGAGGTTTGGAGCTTGGGTAGTTCGCCTTACTCAGCTGTGATGTGGAGTGCAGCAAACTCAACTCGTCAAGGTGTGTCCAAACGTGAATTGAATAATCTGATTTACTTTATCTATTTTTTTCTTGTTTTGCTTCTCCTTTGTCTCGTTTCTCTTTTGTTTTGAGAATTTATATTATGGTTTCAGGATGTTTTGTTCGGTGTACTTGTTGTTCAGAGCTAATTTTCTCGTTTCTTTATTCTTTATTGTTTATCTTCTGCTTATCTTTATCTTGATTTTACCTTCATTTCTTCGTTCTTTGTCAATGCTTGGGGTAACTTTAGGAGCCACTCAAGCAGTGATCACAGAAGCTTCCATGCAGTGACCACAGGAGTCACTCTGCAGTGAGCACAGGTAGACCCACCCAGCAGTGACCACAGGACCCACCCAGCAGTGACCACAGGACCCACCCAGCAGTGAGCACAGGACCCACCCAGCAGTGAGCACAGGACCCACCCAGCAGTGACCACAGGACCCACCCAGCAGTGAGCACAGGACCCACCCAGCAGTGAGCACAGGACCCACCCAGCAGTGACCACAGTGGGTTTAATCGAAACTGGAAAGTCTTATTTGTATCAGACTATTGTTAACGTCACGAGAAGAATGTGTTCGCGAAGAGCGAGAGTAGTTTGTCAGTCGAAAGGGACAGTGCCTGTTTGGCTGAGCCCTTGGCCGTGTCAGCATCCTTGTCCCTCCTTGAAACCAAGATTACACTGATCCACAGGCGGTGAATCTCCTCGAGACTGGAGGGCGGCGCGCCGTGAGATACGCCGGATTTGAATACGTTCCTTATCGCGTTCTGATTCTCCGTCGATAGATACTTCTTACATTCCTCGCTCTGCTTAGAGACCGAGTTTCAACACGGGTCCTGAACGCACCCATAGATACGGGGTGGGAATAGGGAGGCAACACTCTCTCCCATCACTCCCCATACCAGTAAAGCCAGACTACCCCGTACTATCACTCCACCTCTCCAGTGATGCCACACTTTCCCCGCCCCCCCCTGCTATCAATCCCCACTCCAGTAATGGCACACACACACCCCACCCCTTCCTCCTACCTCCGCCATAATTGAGTTTATTTGTAATTACTGGGGGAGGCAATAGGTCTCCGGGAGCACCGACGGCCCTGGTAATCGTGCGAACCCTGAGGGTGACTTCGAAGGTTGGGGACACTTCGGGAATTCTGAGGAAGGGGACACCACAAGGAGGCGGAGAGAGAGACGGGGGTTGGGGGAGGGGTGTACCACGGAGAGACTGAAGAAGGGTGGTGGGTGGGTGGGGTTGGGGGGGATTATATCTCTTCATCTCTCTCTCTCTCTCTCTTGCTCCTGGTGTCTGGGTGTGTTGATCCTCGTCTGCGGGCTGGCTGGGTCTATGTTGGCAGGCCGGGCCCGTATTCAGCACTGTCTGGTCACAGTGGAGGTGAGGAGGAGGTATAATGGAGGCCATGGCTGGGGTCCCTGCCTGGACGTCACGGGTCGGCTTGATCTCTCCTTCATCCTCGCCATTTACGCGCCAAAAATCAACGCGCCTCTCACTTCAACCCTCCGCTTTTGCATTCGTGTATTCATTACTGTGCCTTCCACGTGCTTTATAGAGAGAGAGAGAGAGAGAGAGAGAGAGAGAGAGAGAGAGAGAGAGAGAGAGAGAGAGAGAGAGAGAGAAGGTGTCATTTACTTCATCTAGACTTGATGACTGAGTCTCCTGGCGTGTAGACTGATACAAAAGAGTGGTCGATCACCTATGCCACAGCAGGGAGGTGGATCCCGCGACCCAGATAGACCCAGAGAAATGTTTGTTGGATCAACAGATGGATGAGAGGAAGGAGGGAGAGGCTGGCTGCCCCGCACCACTGGGTGCTTCCTCGTCAACCCACGTCGCGAGTGGGTGAACCTCCTCCTCCTCCTCCTCCTCCGCCCTCCTGTTCCCGTGGTTTGCCTTTCCCCTCCTCCTCCTCCGCCGCCGCCGCCTCTGTCGTGGCCTGGGGTCTGTCTGCTCCTCCCCCGCCACCGTGAATGATGAAAAAACTTTACCAGAATTTTGTATAATGTAAAGAATTGTTGGAGCTGCTACGAAACTCTCTCTCAGGCAACACCGGCTGAGAAGATGATCATTTGTCGGTAATTCGTGGTCGATTATGTGATTGCGTTCCCGGGGCTTCCCCTTACAAGTGGTCACGCCTCGATAAAGACCTTCCCGCCATAGAGAAGCCGACCTTACCCTGCTTCTACGTGGAGTGCAGTCCCTCAGCTGCAGGAACCTGATGATAGAAATTCGTCTTGGGGTTGCAAACTTGAAACCCGGCCTCCTCACATGTACCACCCCATCTCATCAGCCTCGTCTGCCCTACCACTACCACCATCACCACCACCACAACCATCACCACTACTCTCTACCACACCACCACCATCACCAACATCGCTACTCTTGCACCACACCACCACCACCATCACCACTCCTCTCCACCACACCACCCCCAACAGCCCATGAAACAGGACCACCTCCGCCGCCACACTAACACACCAGCACATCCCATCAAGGGGTACACGCTGCGGTAGACGCCACAAATATATTCAGCCTTGGGCTCCCGCCCCAGCCAGGCCAGCAGGCAGGATTGCCGGGGTATTTTGAGAGAGAAGGTTCGCCTTCGTTATGGATGTTTTTAATAAACTCGTTTATCTCTCTATCTTATTCTGGATTTTTTTTTTTACTGTTGATGGAGTGTGTGTGTGTGTGTGTGTGTGTGTGTGTGTGTGTGTGGGTAAAGGGATGAAGGTGGTTGGTATGTGAGTGGGATTCCAACTCTCACAGTAACCTGGCTCTCCATGTCCCTCACACACACACACACACACACACACACACACACACACACACTGGCCGAGACCACTGGACCAGCAGACCTCACGCCGGTGGGCCTGCCGAAGCGTTGGTCACAACAGGTGTTGGTCACGTCCGGACAAGCGCTGGCAGGAATATATAGGTTTGTTTGGATGGCGAAGATGTTGATACCACAGCGAACTGGACTTCCCCCAGGCGGTGAATTCCGTCAGAGACGATAACTGGTTTTCGTTGTGAGGGTATGATACTGGGGTCAGAGCGCACAAGTTGCACAGAAATTGAGTATGATTAGTGTTAGAACCCTTTCCTGCTTCCTGGATAGCCATCCTGCTAGACAATCTGCTTGCTGCTCAGCCTGTCTGCTGGACATCCTGTTCGCTGGCATTTTTGCCCGCTAGGGTGAGGTCGTGGCTCAGGGGAATTCAAAAGGATTCGTCTTCGTTGATCCACTTCTTCGTGAAGGTGTTGGACTCTGCGTCGCAGATCTTCCAGTATCGCGTCTTGCGTCCATTCTAATACCGCACAACACCAGAGAGTTTATTTTCCTCACTATGGTTTAGATATAAAGGCAAATGGATTTAGTTCACTGGGTGAGAGGTGCGAGATTAATAGAAAATAAAGTCGGGCTGGAATGTTCCGTTTTCCTGTAAGGCTAATTTTGGAGTCGAGTGGCTGGGGCCCCCACCCAGCCAGGCTTCCCCGCCCCTACCACCAGCCTCCCGCCCGCCGCTCCTCCGTGTGTGTGTGTGTGTGTGTGTGGAGGGGCGGGGGACCTCTGGTGTTACCTCGGGAGGTTTAGCTTGGTAAACGTAAACACGCAGGTGTGTGTACTTGGCCTCCTACCTGCATCTTGCCACACTCACAGTACTCGAAGGGAGGGCTAGATAAGGGAACCGCGATGATCAGGTGATATCCACAGGCTGGCTCCCTCAGTCTCCTCATAAGATAATGAGACTTTAAACGACCGAAGGAAGCCACCATACCACCGAGAGGGTCCGGCCACTAGTGGTCCGCTATGGCCATGACCCCTACGGCTGCCACGTACATCTGGGTTAAGCTGGTTTGAAATGACTCCTTTTAATGTTCAGTTAATTCAGAAATGAAAACCGTAATGCATAAAAGATAAGTATAAAGCTTACGCAGCTATTTCCAGCCTCAGGTCGAACTGGGCCGCGAGGGAGTAGCCATCCCCGACCTCCTCCTGCTGCAGGTTGTGGCGTGGCTCAGCTTCCCTGTTGATCTGGAGACGTTTGGGAGCCCCCTCATTCCGCCACATCAGACTAGGCCAGGCTTGCTAGCCACTCGTGCCCGGCCGTAAAACGGTGGCCCGTGCGGCACAATAAACTAAATGTGTTTCTATATATAGTGTTGAAGGTGATGGAGCGTTGTTGGTGTACCTGGCGTATAAGTGGGTGGGCGGTGCAGGTGCCGACGACAGTTGAAAAAGATCTCCAGGTTCGAGCAAGAGATATACAACCGCGTCCCTGTAAGTTCTGGACTAATAGGTTCCGTAATATTGCTCTCCTTCACTGCATAGTTTTACCACATCGTGATATTATGTCCTCTGTCGCTGGCATGACCCTCTTAATGAGTGAGTGTGAGTGTATATATGCGTACATCGTCACAGCATACACGTGCCACATGTCAGCCCAAGACTGCACATGCACAGAAGACTCTCCCTCCCCCCGTAGAAAAAAATTTATAGCACATATTGTCTACAGCCCTGAAGAAGGCAACGGTTCCCCCCCGGGTCGCGACCGCGTCGTGTGAGCGGCCGCGTCATGTGATGCCACTGCAGGACATCCCTAGCCAGTCGGTGCACAATGAAAAATTTGCTCAGCTTACTTCCGTCTCGAGATTTACGACACAGCGAGTGTCAGCGGCCAGCAGAGAGAGAGAGAGAGAGAGAGAGAGAGAGAGAGAGAGAGGGAGCTGCTGATGCCTTTTCAGACGGTAGTGAGACGTGGTGAGACGGTGTCGCTGTGCCTCTAGAGACGGGAGATAGAGCACTGCTGGCACTCGACCGGGGACAAGATGAGCGGGCTGATGAGGAGGAGGACGGCTGATCGTCAAGTGGATGATGCGCCGGTCGGTCGACGGTAGAGGAGCGCACGGACGGAGCCCGTCCTCACAGCTCGCGGCCTCCTGCAGCCTCAAGATTTATCCATTGAGTTGCCCCGTCGTTCCGTGTTGGAGGTGACTTGTTCGATTGATTCCCGTCCTGGGCGGCAACCACCTGAGAACACCCGCTGGAAATTACTCCGGCGATGCGAGGCTCTCTCTCTCTCTCTCTCTCTCTCTCTCTCTCTCTCTCTCTCTCTCTCTCTCTCTCTCTCTCACACACACACAACACGCTGACGACAGACACAGACCTCGTTGCAGAATTACCTACCCCCTGAAATGGCTGGCTGTGCTCTCCAGCCGTCATGACAAGAAGCTAATTTGCAACCTTGCTGCTCACTGACGAGTGGAGATGAGGGAAGGATGTTGTGAGTTGTGGAGGTAGCTGCGACTTCTGCTGCAGACGAGGCCCGTCGTCCCACTGCAGGAGGTGGCCAGACGGTAGGTGGGCAGTGGACGGCCGAACCCTCGTGTGTCCTCCTGTGATTAGTGCCCCTGGAACTCAGGGTTGATATCCTCTGGTCCGAGGGGAACATCTTGACGTGGAATGATGATAGTTCATTTTGGAAGATGTTGTCGACCGAATTGAATTCATAACTTACGCGCGAAGGGTCGTAAAGTCGGAGGTGCTCGGGGTGTCACAATACCTGATTCTTTCTTATCCTTTTACTGTAGGTTGGGGAGGCAGGTCGGCTGCCTGGCCCTCCCCTCACGGTGATCAAGTACGGAGTTTACGTCATGCTTGGGCGGGTCTCCAGCTTTTTCAGTTTTCCTTTCCAAACTGCTGTTCTTTTTTTCTTTTCTTTTCCTTTTAGTTTCATAACTTTTTCTGTTTCAAATGTTTCCTTCTTTTTTTCATATTCTTCCGCTCTTGGCCCTTTGCGTTATTGCTAATTCATTCATTCCTTAGCTTTCAACATCGACATTTTTCACTTTGTTTCTCTGGTTCCTCGATTCTTCTCATTTCTTCCATGTTTCACATCGGAAGGAAACATGATTTTTTGCCATCTTTCTTCTAACTTTGTCTATCACGCCAACATAGTGGAGTTTCCACCACTGTCCCATGTCTCGGTGGTGGTAACAGAACAACGAACAACACGATTCCTGTGGTGAGCACGACTCGTGTATCCAGTCCGAATCTCGTCAACACGTCTGCCTCCACCGTCATCTCTGGTGCAATTTTCATACACTGGGGAGGGCGGGAAAATGCGATTTCTGGGCGGAGTTGGGTGAGAATATTGGATGTAAATATTTGTACTGGGAAGGCGAGGGTCGGGCGGCAAGGACCTGAGGTTCACACACCTGCCTAACATCCAGCACTTTACCCCACGTCCATCGCCACCACTCTCACTCCGTCAACACTCTCACATTATCTCCCGGGGTCTGGCTTTCATTCAGGTCTCCTCTCTGTCAGGTCCCGTTCTCAGTCAGGTCTGTGCTGCCAGTAAGGGCCCTGTCCTCAGTCAGCCCAGTGAAGTCTGTAGTCTCATTCAAGTCTTTACTCCGATTCAGGGCATTTCACTCGGTCAGAGCTCCCCCTTCTCAGTCGGGGCCCCACTCTCACTCTGACCACCACACACCACCAATAGGCACGCACCCCAAGCCCGCCCATGACCACCACACACCACCATAGGCATGCCCCGCCGCCCAAGCCCGCCCATGACCACCACACACCACCATAGGCATGCCCCCCTCCCAAGCCCGCCCCCGGTGCACCATCGTTACAACACAGCACCGTTGAGGCTGCCAGCGACGTGACACTACAAAGGGCGCCACATGTAAACACGAGTGCCGGCCGTGTTTAGAGAGGAGGCACCCTTGGACGCCCAAGATAACGACACTGAGATGTGTAAAGCTTCTCTACAGGTGCGGGAGGGGGGTAGGGTGTACTCCCTCACTCCTTCCCCCTTCCTCGGTTATACAGGCGGAGGGAGAGGAGGGTGGCTGGGGGGCGGGGGCCGACGTAGATAACAGACTGAATGCGGGAGAGAAAAACGGTGTTTGAGTAAGATCTTGTTTGTTAAGCCGAGAGAGAGAGAGAGAGAGAGAGAGAGAGAGAGAGAGAGAGAGAGAGAGAGAGAGAGAGAGAGAGAGAGAGAGAGAGTGGGAAGAGGCCTCGGAACTCTTTAAATGGCCCATTCATGTCTGCAGCGACGGATGCTGGTCTGAAACAATCTCTGAGAATTTCAGATGAAGGGATGATGACGAGACCTTTGTTGAGCCTAGTCAAAAGGGCGGAGGGAGTAGATACACAGCGGCAGACCTGACCACGTTTACTGGTGGGAGCTGCCTCTTGGGTAGTCAGGGCTCGGTGTGTGTGTGTGTGTGTGTGTGTGTGTGTAAGCGTATCAAAGACCTACGATACAGAATTTCAGTAGTGTCATTGTATGGTCGTGAAATCCACAAGAAGGAATGGACGTTGATGAGATGTATTTATTCTGCATGAAATGTGGAGTCACGAGGATTGACTGCATGGTATACGAAGCTGTGTAGGTAAAAGGTGACGTCAGCGGTGGCCTGGAAGGGCTTACCAGAAGCTGATCAGGAGGAGGATGTATGATGCTGGGGTCAAGGGATGGGGGTGCTCAGGCCCCCAGGGAGAGCCCAGGCCAAGCGGACGTCTGACACTAAAGATCCAGTGTAGTTATAAGTGATATGATACGGAGGGTGCATTGGCGTGACGGGCGCAATCCTCCTCCCTTCGAGCGTGGCTTGTAGTGCCACACTTGGAAGTGCGATGAGGTACCGATAGCGTAGTGCCTGAGGTCATTTGCACCACGAATACCGCGCATATCTCTCTGTCTGCTCCTCCCTGACCGACCAACCCTCAGTCCCTAAGAACAAGGCTTCGTAACCATAGTGGTTTGTAAGTCCTTCTCACCCGACTCCCCACCTCCCTGGTAAACATTTATTTGCTAAAGTCGAAGGAATATCAGACTCGAGCAACCTCGGACCAGTGCGACAGATCGAAATAGTCAGCTTGGCAACACCTGCATAGCTCCCGGTGGCCCCGATTCATCGCAGCGGACACGCGCGCCCTCTGACCTATGGTTACGTCCGCGGCCATTCAGACACCTCTCGCCTCTCATGCACCACCCAACCACTAACCAGCTCAGGAGCCTCACACATATATGTAGCTCGTCTCCTCCAGGCACCGTGGAACGAACATGCGTACACAAGGCACTTCAGGGATGTTAATCCCTTTCCCCCGATGATAAATCCAATACCCACAAACAAGGATTTGGATGATGTTATACAATCCTTCAATACGATCGATTAAATCCAAAACGAAGAGACGCACGGAAGTAGTTCGTACATGTGAGAACTATGAGACTGCTGGGTGGAGACGCGGGAGGCAGGTTTAAGGCTTCCGCCCCTCCAGCCACTGCTGCAGTAGGTGGTTGGATGCCTTCCACCAAATAAAGGTATAGTAACTGCATCAGACAGAGTTGGGAAAGTGGGCTCAATTCCGTGCACCCACGCGTGTAGTGTATGCAACTGCATGTGCAACCTGTCTTAAAAATATCTTCTTTTTTTCTGAATGTAAGAAAAAAAATTGCTAGAAAGTTGGGATTGGGGGGGGGGGGGGAATAGTTAAAGCACTTTTATGTGTACTGGAAAATCCTGGAGCGTGTCCTTTTAGGGGGGGTTGCTTCGGCCCGTGAGGTCACTCCGAGTGAATTGTTCACAACATGCACGCTGATGTGGCTGGGTCCCAGTTGCTCCCTGGGGCCAAGATGGGTCCTGGAGGCTTCCCCTGGTGCGTCTGGCAGGAGGACACACACATCAGTTATCCGTATAGTTATTCACACAACCGCGTGTGTCAGAGAGATGTAACCTATTGAGCCTGGAGTGTTTTCTTTAAATGTTTATGGTCGAGTGATACCGACTCGGACGGGGCTAGGGAGATTTGACTGTGGTGGGCTGAGGGTGGCGTCGTCCAAGAACGTAAGGTGCAGGTTACACACTATGTGGTTAAGAAGCAAGTTCAGTGAGTAGTGTAATCTGATCCTGACCCATGTGTAGGGGGGGCTTTGTGTGGAGGCTTTATGAACCAGAGTATCCCTCTGGGGGTGTGAGGGCCACTTGAAGTTATACAGTCGTGCTCGACCATTCTATGTGACACATCAGCCAAGTTGGCCAAGTGCTGAGCCTCGCTCTGCTGGTTTCGCAATTAACGGAGTTTATGATTTACGCTCCCAGCCACACCAGTGGGCCTGGTGAAGTACCAGAGGGCGCTGTGTGTAAGGGCACCAGTACTTCGGGGGAGGGGAAGGGAGGATCGTGCGAGGCAGCACCAGAGGTTGGGCCACGAGGAGGAGTCATGGTCAGGCGAGGCATCCAAGGGCACTGGACAGCACACGTGGGGGAACTGGAGCTGGGTAACACGTCACTGTGAGGTACTGGCCCTTCCCCTGGGAAGCCGGAGCAAGGTCAGGAGACGCCCGGACGCCTGTGGTGACAAGTGAGGCGTAGTCACGGACTGTGTGGGCAAACGAGGAACTGTCACAGCCGGGAATCGAACCCAAACCGGTGCATTCTGTGGCTTCCGATGCCAACCACTGCGCCACCAAGACTCATTTGAACCAAAAATGGCATCATGGTGAACATACCTGTTATATTGAGGAGAACAGACCTGTTAAGTCCCCTCCCACCTCCGTGCTCCGCCGGCAGGTGCTGAGTCAGGGGTAAGAGTTGAATGGCAGGTGAGGATTTACGAAAACTTAAGACATTTTTCATGAGTCATGGCATCCTACCAGGCACCAATACAATGTGTGTGTGTGTATGTGTTCGTGTGTGTGTGTGTGTGTGTGTGTGTGTGTGTGTGTGTGTGTTCTTACATAGACTGTAATAAAGAAAATGCAGTGAAATTTGTGAAATATCTTTTTTTTTCATATATATTTTGTCCAAGTACAGCTTTCTGAAACACGACACACAACACTCCTCAGGTAATTTGATATCGTTTCATGTTTTCATGACTCGATCTGTGGTGCTGTTGTGCCGAAATAACTCACTCCCCCCCCCCCCCCCACACACACACACACACACACACACACACAGTTTCTCTCATTCATTCATCCGTCGTGTTTTTATTTGACATTCGCCAGGCAGAACGTTCGCTGAGTGCAGCGCGCCTGGCGATCGTCTCCTACCGAAGCAACGACTTTCGAGCGAAGATAAAGGCTGGGTAGTATACTATAGGCTGGCAACGCTTAGTCGGTAATGATTATAGTTTATAGAAGTTTATATTGGACGTGTGCAGGAAATTCATTCCGTTGGTCTAGATATACGTCTTTGCATAAATGCATAAGTAAGTGAGCCAGGAATAGACAGGGGCCCTGAGTTACATGGCGCTGTTAGCGGTGTTCTGAGATGTGTGTGTGTGTGTGTGTGTGTGTGTGTGTGTGTGTGTGTGTGTAAAAATAAATGAATATATATATATATATATATATATATATATATATATATATATATATATATATATATATATATATATATATATATATATAAATATATATATATATATATATATATATATATATATATATATATATATATATATATATATCTGTTTATTTGTATGTCAGTAAAGCCTTGACCCGTCCTGGAAGGGGAAGGTGTACCTTTCGCTGGGCAGGGCAGGAGCCACATATATGGACGTCATTGCCACTAAAAACAGGGAGCGGCAGAGCCACGCCCTTCAACGTTACCAAGAGGGACAACAACCACCCACAATGACCTCCTCCCGCCGGGATCCCACTACAACGGCGCCATCGTAATATAGTACAATGATCAACGAACCTTTTTTTGAAACTGAAGTTGAATTCCCCTTGATCTGTTGGGAATCCAGAGAGAGGCAAAGATCTCCTGTGGGTCGTGTTGAATACGATCATTTGAGAGGGAGGGAAAAAAATATTACCAGCCAAGTGGGGAGTGGAGAAGCAACAGGGAGGAAAGAGAGAGACACACACGTGGAAGCTGAGTGGCGGGCGGCCGGGAAACATTCCCTTCCAATCGGAAATGTAAAGAAGACTTTCACGTCACGAGAGATCCTGTGACTGAGGCAGCCATGATCCGGGGCCCCAAGGTCGTCCGCCTGTTTGCTCGGGGTCGTCAAGTGCATGAGAATGGCCGCCCGCCCCCCCCAGGTTGACCGTATGGGCGCCCCCCTCCCTCCATCCCGCCACTACCACCACCACCAACCCGTCTTCCCATGAGGAGATCGAGGGAGGGAGGGAGTGTGTGTGTGTGTGTGTGTGTGTGTGTGTGTGTGTGTTGGGGTGGGAGCATGCCCCACCGCTGTACCTCTTGTTGCTACATCGGTGTTTTGGAACTTGAGGTCGACATACATCAGCAGGGGTCAAATTAGCAAGAGGGCCAAAGAATGTGGGTTTATAACGAAAGTGAATATATATATATATATATATATATATATATATATAAAACGAAGGTTCTTATATCGCCGCAACTATAGATGAGATTAATTCATGGTCCCGTTGTCTTTCTCCTCCTCGACGTAAATATACAGACAAAATATGAAACAGGCCGTTGGTCTGGTAAGGGTAAGGTTGCGGTGCAGGTCCCAGAAGCCACCCCAGGTGTAAGGGATCGTGATCGTGGCACACTGTGGACCGTTCAGTCAGAGTACAGGGGTTCGAGCCTCTCATGGGACGCTTCAGTCGGTGATCAAGTGATTATCGACCTGTGTAGCGGAGCGGGGACTGCATAGCGAGGGCGTGCGAGTGTATGAGTGAGCGAGAGGCTGCAGGCACGAGTGAAACAGTGCGAATGGGAGCGAAACGAGGCATGTGTGCGAGGGAGGGAGGGAGTGGAGGAACAAGGCAGGGCAAGAGTTTCGTAGGTGTGCGTCCGAGCTACGCGCGTGGGTAATGACATGGGGTGCGTGTGTTGCCTCTCTCCCTCCCCCAGCAATGGATCGTAACATCATGTGACGCAAGGTGACCCCCCAAACTAAAGTCAGGTTTGAGTAAGTCAGGCTGAGGTTGCTGGCTCGGCGTGACCCCACTGACCCATTCTCGGGGTGATTGAGGATGGCGCAAGGTGTTCAAAGCACAGTGGTGCCCCCACATAAGTCAGACGGCAGAGCGGAGTTACCTGGTCACCTCTTGGTGTCTCACAGGTCTCCGGAGGTCATTAGGTGAGGCGTTTGCTAAGGGCCATTGTACCTGGCCACTGCTGGCCTGTAGCCCCACGGGGCACCAGGTCAGGAGGGAACATGCAGACACTGCCTGGCCACTGCTGGTGCCCCACGGGTCACCAGGTCAGACTGTAGCGTCGGGCCACCACTGTTAGGAGGAAGAAGTCTGTCTCAGGCCACTTGAGTCTGAGTTTTTACCACACGTCCAACAGTCTCATTCACCTCTCACAATATTCAATCATGTTAAGATTTTTTTTCCTCTCAATTCGTGTCTCTCCGAGGCTTGGGTATTGCCTGGTACACGATGAGGGTGTTGCAAGAGCCGAGGTGATCGTCATGGCGAGGCTGTGCATGTCACCCACCACACTTCACTGATGCAACACAAATAGAATGTCCCCCCCCCCCTCCTGCAGGTGACCTTGGTCCACTGGAACCTTACCACTCTCTCCCGCCGGGGTCTGTCATGGCCACCGTCTCCCTACCCCACTGGCTGCCGGATGTTTGTCCATAATTTCTCTGAATGCTTTAATACCTGCCCTAGTCTCCTGATTCCCTCAGTGTCTGCTTCAGTCTCCCGCGTCCCTCAGTCTCTCGATTCCCTCAGTGTTTGCCTCAGTCTCCCGATTCCCCCAGTGTTTGCCTCAGTCTCCCGATTCCCTCAGTGTTTGCCTTAGTCTCCCGATTCCCTCAGTGTTTGCCTCAGTCTCCCGATTCCCTCACAGTGCCTCAGTCTCCCGATCCTCACAGTGTTTTCCACACTCTCCCGAGTTCCTCAGTGTCTGTCTCAGTCCCCCGATTACCTCAGTGTCTGCTTCAGCCTCCTGAGTGCCTCAGTCTCCCCATGCTTGAGCCTGGCCTGGTCTTGCCAGCTGGGTAGTGCTGGTGTTCCCCTGCGTAAAACGATCGTTCCTCCGTGATCCTAAAAAAACAACAGCATGAGCCATGGAGATGACTGGTGGTCGTCATAGTATCTGAGGCAACACTGCTGGTGTGGCCTGGCTCGTAGCTACATTCTGAGGTGAGGATTAGGCACTTGTTCTTCTCCTGATGGTGGAGAATGACTGAACCTCATCTGTTATTATGGTCCACCCCCACCCCACCCAAAGACCACTCCCCAGTCAAAACATCATGTACAGCTTACGTCTGTTAACCTCCAGGTCTTCTTCGAACTCTCCTAATACTGGTTTAGCCCACCTGTCTACTAAGTAGCAATTCAGTTTACTTTCAATTCTAAGTTGAGGTCATATGCGAAAATGATCTTGTTGGAGATGTAGCAGGGAATGGTGTGGGAAATTTGGCAGATCACTCGGATCACCCAGGAAACAGGACCATCGTCACTGTGGTTAAGGTTGAGTAACGTCAGAAAGTGAGAGTACACAGGAGGATGGTCACAGCAACCTCCGTGAAGCCTTGAAGAACCCTAAGTACCTCAGAAGGTGAGGGTAGACACAGGAGGGTGAGGGTAGACACAGGAAGGTGAGGGTAGACACAGGAAGGTGAGGGTAGACACAGGAAGGTGAGGGTAGACACAGGAAGGTGAGGGTAGACACAGGAAGGTGAGGGTAGACACAGGAAGGTGAGGGTAGACACAGGAGGGTGATTGTCATAACCTCTGTAAAGCCTTAAGATCCGCGTCAGAGATGAAACATCTCTGTGGTTGATGGTAGGCTCAGAGTTTATTCTCATGTCATCTTTCCATAATTCATAAGCCTCAAATATCGCCGACGATGGTTTAAGGTTAGTGACCGGCTGTACTACACACACACACACACACACACACACACGCACACACACACACACACACACACACACGTTAAGGCTTAGATAGACGTAACTCGTTCACGACATCTGCGAGTGCAGAGATACTGTGCATTTGTCTTTGAGGAGTGAGTTGCAGGACACCTGAAAAGTAGGCTTCTGTTGTCTTCATATTGGGCGTGAGGAGTCTTGTGACACACTGAATCGATGTGCGTAATGTTGGAGAGGTGGATGGTGTCCGGGACGTCGGCGTGAAAGTGTAACTCGAACATTTCTAGGGAGTGTACTTTCAGGTGGGTGTGTGCCTGGTGGAGTCAATTTTACGACTGGGCGAGGTAGAGTGTGAATACCTTTTGTTGATGTGTGTGTGTGTGTGTGTGTGTCGGGAAGGGGATCTGCAAGTATATATATATATATATATATATATATATATATATATATATATATATATATATATATATATATATATATATACTCAAACTTTCATATCATTTTGCATAAAGCCCAGAAAAGTTGTGAGAAATGGCCTTTATCGGCTTTCAAATGGTCTTCCAGGCCAGTTCTTGAAACTTTTTGATGTAAAGCATCGCATCTTTGATGAATGACGTCGACTTGATGAGTACATTACTTCTTTTCTTGTTCTTCCTCAGGTGAGTGTGTGTGTTTTTGGGGCGAGAGCGACCTGGCAGTCCAGCGGCTGTAACTGTGAGTGTATTTTGCATCCTTGAGTCACTGTGTATGAGGGAGTGGTATCTCGTCTTCACGGCCTTATGCCCGGTGGTTTCCACTTTTTGTACTCAATATCTTTTTTTCCTATCTCACTCGAGGTTTGAGGGAAAATGGTGGCTCCTTCGCCGGGTGTCATCAGCATAGGAGACATGGAGGAGGTTCATTGTGAGAGGCGGCGACAGAACTTTAAAATGATCGATTCGAGACGGTTCGTGTTTTGGAAAGGTCGACCAAGTCGAGACGTGGAGTCACCTTTAACCCTTTGAGCACGAGGGTACGACCCTTGAGCATGAGGGTACGACTTTTGAGAACGAAGGTACGACCCTTGAGCACGAGGGTACGACCCTTGAGCACGAGGGTACGACCCTTGAGAACGAAGGTACGACCCTTGAGCACGAGGGTACGACCCTTGAGCACGAGAGTAGGACCCTTGAGAACGAAGGTACGGCCTTTGAACACCATGGTATGACGATTCAGCACGACAGTATGATCTTTGAGCATTTTATAGTCCTGGTATCCTCAGGTCCTAGTATCCTAAGGTCCTGGTATCCTGAGATCCTGGTATCCTGAGGTCCTGGTATCTTGTGGTCCTAGTATCCTGAGGTCCTGGTATCTTGTGGTCCTAGTATCGTGAAATCCAGGTAGACTGAGGTTATGGTATGCCGTTGACCTTTAAGACGTAGGGAAGTAGGCAACAGAGGACAATGGCTGACCTTTCCCTTGCGATGTTTACTTTTCCCTATAGCGGCAGGAAGAGCGGCACACCAGCTGCATTTCCCCCTCTCCGCGCCACACACAAAACAACCCATGCTTGGTAACCCACGCCCTCCAGCCCCATACAACTGCGCCCATACCTCCACCATTTCCACGCCCTTCCTGCCTCATATACGTTCCGGAAACACAGGCTGGCGCCGAGGGCGCGCGAGTAATTGTGTGGGATACTGTGTACGGAGAGTAACATTGCTCCTGGGTAAGGAACATGATGCACTGGTGCTCCGAGTAAGAGAAGAGGCATAATGGTAGGTCGAAAGGAACTACAGTTATCTGTTCCCCTGCGTCAGCAGCTGGCTGTCTCTGGTGAATGTCCACACCGAGGGTCAGACTGACGCAGGGATGTGCTGCTGCTGCTGCTTCCTCTACACTATTTCGAAGGTGACGAAAGCACCAACTTCGACCCCTTGCTCGAGGATTTCCCCTGTGGAAAAAAAAAGAAAAAACTCTAAGAGATGAACTCTTGCCTGGAACTCACGAGGACATGGAGAACGATAAATATTGAAACAGATCACTAGGCACGCAACGCTGCTTCTGGTATCGCTCGTAAGTACTACATGAAAAATGATGGACTGTTTAGGCATTGCACTGGTCTGTACCTTCGTTACAAGAGCTCCAGAATACAGCCCTGGGGTACGGCACTCACTTGTAGCTCGTGAGAAACGATGGGGGGGGGGGGAATATTGTCTGTGGAAGAGGGGGGGCGCTTCCTCCAAGCCAGCTGCGATAAGACGTTGATGTTCGAGATGGAGGAATAAGAAGAGGGAAGAGGTAGAGTCAATTTGCCGAGGATCTCCTCGTTTATAAGTTTCTGTGTTTGGGAAGACCAGCAAGTCTGCTCCGAGGATCCATACTTTACAGAGGAAGTTAAGGGAACCAGGGACGAAACTGATTCGATAATGACCGCTCCGATAGCTTCGTAAGGAAAGACTTTGTAGCTGTAGAAGGACGCCTGGTGATCCTATTGTAGGATCCAGCTGAGGGTAGCTTGTGGGGTGGGGCGGGGAGGCTGACTTCGGGGATAGGGGTGAGGAGGAGGTGGCTTGTGCTCCTCCCGCCCACAGTGTTAGGAGCCTCGCCAGCCATCTTCTGATGCCCGGTGAGGACGTGCAATACCACCATCGACTATGTCTTATACAAAGACTGACGACTTCGAGGTAAGGCTATGTGCCAAGTACCACTTGGACTGGTAGGAGTATGTGGGAGTGGGAGGCACGTTGTAAGCCACGTACTCTCCCGTTGCTGACCCTAAGAATTCTGGACGAAGATATTCTCTCTTCCATACGGAATAAAATTGGCTCAGTCTCGTGGAGCTTTACGTCGTAACATGGGAAGGGAAGATATATATTTTATGGTAATGGAGGACACTTAACCTTGTAAAGTGGAAGAAGTGCTCGAGTTGAAGAATGAGGATGGGGTCCATCCTTGCTGGGTCTGGGAACGGGGCTTTGCCAGGCTGCAGGAGAACCACCTCAGAAGACTGCGCTGGTGTAAAAGAATCAAGAAGGCTATACATGGATAGAAAACGGAGAAAAAGAATAGAATAAAGATACGGTCTGCCTCTTCTGTAGGATAGCCAGAAATGTTATCTAAACTTTTCCCCTCACTTAATCCCAGGAAGGTTCCCCTCTTACGCTTATGGAGAAAAATGAATTTTCTTTCTCCTTTTTTTTTTTTCTTTGTTACTGATGCGTTTCTTCTCGTCTTATCGTCCGTCCAAGTGATTATTATCGGAGTCACGTTCGAGTTGCTGCCTCGTTGCTTGGGTCTGCCTGACCACTTGTGGGACTAAGTGTTTTGCCTCTGGTTTTGTGCGTGGCTGTACTTATCTATACATGTGGGTGTGTCCCTGTGTGCCAGTCTCTTCGCTTGCCAGGAAAATATCTCGTATTAGGTCGATGGTTTGTTGACTGAATGTTTGTAAATCTGGAAATCACAGATAGGCTCAGCGCTCGGGGGTCCTCCCATCATGGAGTCATCTCTAGTTCTGCTACACGTCTGTGTTCGTTGAAGGACAAGTTCTTAGCATAATCATGGACGCTGCTGAAGCGCTACGAGCCGGTGGGTGAAATGGCTGCGTGTATTTCTTATCGTTTATCTTATCTATTTTATGAACGGAGAAGGTAACGTAGCAGAGGAGAGTTAGCCAGGTGTGTGGAGCAGAGAGCGCGCGGGTGTGCGAGGGCTCGGCATTCCTGAGAAAAGAGACATGTCATGATCCTACGACTGCTGTAGTCAGCAGCGACGGGGAGGACCTCCTCTAGAAGGAGTGCCCGACCACCCTGGCGCTGAGTCCTGGGCCACACTGCCTCGGCCTCAGCCTCAGTCTTACCATTGCTACCCCCCCACACAGATGCCAGGCCCCTCCTGAGTCGCCTCCTACTTTTCGTTTTCTTCCTCCTTCTCTTCTTCCATTTTTTTTTTTCTCTCTCTCTCTCTCTCTCTCTCTCTCTCTCTCTCTCTCTCTCTCTCTCTCTCTCTCTCTCTCTCTCTCTCTCTCTCTCTGCCGGGTTTCGTGCTGAAGGGCCGGTGCCGGGCGGCGCCACGGAACCAGCTCCCCCACCTTATCAGCGTGGCACTCGCCGGCCCCCTTCAACTACACCCACACCTTTATCCAGCTATTTAACTCTTATCTCAACACCTACGCTCTCCCCGAGCGTCGTCATAAGTGCTTCCTGACTCGCCCGTACACTGGTGGGGATCGCCGGGTGCTGGTGAAGAAGTGCTCGGGTGTTGTAGTGTTACTTCGTGTTAACGTTGACGGAGTGCGCATTCACGAATTTCTTGGACGGGTGTGTGTGAAATCATGGCTCTTGCAGGGAGGTGTGGGAGAGAGAGAGAGAGAGAGAGAGAGAGAGAGAGAGAGAGAGAGAGAGAGAGAGAGAGAGAGAGAGATGTGATACCTGTATCTCTGCAGCCACCCTCCCGTGACCAGCGAGGAAGAACTAGGAATTGGTAGAGGAAAAGAGACGGAAGACACCGATCAAGCCGTAGTATCCATCACCTCGTCAGCTGGGATGTGCCAGCTGACCACATCTCCTTCCGCCTCAACACACACGTCTCACCATCCAAGTGGGTGTTGTAAACACAGCTTATTACTTACAACAAAACAATAAGGACTTGGGGCACGACGTCACGACACTTGAGCAAATCCTAACACGACCATTCGGTATGATTGGCGTGACCTTCGCCTCGTTCCTTCATAAGGATCAGGTCAGAGGTCACGACCTCGTACCAGAACGTCATTCCGTCGTGCTCAAGGATCAAAATTGTCACTCTGGCGTTCAGTCTCTGGAGATGAAGAATATCGTCCCCAGACGCGGTCACCTAGATTTCGCCGCCTGGGTGGGTGTTTCCCAGTCACTGTTGTTACTGGTGAAAATGAAAATAAAAAAGATATTTCGCAAGACGCTCTCGACAGTTGCCACTCAGAGAGTTAGGGAAAAAAATTGACCCCCTTTCTCGGACTGGTTGTCAGTTTCCCCGAGGTAAATATTGCATCATTACCTGAGTCAGGTAAACCTTGATCATTCTCGGCCTAGAGAACACATGCACGAGGCACGAGTGGTGAGGGGAAGTTGTCCACTAGTGTTCATGGCAAAAGTATTCTCTGGTCTTCTGTTTGTGATCATACCAGCGCATACCTGTGTCTTCAGCCTCGACCTGTGATGTCCAGCAGTCCCCGTCTGTGTGACCTATGTTGTCCAACAGTCCCCGTCTGTGTGACCTGTGATGTCCAGCAGTCCCCGTCTCTCTCTCTCTCTCTCTCTCTCTCTCTCTCTCTCTCTCTCTCTCTCTCTCTCTCTCTCTCTCTCTCTCTCTCTCTGTCCATCTATCTATCTATCTATGACTCCACCTGTGTCTTTTCTCATCCGACTTGGTTTCCCAACTCACGACTACTATATCAGTCAGGACCGGGCGTGTATGGTCCCAAGGGGACGTGTGGGATCCCACGTGACGTCTAGGGGGGTCCCATTTGGATGTGTTGGGTCCCCAAGAGGACGCGCGTGCGAAGCCCCCCAGGGAGCACGTGTAGCCGACCCGACCATTGTGAGTGAGCATGTTGTGACGACGCTGGCTCAGGTGCTGGAGGTGGGCGGGAGGAGGCAGGCAGGTACTTGAGGAGTCCTCTCTCATGCCTCCCTCACCCTCCACCATCACCACCAACATATTCCTCCTCCTCCTCCTCCTCCTCCCCTACCGCCCAAATTGAGCTGGTTGGAATGATAAGGCGAAAGGTCATCGGCAGCTGGCGCTTGAGTACGAAACACACACACACACACACACACACACACACACACACACACACACACACACACACACACACACACACACACACACACACACAGAGAGAGGCTTAGTCAAGCGTGGAGAAGAGACGCATTCCTGGACAATCAACTTGTTCTGTAATGTTCAAAGTACAAGAATGGAGAAAAGACGGTCCACATGCAACGACCTGTAGAGATGTTCCTACCACGGGGTATAGTATGTAGATCTCTGGTGAGGGTGTGGAGCCCTGGTATTGCTTTAAGAGGAGGAGGGGGCAAGTGAGAAGCTGTCAGAGAGGAGAGGTGTGGCGTGTGCTTGCATGCAGTCCTGAGAGGATGTGGAGGCAAGGGATGAGTGTGTGTGTGTGTGTGTGTGTGTGTGTGTGTGTGTGTGTGTGTGTGTGGCAGCCCCGGGGTTTTACCTAGACACCACCAGTAATTTCCCGTGTAGTGGGTGCCCCTCCCTCAGCCAGCACGTCTCCAGATGCGGTGCGGGCGGCCAGCCTGGGAAGGTCAGGGGGACATTACACTGACGCTCCTACGTATGGCGTCACCACGCGAGACCTGGGTTAGTCAGACGTCTAGCAGGAAATCTGAGCCTCTTGTGACGTGGAATGTATAAAACCCTGTTCTTAATGGTATGAACTGTTGCGTAGTGAAGCCGTGCGTCTCTGGTGGCCGGGAACGTGTTTAAGATACGTCATACGGACGGAGGGAGCGACTGTGGAACGTATCATTCCATAACATTGTCGTATACTGAGGTTATCAGTAGATGGCCAATGGCTGTGTTGCCAAAGACGTGACTCCCATTCAGGAGTCACAGTTGGAGGCAGAGGTGCTCGTGACGGTAGGGTGAGTCCCAGGTATGTGGGGTGTGTGTGTTGGGTCGAGGGGGGCAGTGCACGGTAACTCTCCGGGACTCGGTATCCACGAACCAATTGGCCCACCAAGGTACGACCTTCAACCACAACGGTGCGACTCACGGGTATATATATATATATATATATATATATATATATATATATATATATATATATATATATATATATATATGTGTGTGTGTGTGTGTGTGTGTGTGTGTGTGTGTGTGTGTTAAAGTATATATAGAGGTAGATAGATAGGTATCTGAACATACAACCCATTAGGTAATGACAAAGAAGTCGACCCCTGTCCCCCGGAGCACCATATGCGTTATCAACATTCTGCAAATGAAGAGTTGCACCTTTTTTATCTTTTTTTCAAACGCTGCCGCCGGACGTATGGTACCCCACCCACCCTCTCCCAGGATCAGTTACCCTAATATAAAACAAGAGGAATTTTTTTTTTTTATATATATTTTTCCCCCCTTAACGTGAATGACTTTATAAATCTATGATTAAAAGCTAGAGCAGACCTTTACGGTGAGGTAGCCTTTGTGCGCGACAGCGAACGATCAATATGCCCTTATAATGATGAATAAATAGCCGACGCTCCCGTGCTGAGAGAGAGAGAGAGAGAGAGAGAGAGAGAGAGAGAGAGAGAGAGAGAGAGAGAGAGAGAGAGAGAGAGAGAGAGAGAGGACACACTACTTCTTTTCTACACCAGCGGGTTTGAATCACGGTGGCTCATGTTGCTGGAGGTTTTCAAGTCGCGGCGTTACAGCTTATTGGCGAGTTTTTCTTTTTTTTTTTTTTTCCTCCTTCCTTGTAGCTCTATCTTCCCCCCCGAGACACTTCACACGGCCCGCCTGGCCTCATCTAAGATGGGCCTACCCCCTCCTCCCTCTCTCCCTGACCCCGTGCTACCCGCCTTGACCTCCCGGTTCCTCTTCTTTCAGCCTTGTGTACTCGAAGGAGCCTTTGTAGGGGATCAACAATCTCTCTCATAGTGCCTCTCCCTCCCTCCTCCCCTCTCCTCTCTCTCTCTCTCTCTCTCTCTCTCTCTCTCTCTCTCTCTCTCTCTCTCTCTCTCTCTCTCTCTCTCTCTCCTTCTCACTAGAGCCTCTCTCCACCCACCTCCCGCCTTGGCTCGTCTCTCTCCCTCTCTCCGACCTAAGTATGGGTTTTTAAACCTTCAGGAATTGTTGCGCTGTCTTGACTTCACGTGTGTGTGTGTGTGTGTGTGTGTGTGTGTGTGTGTGTGTGTGTGAGTGTGTGTGTATGTGTGTTCAGGGAAGTCATTAGTTAATCACGTGTTAGGATGTTTGAAACTTGGTACTGCTTTAAGAGGGGGAGGGGCAAGTGAGAATCTGTCAGAGAGGAGAGGTGTGCCGTCTGCTTGCATGCAGTCCTCCTGAGAGGATGTGGAGGCAAGGGATGAGTACGTTTGAAGTTCTTCAAGCCAAGTCAGTACCCTAGTCCATTTCAGAGGCTGTGGTCAGGTCGATACTAGTCCTGGTACGTGGTGAGGGACCAGGACAACAGCCGTGGATGTCTTCACATCCGTCGTGTTACCAGGGGTTGATGGATGGATGGCGAGGGGGTGTTATACCTGGGTTGCCATACCTCGCACTCTCTTGAGGCAACTTAACCTTTCACAGTGTCTAGTCAGACGCTCACATGACTTTCACACTAGCACCTGAGTTACGTCTCTCATTTGCACAAACTCTGGCTTTATTATGTTACGCTTCGACGTCTCATTATGGCCTGTCTGTCACCTTCCACCTGTGTGGCTGTAGAGAATTAGAACGCCTACAGCCACCTACGCCTGGCGAAATGTACAGCGTCTCACGATGGTCTTCTTCAGGGCGTGTCCGCAAGCCTCTCCCATAAAGCTGGTACTGACTCACCTGTCTGTATCCCCAGACCTCACAGTTTTACTCACAGGTCACGAGGGGATGGACCAGATGAGAGCCGACCCTGATGGATGCTTTTTAAGTATGATTGATGTGCGTCACGTTCGCCCGGCTTACCTCCCTCCCAGGGGAGAGGTTGGCTACTCTCGCCTTCCATCACCAGCGAGAAAATTGATGCGCGAGCCAGATGTGGCCAGCAAGAGGGTGGGGGAGCGCAGAAGTAAATGGTGCACAGTCTTTAGTCTTTTCTTGCCACATTTACACACACACACACGCACACACACACACACACACACATATATATATATATATATATATATATATATATATATATATATATATATATATATATATAGATATATATATATATATATATATATATATATATATATATATATATATATATATATATATAGATATATATATATATATATATATATATATATATATATATATATATATTATACACCGTGACATATTCGTCACATTCCCATATACCTATACTCCTGCGCCCTCCCCTGTCTACATAACCACCTGTAACGTTGTACTTGGCGTCACTTTCGACAGCCCATTAAGACCAACACACACAAACAGACAGGCTGCCCACATCTATCAATTCCCTGGTCAGACCACTCCTGTCACTGTGGTGGTTCCATTATGCGCATGAGGGGTTATGAGATATGTTGAAACGATGTCTGTAAAGTTGAATACATATTCATGTATTCATGATTCGTATATGTTCATTATTTCTTGCATACATACTTGTGTTTACAGTCAGTCTGAGAACCCGCACCCGACGTGGTGCATCACGTGTAAAGGTCAACACACACTGACAACCGACGTTTTGTTTATGGTTCACACCAGACATTGAGGCGAGGCGTCGCGGTTCGGAGCCTCCCTCCTTACGCCACCGATGCCGTGCCTCTGCTCCTCCCGCCTCGCTGACACATGCCCCACACTCACACGACACTTGTAAACAAGTCATATTGATAGGCACAAAAGCTAGTCTAATACCTGCTGATGGAAGGGGGCGAGAGTCTCGGCTGTGTGCCTCGCGAGCGACCTTTGATGCCATATGGCTGAAGTGTCACCAGGATTCCTGCATCGCAGCGAATCTCAGTCAAGCAGATGCCACCATTTTCCGTACTGTATACCAAGACTGTTTGGGTCATGACGTTAAAGACTAGACTCTGCCGTTGTGTGTGAACTGATACCCTAAGTACTGGGTCTTATTAAAGGATGTTGTTAATTTTCTTTCGAGTGGGGGGGCGAGAGTCTCGTGTGTGTACAGGTAAAGCGGGTGGGTGGTTGGGGAGGAAGGGAGCAACACTTGTCCCTCTCATGCATGTGTTGCGGAAGGTCAGAGGCGCTGGTGATCCCCAGGCCTCTCCAAGACTGATCGTGTCCTGTATTGCGGTGCCACCCGCTACACACACACAGTGTACACACACCCCTCACACACCTACACGCGCAGTATCCACTTAAACCTAGATACAAAAACCTATACACGCTCCCAATACTGCAACGGCGCATTCAAACACCTACGCACACATATATTGAACACAGGCACGTACAAGCGAGGTACTACAAGGGCACCCCTAGTACAAAATCCCCCCCACGTATATATGTAGGAATAGTTAGTACACACACAGACACCCAGACCCAAACAGACAGACAGATATAGAGGGATACACACAGGGACACAAATACCTTTATGTTCCTCTCTACGTGTCGTGACCAATCAGGCAGATCTCTCGGCCACCTTGGCACTGAGCCCACCTCGGAATAGCCTTCTCTTATGCCTCATACCTCCGCCTTCACTTTGTCTTCTCATGTGTCGTCTGTCAGCATCCTTCTCCTCCTTCCTTCTCGTTCTCTTTATATCTGTCTCCCGTTTACCACTACCGCCACCGATTAGATGTTACTACCTCGACTGCCCCCTACCACCTAAATGTGTAATCGCCGCCGTTGCAACCACTACCATCACCACCTACCTGCCACCACCACCACCACCCTGCCACCATCACCACCACCCTGCCACCATCACCACCACCCTGCCACCATCACCACCAACAAGTGTGGGACCACGACGTCTGGGCCTGGGACACAGCCACGAGTGTGACAGACGTCACACTGCGGGTCTGGTGGTGACGACCCCCGTCACGTACGTCCTGCTCGTCTTCAGCTCAATTAGTGTGTGTGTGTGTGTGTGTGTGTGTGTGTGTGTGTGTCGGGGATCGACCAGGTGCTCACCTAGTACGACCTGCTCCGTGGCTGGGCCTCCCTCACAAGCAGGCACAACCCTGCCTGCAGAAGGTTGGGCTGGGTGGCCATGTTTAGCATGCTGGAGGGTGTTGGTTCTGGAGGGCCGCGTGCACAAAACCCAAGTAAATATAGCACCTTTTGTTCGCTTGTAGTGAGGAATGCGACCACGTTATCGCTATTGATCGCCACCGAGGGAAATAGAGATACACGGAGGAGCGAAGAGTTTCGAATTGTTTCTGGAATGTGACTTACGAACGAAAGACAGTCGGAAATGCGATGTTAATTGGCAAGGGAGGAAGATCGCGTCAGTCAGACATATCGCACAGGAAGATAAGAGGCGACACATTGCTTCAAGTGGAATGGAAATTACGTTAAGTTAGAGGAGAATACGAAAGTTGAGGTACGGTCAGGGTTGGTGTGGGATTTGTCCCAGTGAGTGGAGAAGACCGAGAGCTGTCCTTGAGCACCTATGTCCAGTGACGGATTTACCAGTCTGAACACCTGCGGTTTCCGCCACAGCAGGAGCTGGGGAGATGAGCGGTGTTGAGATCGCTCATGGAGTGGATGAGGACCCACATCAAGAGGGTCTTAAGGTCCTGCGTACCTCCTCACTACCTCTCCTGTCTGTAGATCTGCTCGTGCCATCCCCACGACTCCTGCCCTTGTCTTCTTCCCACACACCTGCCCTTGCCCGTCTTACACACACACACACACACACACACACACACACACACACACTCTCGCCTGCTCTTGCCCCTCCAGTCCACGCACCAAACCTTATTTCTCCTATCCACGAACGAGCTCTTGCCCTCTTTTTTTGCTTCCAGACACCTGCCTGTCCCCTTCCTCCCCATACACTCATCCTTGCCCATCTTATCAACATTAATATCCTTGGCCCGTCATATTCATCCGTCTGAATCACTGTTACCCTTGCCCACACAGCCATCCTTGCCCCATGGACCGATCCCTTCCCAAGACTCCAGACTCTTGCCCACCTTCTGCCTTCAGTCATCTTTGCTATTTCTACCCATGCTGCCCACACCTCTTCTTTCTACCTTTGCCAACACGTCTCTCACGGGTAATGCACTGCGTTGCCTCTCCCTGTCCATCTACATCTACCTGTACATAGGACGGGGTTCGTGGCACCCACACCACTCCGTTTCCCATCCTCCCTGAGGGTCGGACCCACCTGCTGTCTGCAGTCGGCACTGGGAAACCCCCCGCCTCGCCCGGCCCCATCCCGCGAGTGTTGCACCGTATCCTCCCGTGGGTGTGTGGGCGGCACCGTGTGAGTGATCTCCCCTTCTCCCTCCTCCCCTTCCCTCCTCCCCTTCCCCTGCCCCAAGTGCCAGGAGTGCCATTGATTAACAAGGTTAAGAGTGCTTTACCTTGGCAGCCATTGTAATACTTTCGCTTCTTCTCCTCAGCCCAACTCTTATTATGCCTCCCTCCCATCTCCTCCCATACTCACCCCCCATGTCCTGCCTTAGCGCCACCCCCCCCACCCTCCCCTCCCCTTGCGGACAAATAAACAAGCGAAAACAAAAGCAAAAAGAAGGCCTCCCATCACCATATTATCAGTTCAACATTACCATTATCTTGCCGTGCCTCGTTATCTCACCGTAATTAAGGTCGTTTGTGTGTTTGTGAAGCCAGGCCTCGTCACCGCTATTGACAGGGGCTGCCACTTATGGTTCCAGTCAGTTTCTCCCTGAGGAGCAGAGATTTTTTTTTCTTCTAAATTGAAACGTCGTTTATAGCATCTGTACCCACGGGTCAGGCAGGGCGGCGGCCGTAAGTCAGACAGCAGCAACCCTGTGGCAACTAAGGACGTTTCGTAAGGTAGAGCTGGTGTCATGGTTGAGGAGGAAGCGAGGGAGGGCAAAGGTTTGCGCCAGGCCAAAGGGTTGTCACGAGTTTGTGCGCCAGGCCAAAGGGTTGTCACGAGTTTGTGCACCAGGCCAAAGTGTTGTCACGAGTTTGTGCACCAGGCCAAAGGGTTGTCACGAGTTTGTGCACCAGGCCAAAGTGTTGTCACGAGTTTGTGCGCCAGGCCAAAGTGTTGTCAATAGTTTGGACATCGATGTCTGGCCTTTATTCATAATAATTGATAGTAAACGTACATGCTGTATGATAAACGAGGCTCAGGTGAAGACCACATATCATCACTGACATAAAATCCATCCCGTCCTTCCCCCAGTAGATGGCCGCATCCGACCGGCGTGACAGGATCTGTAGAATTGTCCTGACGGAGATCGAAAATTGGAGAAGGCGTCATGGCAACACGTACTATTGTAAGTGACAACGGGAAATATCCGATATCACTTATTTCCATACATGAGTGATGGGATTTTGAAGAGGATCATACAATACGTATGAGACTTCCCCCTCACCCTCTTTCGGCTCCTTCCATACGCTGCTTGTGATGTATTTACCTATGTGTAGTCACCTATTTGTCATTACCTATTTGGGGTCCCGTTACTTGCACTTGTGGCCTCTTGTGGTGTACTTTTCGAGGAGTTCTTGATGATCTGAGCTGAGGTTTTTATTTGTGGTGAGTGACGTGGCTGGTGTGGTAGCTAGGACTCTGTCTTGTATTGCTGTGTCCATACGGGATATAAATGTTTCTCTCTCTTTTTAGATATTATAGACATGTGTGTGTGTGTGTGTGTGTGTGTGTGTGTGTGTGTGTGTGTGTGTTGGATGCAAGACAGGTATTGTTCTGGTGTAGTTATGAGTGAGGTTATGCACGCAAGAACACACAACTAGCGAAATTCTGACTACTGCAGCACATTGTATATTTAGGTCCCAGGCTGGCGAAGACTGTAAGTCCAGAATTCCTACACAGTTGTGTGTCTTCCCACCACACGCCCTCAAATGGTCCCTAGGGAATTTACCGTCATGAAATACCACTTTCGCTTCAATAGGCGGTCTTCTCCTCCTCTCGTCTTTATTGGAAAAGAAAGTGTTCTTTCCTCCGGCCATGAAATATACCAGACTGCCATGTGGAGGAAGGTGCTCTTCTCTGCCAGACGCTGTGGGTGCTCGTGAGAGTGTGGTAGACTCGCGTGAGTCGTACCGCACAATTGCCGGGTGGCAAGTGAAGCCAGGGGTTATTTCTGAAGGGAAAGAAATGAGAAACGCAAGGATACTATGACATGCTGAACCTTACTTACTTAGATACGTTGCGATGCAGCTTGTGTCGGGGTATTGTAAACACGAGTGAGCTGATGGGGGGAGGGATTGCGACAGGAGGCAGGGCCTACTGTCGGAGGGGCCTGACGGGGCTGCACTTCAAAAACGTCCTGCTGGAGGAACTTCCTCATTCCCTTTTCCTTCTACTGCGCAGCATTGAGATGATTTCGTCATTGTCTGATTTAGATCATGTGCAAGCTGGAACACAGCACTGGTGGTGGGTGTGGTGGTGGGCGGGAATGCGTGGTGGAGGCATAGTGTGGGTGTTGTTGGAGTGTGTGTGTGTGTGTGTGTGTGTGTGTGTGTGTGTGGTGTTAGTCTGGTGTGGGTGAGGGTGGGAGTGTGGGGTAGGCCTGAGGAGCACACCTCCACCACCACAGCTGTTATCGGCATCTTGAGGCGTCGCCCAGGCTATCTGGCATGTCTCCCACCCGTCATTCACGTCGTCTGCCTCGCTAGTAATGTACACATGTCGCAACCCGCCCACCCCGCCACCCCAGCCAGTGCACTCGCCAGGGTATGTACATCAGGCACACTGTCACCCGTGCATTGTACTCGCCCCAGATGTACGCGCTCTCCAGGTACCCCTCCTATGTACCACTCCAGATACACATTCCAGGTACACGCCCTGGTACCCCACATTGTACTCACCGCAGATACACGCTGCAGATACCCGTCCCGGTAATCATCCAGGTACCCGTCCATTGTACTCACCTCAGATATATGCCTTAGGTACCTGTCCACTATACTCAACTCAGGTACACGCTCCAGTAACCTATCCCATTTTCCAGTACAGATAACCACCTCAGTTAACACAGTGATGTTCGTCTCAGTTCGCTGCCAAGTTCAGTTAACATAAGTGATACACAGCTTTATATTACCATTGTCAACCAGCACAATGATACATGGCTTTGCATTGCTTAATACACATGATATATAAGCTTCGTCTGTATAAAAAGAGAATAAACTCTGCTTCATATTAATTGTAGCGTGGAATAAAGATTTTGCGCTAAATATGATTATCATAAATTTTGTGGTAAGGTTCGAATGTTGTTAGCGTAAGTTTGAAAAATGCTGTTAAGTCGATGCTGTGCAGAAATACAAAATTCTGCATCGTCAGATGTGGCACCAGCGATAAAGTTGCAGGTGTTGTTGACGCAGCTGCAGGCTAGTAATGGCCTTTGGGCGAGGCCAACTGTGACCCTTACCTGGGCAGGTGTTGATGTGTTTGTCTTGAACTGGTGGTACTTGCGGTCACCATTGACCTGGATGCCCTGCCTCCAAGGTATTGGAAAGACGCTTCCTGCTACCCACACGAACATTGGATGAGGACATATGAGCCCTCGACACACGGGGGAAAGGATTTCTTTTGTTTTCCTTCGTCCACCGTGTGATGTGGGGAGGAGGTGAGGGAGGGAGGTGGAGACATTGGCATCCTGCTAAGGACGAGGACGAATGTATCAATTTCCAGGGCTGAACATTGGCCTCGTGGCGAGCAAGTCTCATGTCCAGCAAGTACCGAAGACTCAGGAGCTCGGGACCTGAGTGTACCACAAGATGTAGCGGACGACAAGGCACGCAGGTCACACCGCACCATGTAGTAGTACGTGTCAGAGTGCCTAGTGTGAGGCGTGGGGAGTCCAGCAGAACCTTACTCCTTTGACCCCTCTGTCGACGCCCATCACCAAAGGGAGTTCTCTGTCCAAATGAGAGTGAAGGAGGAAGAGAAGGACCTGAGAACGTTTCATTTTCTTGACTAAGAGTACTATCCCTTGTCACCCCCACACTGCGATGTACGTAAGACGCCTCTAGTCCTCTGTTATATCCGGTTGTAAGTGACTTGTGTTCTCTCTCGGCATTTCTCTAACTTTCCTTGTTTATTGTTAGCGTTATATGGCGAGGTGTGTGTGTGTGTGTGTGTGTGTGTGTGTGTGTGTGTGTGTGTGTGTGTGTGTAAGTTGGTCACGATGTTGTATGGTTCGCTCAAGCGACGATGGAATATAGATATTTTTTCCCTCCAGGATACTTACACTGTTCTTAGTGTTACTGGAAATAACTAGTCTCAGGACAAGATGATTCCAGACTCTGGCCAAGGAAACGCTCGAACAGATATATAAACATACCAAAAGGCTCCACACCTATTACCTGTCTGTGTCTCTTGCTCTGTTGTTGGAACATTATACGAGACTTGAAGTAATGTTGCAAGAAACATTGTCTTCCACAAGCTGTTGCATCTGGGAAACGCTAGTCATACCACGCCCTTCACAAACCATTGAATTATGAACATCAAAACCGATCACGACACAGGTTCTGAGGTACGATCTACAGAATCACTAGGATCTTACGATGCTCATGCATGACCTTAGCCTCAAAGCCTAGACTTGAGAGTATAGATACTCAGGGTCATCCTCGACGATGAACCTCATGATCAGGGTTCCCTTCGAGGACCAGCCTAATAGCTAGAGGTTACCCCTCAAGGATAACCTTAGTTCCGAAGTTAGTCCTTGTCGACAAGTTTACTTCTACAGCTCACCCTCGATAAGAGTTCGAGTATGAACGGCAATCCTCGTATACCTCGTCCATGTGGTCTCCTCCCTCCATCGTCAACCACATCGGAGGCTACATACGCGTCCTCCCAGGCTACATGAGGTGGGTATTTCTTGGCCAGGGGAGACACGAGTAACATTCAACAGATTCATAGCTTTTCATGACTAGTTATGGCCATTATTGTGTGGTGTGTGTAGCAGTACTATTATTGTGTGGTGTGTGTAGCAGTACTATTATTGTGTGGTGTGTGTAGCAGTACTATTATTGTGTGGTGTGTGTAGCAGTACTATTATTGTGTGGTGTGTGTAGCAGTACTATTATTGTGTGGTGTGTGTAGCAGTACTATTATTGTGTGGTGTGTGTAGCAGTACTGCAACCGTGTGGTGTGTGTAGGTAACCTGACTGACACACTTTCAGAGTTCGCGTTGTACTTCGTCGTCGTCTGGAACTACACTCGACCCCCCCCCCTCCCCAACATAACCCCCCCGAGACAGCTAAATCAGATACTTATGATACAACTCCACACAGTTATTTCAGAGTCTAAAACGGGAATCAGTCTGGCTTGGATCTTGCCGGAGTTAGGTCGCTTATAATAACATTCATCCTGGATCTTTACCTGCCTCATAACTTGGAAGATTTCACCTGACCCATAAGTATCAGATCAAACCCATCAAACTATACTTTATACAATCGTTTCCCAACACATAAAGAGTTGAATGGCGTATGACTACATCACTCGCGTTTCGATTCCTTCCATTTATAAAGATGTTCGACTTGGAACTTAACCTGACCTCATATAACTTGAGGGAAAATTAATTCCACCTTTGGTCGTGGACCTTGATAAAGATGTCTTTCATATTGTACCAACAATGATTCCATCCATTCTCATTTCACTGCCGCTAACTATATTGCCCCGCAGGCGACGCAAGTGTCGTATTCAACACCTTTCCAGTCAGTTATTATTATCATTATTATCATTATTATTATTATTATTATTATTATTATTGTTACTCTTAGAAGCAGGTTGTGGATGAAATTCCTATGATGATACGTGTAGATGTAGATCCGACAATCTTGTATATATAGATATATATATACATATATGTATATATATATATATATATATATATATATATATATATATATATATATATATATATATATACGGATTCATAAACTGAATTTGATATTCATCTTGAGTTCAACAACTGTTCAGGTGGATGTTATGGAGTGGCATACACATGTCAGTTCTCGCACGTCGTCCTCTGAATATTACACAGTACATCTGTGCTAATTTTGGCACAGTCATTCCCCAGTGTTCCTCATCCTCCCGCCACTACTGTTTATGGACTTGCGATGCAGCACTAGAGGTGCAAGAATATTTAAAAAGACGTTTTTCTTGGAAAGGGAGACTTGGGTAGTTATGAATGATAGACCGCTGTAGTCTAGCAGTTATCTTTCCTGACAGTGGCGCATCAGGGGTCGTTTGTCTTCGAGCGCATAGGTTTGAATCCTGGTTGCGGCAGTCGGCCCACACTCAGCCCAGCTGTTCATCCACCCCTAAGGGTTGGTCGATCTAATGGGGACCTGGCTCAGGCTAAGGTGCATCTGAAATGCATCATTAAACCCCGGCAACACTAGTGTGTTTTATGAGGCAGGTTGATGCTCTCCTCATCAGTCTCCTCCTCACACAGATCCTACGGACAAACGCACCATCAGGATCCACGTCATCCAACGTCACATCCTGCAGATCGACAGCCCCTTCGTCAGGCAGGGCTGGGCTGGGAGTCTCCCGCTACCCGAGCCAGCATCACCCAGATTCATATTGTTTAGTTTTGCATTGTTCAACAGGTTCCTCCATTTTCCATGCGAATAACTATCGCCTCAAAGTTGAGGACTTGTCCCCAAAGTTTGGCTGAGTGTCCTCACCCCATTACACTGATTACTCGGATTTTACACCCACCGCCCTTCGAGCTCGCTCCCCCCACCCCGACGAAAGGATTCGAATCGACGCACTTTGATAGATTCTGGAGGTTTGCTGGCGACGGGAGACGGGTTGAGGTCGGTACTTAATGCACCGGTGGGAGGGTGGTGCGCCGCGGTAGGTAGGATAAGGCCTGCGGGTATGTGTCAGGGTATGTGTTGTGTACACCTTGGGGTTGGGGTGGTTCGAGCGCCCGTAGCTCTCCAGACGACACTGGCGTGTCAAGGTGTTCGACCCTCGCTGTTCTTCGTTGAAGGTAATGAGTGGAGTGGGCCAATTGGTCATTTTAAGGAGGAAAGCCACAATTATGGGTTTTGATTTTTTAGAGGATTTAGTCTCAAAATTTGTGGTTTGGCCTCGCACTAGATTCTAGCATTTCATGACTCACACAGAATGTAAAGACAACGAACAGGGATAAAAGCAAAACTGATCCGAATCATCGTTCGAATATGGTAACAGATTTTCATTTTGCAAAATATCTACATTTGATCTGGTATTTTTCTTTGTGCTCTCGTGGAGAATGTTTATACTTCACCAGTCTATCAATCGGTCAGTCTTAGACACAGAGAGTGGGAATAAGTTTGGCCTTAATTTCAAGATTTGGATGACTTAGCTGAGGTGTTGTCCTGGTGGTTCCTCCCGTCAGCGGACAGTGGTTCACTCGCTGTAGTGGCGGCCGGAGGGGTGGTTGCCTGGTCTTCCTAGCCTGTTCTTCCGTCGTCAGGTGTTGCTCATGTCTCAAGGTCAGTGTTATAACAGACAGACTCTTGTTCTATATCGTTACATCTCGTTACGTTGTATTTTCCATCATAGACGGGGTAGAATTCGTCTGGATGGCAGTTTATATTTTTTCTTTTATTATGTTGGACTCATGGGTCATGAAGCTGTTGCAATAAAGGATATTCTGGATTTATGAGGCATTTGTTAGGTTTTCTTGGACTCTCCCTTCCCTTCCAGTGTGTCATGTATGCTAGGGATGAGGTAGGGTCAGGGAATCGATACCAGACGCTATACTTTTTCCCGACGTCTCTGTCAAGGGATTAAAGTTTGTTTACTTTCACCCAGTAACGAAGTTCATGAAGATGCTTCACCCTCTGATTCGACCCCTCCATGTGCTTCATCCTCTGATCCGATTCCTGAAGGTACTTAACCCTCTGATCCGATTCCTCTGAATGCCTCAACTTCTAATCAAATTCTTATTGATACTTCATCATCTGATCCGACTCATCCATGCTTTATATTCCGATTCTTCTAAATGCATGGATCCTATTCTTCTAAATGCGTCACCCTCTGATCCGACTCCTCTAAATGTTTCAACCTCTGATTCGACTGCTCCAGAAGCTTCATCATCCGACCCGACTCCTGTAGAAGGGCTTCATGTGTCAAACAAAACATTGAACTTCAGGACTGTCGTCGACATCCCTGCATGGACACTGCTTCATTTGTGTGAATTCGAGCCTACGATTTCTGTGATGCCTTATATAAAAACACCCTCAAAACAACTTGTAGATGTCACGTCACATATATTATTGTGGAAGCCTAAGGTTTAGTGTACTGTACTACACTGATTTCGTTAGCCTGCCACATTGCATGGGTGCGTGAAGCAGCAGGCACATATACATTTAGGTTCCAAAGTCTCAGAGAGAGAGAGAGAGAGAGAGAGAGAGAGAGAGAGAGAGAGAGTGCGTCAGTAGCGTGGATGGCGATGCGGTAGAGGTCGGAGTTGTGTTTGCTTTTGAAGGTAAATTCCTCATTTTTTTAATCTCTGCGTCGGGAATGGTTTTGTCGACGCAAACAAGACTTTTGTAGAACTTCCGTTGAACACACAGAAAAGTTTCATAATTCACGGAGGCGCTGGCTCCGGTAGCCTCCCTTCGTGAGGCGAGGGTGGGGCAGGGGGCGGGCCTTGGTGGCCGGACAGACCACGGCAAATCCTGCGAGTCAACGAGAGGAAAAAAGGTTGGGTATGGAAAGCCTGTGTGGCGGGAGAGGGTAAAGAATGCCAAGTGGTGTAACCATCTGTTGATACTGTATGGGTCTGGGTGTTTCACAATGGACCATTTTCTAATACAGTTTTTTGATGGGCTATTTTCTAACACAACTTTTTGAAAATATTTTTGTATACTCTCACCATCCACTGTTTCCTCACTCGACTCCATTCATCCGCTACCCTGACATTATTCAAGTGTTTCTTTACGTCTTTTCTAAGACATTTAATGTATAGTTTGCTATGGCTTCTCGTTGCCCTGTCTTTACATTTCAGAGGACAATTTCATTGAGTGTGTGTGTGTCACCAGACACCCAATGTGCACCACACTGCTTGTAACGGCTGGCTGAAGGGTAGTACAACTGCGGTCGTGTTTCTTATGTTGTTAATGTCTGTGAACGACTTGGTTGCTATGATGATGAATGTATGGTTAGCACTGTACAGTCTTTGTGCTACCCCGGACGTCATGGGAATCCATTTTGATGAACTGGTTACCCAGACTGAGTTGGCTGAAAAAAAAAAAAAGGCCACGGAATATAGATAGATGAACAGGATATAGGGCTGTCGTTAGTAAGATGCGTATCAGAAAAGTGAAGCACGAAAATGCGTAGAGAGAAAAGAGGCGTCGGAGAGACACAAACGAGGAAACTTGAGGGCGGTGAATGTGGAGTCGACAGCGTTATCTCTGTGTTGCAGACTCGCAGTATAACGTATGGCGTCCGCTTATAGTGCGGTGATGAGGATAACATTGTGATGCGAGTATCACTGGCACGCTAGTCGGAGGGAAGGAGGGTGAGTGGGTGAGTGGGTGGGTCAGGACCTGGTGATGTGAGGGCGCCCCTACACACCCTGCAACGTGATGTGTTACCTTGTGGAAACATCCAGTGGTATACGGGAACAGTCAGCTGTACACCACAGGTCGGTTGGATCATGGAAATGGAATGGTGAAAAGAATTCTTGCTCTGTATAATGATTTTGCAGTCCGTAGGTGAGATTAATATATATAACTTAAGCTGGAGAGGTGATGGAAAAGAGGAAAGTATTATACTATTCTGCCCCTTTTTGATAAAATATTTGTCAATAAAACATTTTTAATTTCATTTTTTGTACTGTGTGTGTGTGTATGTGTAAAGGACTTCACTCAGTGGGATATCCACTGGTTGTAAACAGCCATTTGACGAATCTCTCATCAGAATATCCAAGAACACTGACCATCAGGGTTGTATGGTTTAGGTTTTATCCTGAATGTTTCTCAGTGGTGCATCCACAGCACCACTTGACAACACTGTCGTCTGTCTACAGCATCCTTACACTGCCACTGTTGAGCGATGGTCCGCTTTTGATTCCCACACTTTAACACGTTACATATTTCAGAAGGCAGAGGTTTGGGTGCCAGTTCATTATATAAACATTCCCCTCGATCGCTTATATTCATCACACTCTCCCATTCCATCCAGCCGTGTCTCTCCGTCCGCACAGCTTGTCGCCAGCGGACGCACGAACTTCTCTCCAATGGCCACTCGTAACTTTTGACGTAAGTCGAGGCGGAGTCTCACCCGTTCTCTTGTAATGCTTTTTTTTTTTTTTTTTTACCATACTGATACAAAGAATAGCCTGGTGACTGGTCCTTGTTGGCTTGTGGAGTACAGCATTCTGATGACTCCACTGGTAGCGTATTTTAACTTCGTGTATGAATTGTACAGCAGAGGGCCTACATAGGACGTCTTCTGTATCTGCTGGGTTGTTAAGATGCTCCAGCTTACGCCGGTACTGACAGATATATTTACCTGTCTCTCGTGTAATACATACTAGGTTTCAAAATCAGGTCGGTTGTTGAGGTAGTGGTAGTGACGTCATTTGGCAGGGGCAGAGTTGAGGCAGATGATGAGTGGGAGGGTTATAGGGGAGGACGAGGCCGCTGGTAGTAGCATCGTCTTCCTTCGGCAGGGTCGTGCTGTCAGCCCAGGACGCGGAGCTAGTGGTCTGAAATCTAGCGGGAACCTCAGACACCCCTACTGCCACCACCACCACCACCACTACCACTAACCACATCACAAGATCGTCACCACAACACCACCACGACATCTCGGCCAGAACACCAACGCAGCACCAAATGATAACGACCTCGCCCTCACATCATCACAGCACCACCCACACAGCTCACACCTGAACTAGCCAAGATTGGATCTCCTCAGTCACACGTGAACGCTAATATAGGTAATGACATCCTCTAATCCCATTCAGGGATGTGGGGGTTGGGTATCATAGGCCCGTGGGTAGGGCTAGTATTGTGACGCGAGGGTAATACATTGGGCTGGGATCAGGAGGCTACACTGTGCCCCCGGAGGATGGGGAAGGGTAGGGAGCACTAGTTCTCGCTGGAAGGAAATATGGGAGCCTAAAGGAATAGGGGAAGAGATGGATGAGAGATGACCCTAGGTGGTATGTGTGGGTGACGGCAAAGACGAGTGTGGTGAGACTCTTTTTGCCTCACTGGTGGGCGTTACCAGCGCGCGAACCAGAGTCCGCCTGGGGCGCGCTACCCTCCTCCCTCACGGTCTTAATGAGAAAGTTGATTCCTAAGAAGCGTGAGGATCGTGACGTTGGTTGTGAGTGTGGCGGTGTGTGAGGTGAGCTGCAGCCCCTGATCCTCGCCACCCGGCTCACGATACCATTGTGTTGTGGTCCCCCGGTAACACAGATTTATTCCAGACCTTCAGGAAGGAGTTCATCTCTATTATTTTTATGGAGGGAGGCTTGGGTGGCTCCACCTTCGCCGGCGGTGGCTGCACCTCCCTCAGTCTTGATACACATCCTGGGTGAAGCCTCAGAACCAGCAGACTTACCCTCAGGTTTCAGATGAATGATTAAATTTCCAGCTTTCTCGTACTGAGTGGCTAGCCACTGTCAGTTCTGAAGTGAGAGGAAAAAAGAAATGAATTCCACGTGGGGTGTATGAGTGTCCGGCAGCGAGGCAGGGCCAGTTTGCTGCTGTTTCTTGTTAACAAACTCCTAATGGCATTTTTCTGTGGTCGCTAAGCTCATATTACTCATTGCTAAAGCTATACTGTCCAGGAGTGCTGACTGATATGTCTCAGATCCTCCTCCCGTCCTTCTGGTAGGCCTACAGCCGCTGGTAATAAACTAGATTGGCATATTTTGTCCCACACGGGCGAGGTGAAGACGGAAGCGCACCTGTGAGTGTAGCGCACACGGGCCTGGCTCTAGCTGGACCCGCTGCCGTCTCTTTAACCTGGTGTCGAGTACTTGGAGATGGGAATGTTTGTCTGTGTCATCTCGGGAGACAGGTCTCTCCAGCCATAGTTCAAGACCTGGGTCGGTGGGAGACAGGTCCTCCTGAGTGAGGGTAGGGTCAGTGTCGATGCTTGATCTCTCGTGGACGGGTAGATATCTGGGACGAACCAGTTGTGTATGGGGGAAGAACTGTGGCTGTAGGGGGGAGTAGAGGTTTGTGGAAGGGAAAGATGTAAGGCTGACAATGAACTGTTTCAAGACGGATACCCAGCCAGAAGATTTTTTAAGATCATTAATATGGTCATTGTGTTGTTAATTCTTGTGTATTCCCTAGTGATGAAGCGTGGAGGTGATCTTGTCTCTTGTTACCACAACATATAGCCCGATATACCTGGCCAGTGTTCACTGGTAATGATCGTATTCACAGAGTCGAAATGATTGCTTCACCAGTATCGAGCCATCCGAATCGTTCGACTCCCCCGCTACGTTTGCCGTCCAGAGGCATAATGATTACCGGGGTTTTCATGTTCTCCCGTTTGCTCAGACGCTTCGAAAATTGGACGCCAGATCATAACGAGGATTTAATGGTATCTTCTTGCATGAGGAGAAACACATTTCTCGTTCGTTTAATGAGACCACAAAAAACCTATTTTAATTAGTCTTACGTCATAATCATTATTTTTTTTTCTATGCCAGCCTTGTCGTCAGGACTACCATAAAGACTTGACCTTGTACCTCCCTCCAAAATAGATAATACCTTTTTTCCTGATCACACAAAATAACCTCACACACACCTGGAAACTTAACAACTAGTACCCACCATGAAATCGTCCCAACTGACCCTCTCTCCCTTTCCCCCCCAGCACACTCCCTGCTGTCCTACATTACTACCGTCATCAGCATCCAAACCCCTCGGAAAAAAAGAAAAACTGATCCACAGCAAAGTCAACCAATATAGACTCACTCTCGCCCACTCTACACTCTAATCACTCCGCCACCACACTGCAGACGGCCCCCTACAGAGAACACACGAACACACACACACACACACACACACACACACACACCTCCTGGATGGACTGTACCAACCCTAGCGACTCTGGCTTATATCGCGTGAGAAGTGTGTTGGGTTGGCATACAGCTACACAGTCGTCTGTGTATAGTTCCAGCTTGTCTGCATTAACCTGCTGGCGTCTGTAGAAATGTTGATCGAATTTGTACGCTGCCTGTGCACGGGTTTTGTAGGTTAGATATATCGACACGTCTCTCTCTCTCTCTCTCTCTCTCTCTCTCTCTCTCTCTCTCTCTCTCTCTCTCTCTCTCTCTCTCTCTCTCTTATATACTGATGAAGAGTGACACCAACGATACATTTTGACAACAGGTGATTCAATCAGACGACACGTGAAGAAGCTGAGGTCCCATACGTAGATACATCCGGCTCTTAATAATCCAACAGAACAAAAGACATTCTCCTAAGGATCTTGGCATCGCTCGCGCGCGTTAAGACATGAATGATGATAATAATGAAACCGAGTTGAATCATCGTGAATCAAGTATTCCATTTTTTTTTTTTTTTTTTTTTTTTAGAGGCGAGTGTTGAGGATTATTGTGGTTAACGTAGTGGGTTGAGCATCATGCCCTGGCGCAACAGTGGGTCGAGTTCCGAATGAGCCACCTCAAGCAGTGAGATCATTCTCTCTCTCTCTCTCTCTCTCTCTCTCTCTCTCTCTCTCTCTCTCTCTCTCTCTCTCTCTCTCTCTCTCAGACTGAAATTCATAGGAAACTCTTGTGAGTCGCGGTAGTTGAGGCGAGGTGTGAGTGGATGGTGAGTAAGTTGAGTGTGGGACTCTTGCTCCAGGTACCGAGGCACGAGAACTTCATAATGCTAGAGAAGGTTTGCCCTGTGTGTCTGGCGGCTCACTGTGAAATGGGAAGTGATTTTCCTGTGGTACCTCGGCTCCTTACCCCAGCTGTGGTACCTCAGCTCCTTACCCCAGCTGTGGTACTTCGGCTCCTTCCCCCAGCTGTGGTACCTCAGCTCCTTCCCCCAGCTGTGGTACCTCGGCTCCTTCCTCCAGCTGTGGTACCTCGGCTCCTTCCCCCAGCTGTGGTACCTCAGCTCCTTCCCCCAGCTGTGGTACCTCGGCTCCTTCCTCCAGCTGTGGTACCTCAGCAGCCGCTCAACAGCATACACCACACACTATTCAAATCCCCCCCTCCTCCTCCTCCTCCTCTGCGCACTGTGGCATCCTACTGATTCAGATAATAGCTCTGTATTTCCCTGCAGTTCTTTGCCGTAACTCACGGGAGTCCACAAGGTCGACAGCCCCATTACCAGGGCAAGGATGGGTACCCTTTAATCGCAAGGAGTTTTGTATCGCATCTGGTGGGAGTGGATTTAGATTGACTACCAAGCTGGCATTGCTTTGTTGTCGTTGGGGAGAGCTATTATTGGTCATATGGACGACCCGGGTAGAGATAAAAGGATGGAGGGAGGCAGGAACGACTCTCTCTCTGGTAGTAACGCGTCATCCGACTCCCAGTGGGGAGCCTTGCCGGGCCTTGTCATGTGTGGCTGCGCCAGCCCACCCCTCCTGATGATGCCGACCCCCACACTCTCGTGCCCGTCATGTCGAGGACATCCCTCCCCGCTGTTGAATGGGGGCGTCTCTCCTGTGTGGGACGTCGCTGTTGCTGTATGGGCTAATGTGCTTGGTGTGTGGGACGTCCTTGTTGAGTGGGATGTCCCCTCCCTCTTGTATAGGATGTCCTTGTTGTGTTGAACGTCGCTGTTGCTGTATGGGATGTCCTCGTTGTGAGAGGTGGCCATGTCGTTGTTTGGGATGTATATTTGTCGTTGTGTGGGACACTTGCGTTGTGTGGAGTTCCCGTGTTGTTTGAGATGGCTGTATCTGTACAGTCGCTGTTTGCACGGCCAGTCCCTTGATAAGGGCCTCAAGTGTCTCCCTTATATAAGTGTAATGATAAGTGCATTAGTTCACTTTACATGAGAGTTGGAGGGCCTCTTTGTCGTATGTAACCTACCATTTCATTTATCATTGAATTTTATTTATTATAATTATTTACTACTGCATTTAATCATGTCGCCTCATCCTGCTGCTCTATGCCTTCGCATCGTCCATAGCGGAAATCTACAAAACGCTAGAGATTCACACGGATCTGGCCCCTTGGTGATTGTAAATTTATCGCCAGAAAACAGGTCTAGCCCCGTGTATACCCGCGACATCCCAGACTTGTCTAAATCGTTTATCTCGGGAACCATATTATAGCCGTTGCTCCTGGTCAGCTGAGGACGTAAAATATAAACACACATGGTGTATACATCGACATGCATCATATACCAGTGGAGATGACTATATACAATCACTAGGGGTATACTCTGGGTCTATATCTTACGTTAGTTCCATGCTGCGCTAACGTTCAATTTGGGGAGATGTTACAAATTTTACCAAGTCGAGAATGGGGAAGTTTGCTTGCTAATGGTTGAAAGGTGTCTGGGTGAGATCTTTATTAGGAAACACGATTTGATCCTCGAGAACGGAGCCGACCCATCTCGGCGGCAGGCACCCGACCCCGTCCAGCTGGTGCCATCGCTCGGCCTAGACAGGCCGTCAGCCGCCTTCACAATTAATTAGCAGGGATCGACCCCTCTCACCCTCGCTGCCCACCCTTGCTAGCCCTCTCGCTTTTATTTAGGATGGTTAAAAGGAGAGGAGGGAAGAAGAAGTCGGAGAGGGATAGGAATACTTTGAGACGGAAAAGAGTGTTGAAGTGTGTGCTAGAGTGAGGTGTTGGGTTCCCTTGTGTATGTGGGTGTTTAGAAGAGTGATTGTTTTGGGTGCCTTTTTCTTGTCCTTTCCAGCAGACTAGGGGGTGTGTATGTTGCATCTTTTGGCTGGGGATAAAAAGGGGAACATGCTGAGCCTAACACTGATCATTGCGTACGTCTGCGCAGAAGACTTCATTCCTCATGGCACCAACAAGTGGGGGAATGTCAGCCCTGTAAGTTATGAATGGTGTTAGCCGCCCCCACCTTCCCTCGATGACTCTCTCGTCCTCACTGTATCTCTCCTCCTCTCTGGCTCTTATACCATCCTGAGGCCTGAGGGACAGCGAGTGTGGATGGCCAGCGAGATCCCGACCGGCCGGGCACACCCTAGTCTTAACCAGATTTATCATCAAATAGACAGATTAGTTACCCAAGTGTGTACCACATCACTGTGGTTCATTGTCTGATGGTGTCGGCTCACCTGGCGGGGGAGGAGTGAGGGATGGTGTGAGGATGAGCAAGTGTGTGAGGGATAAGGCCGTGTGCCTCACAATGGACGTGAGTGATCCTTATATTGCTGGAGGTATTCAGCGGCTCCACCCACCCATTGTTTACATCAATGGTATGCCTCCCCCTCCCTCTCTCCAATCCTCTCCATCCCCTCGCCTGGCCTCCAGGGCCACGTAATGGACTCCTGGACTGGGTCTGGGTCCCGTCAACACTCTCAGTTTGCTCTTCCTTCGTTCTCAGCCGTGCATTACCTTCGCCCTCACCCGCAGACACCAGTACAATGGCTTGTCTGACATGGTTGTTCCGGGCGACTCCCATGGTGGAGTGATGGCGTGTCGGGTACATCCTTCCCGCTGCACAAAGACACATTTTTCCATAAATGTATTACCTCCAGCAGCCAGCTGTTCCTGTCCTGCCAAGGAAGTGGATGCATTATTGGCGACTGTGTATGGGGGTTAGTCATCATGCGTCCGACAACTTCCACGGCCTTTCGACAGACAGAAGACCCTATTCATCATATAGAAGTATAGTCCTTTCGAGGAACTTCTCACTCCAAGGGAGTCCACCATTTCCCTGCTACTGAGTATAGCGTAACCCCGAAGCTGTAGGAGCCCCATGAGAGGGTTCATGGGGGTTATGTAATCAAAGATTAATATTGTGATAATTCAATAAATCTAGTGTGACCATACGAGGTTCTGGTGGGATGTCTTCGAATATTAGTGTTTCTCTAGTACCCTGTGGCCTGGAGTTAGGGGAAGGAGAGTCGCTTCCCAACAGTCATTTCTCCTAAAGGAGTCTGCATCATCCCGCTGGTGAAATAATCGTTAGGGATTGAGGTCATGACCTTGAATTCATGGTGGCTAGATGAACTCAGGTGGTGACGAAATATGGTAGAGGGATATTGTGACATTTGCAGAAAATTGGTCTCGAGGACACCTTCCATCAAGCGTGTGGCGTATACTGCAGGCTGGTGCCACCCTCAGCAGGAGGGAAGCAGGTCCTCGGGCTCTGGGGTCGTGATGCAAGCAATACTTCCCCTCCACGCAGCGTTACCACCACACACACACACACACACACACACACTGTGTCTCCCAAGCGGCCGCTCACATTCCGTCTCCTCTCCTTGTTCACACGCGGTGCATCGCTGGTTGAACAATCATCCTCGAGGTTTTTGGAATTGAAAAGGGAGCGATTCAGGTTGTCATATATCTCAGGAACTTTTATTAATGAATGTGCGGTTGGGGGGGGGGGAGGCCGCTTGTGGGCCGTGGATGCCATGTGTATTTTCATACTCGCCCACGGAAGCACGCACACATATTCATAGATACACACAAGCATACATGGTAGGTGAATCTACCTATATAGGTGTGGGGGAAGTCGACGCAACCGTGCGTGCGAGTGGTTAGGGAGCGAGTGAAGTCACCTTCAGCTGAAAGTGTAAGTATTCAAGAAACAGAAATAGCAATAACTGCGATCATGTACACTTGCCGTGTTTATACGATTACTGGCTTAATGACCGGTGACCAACTGATGGCCATTAAGTCTGCAATCATCTCTGCAAACTGGTAATGAGTCTGGCGTCGTGGCTTGAGTGGCTGGTGGCCACGAAACCCAACAAGGTACGTCCAGAAGACGTAACACGGAAGGAGACACTTTTCTGACGTGAGTGTTTATCAGATGGTGAAGTGCCGGTGATGTGTTGGTGGCTGTAGTGAAAGATGTTTCCCTCCACCCCCTGCCCTCACACATGGTACTTGCTAAGCCGAGCTCTGTAGTGATCCCACGGGCAGGAGGGAGTGAGCAAGTGTGCGCATTATGCATGGCGCCAGGCAGGTGGGCTCAACACCTGAGGGTTAACCGGTGGTTCAGGAACATTTGATAAGATATTTTCGTTAGCCTGACCGTCTGCCTTCCCCTGCTTCTCCTGTCCTGACCATCACCATCACCCTTCCTCAGTCTCCATCCCTGTCTCGGTGCCTCCTCCTACTCTTTCATTAAAGCTTCCCAACTTACTCTCTTCCTCACCCGCCCTGCCGACCCTGGCTGGTCACCCACCCATCCTCTGCATCGATTCCTTCCATCATCTTCAACTCAACGCCTACTCTTCATTCTCACTTCCACCTCTCAACTCTATCCCATTAAACCCAGCCTCGCCCTCAATCTTCACCCATAGATAGCAACTCCACCTTTTACCTGCTACTCTTCAACCCTACCTCTCTACTTCTCATCCAAGGCCAGGGAACGAGTGACCTGGGGGTATGGTAGAGGTGGGTAGGACTGGGAAGAAGTCTGACGACACAGAACACCGATGAAAATGAGAGGAAGAACGGGCGTCAAGGGGGCTCTGAGGAGGTTCCTACAACACCTCTACTGTACGACCAGATAGCCAGAGGAAACATGGAGTGGTCTTACCGAGGAACTGTGAAATGGAAAACCATTTTGTAGTCGGAGAGGAAATTCGGTGTGAAGAAAAGGTTGAGGGGAGACAGCAGGGGGAGGTGTGTAGTGCGTGTGTGCGTGAGTGGAGAGAACAGAATAGAGAACGACAGAATGTTAGGAAGAAGGTACCATCATGATAGGAAGTATCATGATGGTGTGTGTGTGTGTGTGTGTGTGTGTGTGTGTGTGAGAGTGTGTGTTTCCTCCCTCTACCCAGATGGTGGAGGGAGGGAAAGAAGGAAGCAAACACACACAACTCCCCGCCGTCATATGATGAGGGAGAGGACCCTCTGCTTGGGACGAGGTCAAGGAGGCAATTTGATACAATGAGTCGCAACAATTAGCTCGTAAAGCGTTAGGCCAATAGGGCAAGCGGAAACCCCAGGCGACAACAAACTAACAGAGATATCCACAGAGGAGGAATCCCACCCTGGGGAAAAAAAAAAAAAAAAAACCACGAAAGGTCTTTCAACTTTTCGTAAAAAGAGAGGATTTTTTTTTTCCCTGGGAGTAAATGAGAGTCTGCAAAAAGTTTAGGAGATAGTGTTGTGGGAAGAGGCAGGGGAGGGTATTGGGGTGAAGGGAGGGACCCCCTGCAAGGGGTTGGAGGGGGTAGGTTAGGTTGGTGAACGTGCTGGAGACCGGGAAGGGGAAACGGAGATTCGTATTCAACATGAGAATGAATGAAGGACAAATTACCTGCGTGGGAGCTCCTGGCGAGGGTGGGGAAGGAGCGATTCAAAGAAGCGTACAAGAAGACTGAGGCCACTCGAGCTGCTCACCCACGCCTGGGCTAATTAGCCTCACGACCTGCATGCTTGATGCTTTCAACCCCACAACGTAGCCAGGACGGGACGGGCCGTGGTCCATCCCCCGTGCTAAATCTGAACCTGCTGACATATTCACGGATAATAGTTATACGTCAAGGAATCATGCTAATTTTCTGGGCATGAGGATGATGTTGACAGAAAATGAGAATACGGGCATACAGTGCCATGATCTGGCCAGATCTCTGGATAGATACATTTTCATTTAGATAATGTGGAAATATTTGGCTTAATTGATGACCGTATGTGCATTCGACGCGACTTATTAGCGAGGCTTGTGACAACATACGGGAGATAAACGTGATAAACTGGTCAAAAAAGAGACTATTGTTTATAGTGATAACGTATGAACCTACTGCACACGGAGGCTAGGAACCCACCCTGATCATAGTAAGGTGTGAGGGCGTCTTGGGGACGGGGGAGACAGACTTAGGAGGACATGTCATGAGGGATCCAGGAGTGAACTATCGTTGAGGCTAAGATGAAAATCGAAGTGTTTAAGGGGAGGCAAAACGGAGCGTTTGTGTCTTATCGGTGCGTTTGTGGGCGAGGGGATCTAGGGACGTGTCCTGGGTGCGGAAGTCGGCCTACAGTCATGCTATAGCTGTTCATTCTCCCGTGGGGGCGGTCGATAAATTAGTACCAGGCGTAGGCTCGTGTGTGTGTGTGTGTGTTTACATTACAAAAGTAAAGACACGGTACATATATATATATTCCAGGTTAAGAGACGGGGCGACACTAGTGTCGAAACTCACCGTCCCCGGGACACACAAATAGTTGTCTCTTAAAGAACATACCTGAGCTGGTTTCGAATACACACTCGGGTTCTACACAGAGATGCTCGTCTCTCTCTCTCTCTCTCTCTCTCTCTCTCTCTCTCTCTCTCTCTCTCTCGCCTTTATTGATTAACCTCTTGATCCCCCGTCAGCTGTTACCCCTTCTCAGACAGACAGACAGCCTCTCAAATGGACTTGTAGACCCGTAAGCAACATAAAGTTCCGCTGTTGGCACTCTGCTCTCCTTCTGCACCTTCTGTTGCCGTCGTGAGAGGAGAGAGGAGCAAGCTTGGCTCAGAGCAGGTAATTGGGTAGTGCTAACCGGTGGGTGAGGGGGGGGGGGTTGAGGAAAAAAATCACTAATTACATTGCCTTCATTAGGGTAGGGTTGGCCAGCTAATGTTCCCAGATCGATAAAGAGCGACCAAGGAAAAATACCTGAGTGATAGGTGGCTTGTGGTCACAAGGCACGAGCTACGGTGATGGATGGGTGGGTTGATGACGGACGTCGCTGTGAAGAGAAGTATTTATATCCCTGAGGGAGGAGGCGGAGGAGGAGGTGTGGGAGCTGGGAGTGTGGAAGGCGCGGGTGTTAAGTGTTCCTGTGGGGTGGAGTGGGGTGGGTCGTTACGGTGCCTCCTCTTTCCCTTGGTGTGTGTGTGTGTGTGTGTGTGTGTGTGTGTGTCCCCATGATTATTGATGGATCAACCTCTCCATCTTTGTCTTATAAACAGTGGTGTTCCACAGGGAAGTATCTCGTCACCTCGGCTCTTTCTCGTCTTTTTTTTCAACGAGTTCCTCTCGTCAGTAGCTATAGCCAACGGCACTCAGTACCCATACGAACTGACGCTGCTGCATTTCTGTACTTCGCCCAAAACCGCGTCATCGTATAAATCGGTCGACCTACGCCTCTCGTCTTGTCGGAGCTGCCTTCGTAGGCCCACCCTAGGCAGAGCTGGTGGCGTTGTCCAACCCACCAGCAGTCACACGGCTCCACCACAAGGGGTGAGGAGTGAGGGGTGAGGGGGTTTAGATAACTCTCCACCAGCTTTAAAGAAAAAAATACAGAAACAAAAATCCTTGAACATACAAATGGTTGGAATGACTTCGAATTTCATTTGCATCTTTATGGCCTCTTTGAGGGCCCTGACCACACCAATACTGTGTGTGTGTGTGTGTGTGTGTGTGTGTGTGTGTGTGTGTGTGTGTGCGTGTGTGTATTTGCTATGTTTGCTGTTTCTAAAACTCTCTTCCCATTATAGTAATCAGAAATATGAATCGTACACACAAACACGTGGTGTGTAGTTCAGTGTGAGGCATGTACCATGACCCATGTCTTCCATCGCAAGTATGTCATTTCCTCTTAACTTTGCAGGTAAGTGCGGGAGGGAGTGGACCAGGAGGAGGAGGAGCCGTGTGACCAGACCCGTCAGGTGGTGAGTGTGACCCATTGTCCTCTCTACACTTTACCTCACCTCTGACACTTGGTTCTTCCTCACTCCTGGTTGAGTCGGGGATCCATGTTGTCATTCGTCGAATCGCTACCTCACACACACACACGCACCTCTCCTGACGATGCTGAGGCTTGTCGCTTTGATAGGTCCTTGAGAGAGGAAGAATACACATACGGACACACACATGGTATAGGAAAATATAGGTGGGATGAAGGTAATTGTCTACCACGACATTTCATTGTTAAAGTCACTTGTTACGGTGAGTTTGATGAGAGTAAACATATTCCTGTTTACCTCACTGAATGTTGGCCCTCAGTGGTCTTAGATACGATTCAATACTTCTCATTATTCGTGAGTGACGTAATTCCTTGACTTCGTTATTAGAACGTTCTCACCTTTGTGAAGATCGTCTCGGAAGTCGCCCGATGATTTTCAGGTAAGCGCCACCACTCCTGGCTCACGACTACATCCAGGTAATTTAATGGAATCGAACACGATCATTCAGGATGGTCCAGGGGTGTGGCTCATGCCCAGACTGTCGCAAATTGGTCGGCGATAATATGATGCATTTACTGTGTCATTATCTCCCTCTCAGCCGGCGAAACATTTCTTCTTCTTTCCTTCTCTTAATCCTTTGTATTTTTTCATTTTCATGTTTCACTTTTGGAAAGCATTCGATGCCATTTATCTAAATCAAGTCTATACTTCAGATGGCGAGCAATTGGATATTTTCGGTGTCGTGAAGTACGACGCTTTGTCGCCGGTGAGGAGATTCCATGCGTGTGTTGCCAGCCGTACAATAATAAAGGACAGAGCAGCTCTGGCGGCCGCGATATCCCCAACACTCGACACACAAGTCCCTTAATCCACAGAGGACTTGAGAATTTCCATTCCTTCAGACACGGATGGTTCACGCGGGGGATTTCGGGGCCAGTAAGGGGAATGAGCGTTGGAGCAGTGGGATGACTGTGCGAAGGGCGCTGCTGGAGAGAGAGAGAGAGAGAGAGAGAGAGAGAGAGAGAGAGAGAGAGAGTTTGAGTAGATGTTGTAAGTGTAGGTTTGGTGTGGAGTGTGTGGAGGGGAAAAAAAAATATTCTGGCGGGCACGGGAACCACTCTGAGGACGAGGTGGGAGGCTCTCTCTCTCTCTCTCTCTCTCTCTCTCTCTCTCTCTCTCTCTCTCTCTCTCTCTCTCTCTTCCTCACGGCACGCAACCACCTACCGGGAGTAGGGGAGGGGGTGGGATGCGAGGGGGTGGTGTGTTGTACCGGCACTATCCATCTGTTTATCCGGAAGGTGAGTGACGACGGCGCGAAGTGAGCCACTACTTCAGCGGCTGTCATGTTCCACTCCCTTGACCCCCCCCCCCCCCCAGGTTACCGTCTTCCTCTTCCTGCATCACCCACACGTGGGCTGCTCCCAACTCACACGTAACACTTGACATTACGTAACTAACGAGAGTCTCCGTAACTCTCGTTTTCCCCTGTGGAGAGCGCTACGCTCTGGCCCTGTCTTTTGGTAAAGTCCCGTTGCAAGTACTTTGTAAGTAAGTATGCAAGTGAGTAAGTACTCTCTCTCTCTCTCTCTCTCTCTCTCTCTCTCTCTCTCTCTCTCTCTCTCTCTCTCTCTCTCTCTCTCTTCCATCTGAGAACAAAGAGCCGCCACGGTTTCTTTCTCAGTTTAGATCATACTTCCAAACAGTTGGTCTGCACAGTACAGACTGTGCGTAGTTCATCTTCCATCAATACGCTCAGGCGTATCACACTGAGCAGTTTTGGCTTTGCCCTGTTAAAGTACTAGGGGGAAAAAGAAGAAAACTCTGAGCTTGTGTTCCTCCCCATACCTTTTCCCTGCCAGACCCCTCCTTCCCCTTGTTCTCTCAACTGCCCCATCAAAGGCAGAAAAGATTCCGCTTGTTGGAGGAGTTAGAGAGGCCGTCGTGGATATAGGGTCAGAGTAGCAGGTGTTGGGGGGGTTCTTCTTCTCGTCGGGCACGGGAGCCACTCTGAGGGCGAGGTAGGGGGCCCCCCATCGTTGCCATCGTGAGGCTAGACTTAAGGTCTTGAGTGATCGTATGTGGTTATGTGAGCCTTCATATGGTTATAGAGGCGTTGTGTAGCATAGGGCGTCCTCCCACGGAGGCTTTCAGTGGCCCTTTTTGCGACGAAGGTGTCGCGCTGAGGGGCGTAGTGTGTCTCACAGGGGATTCTTCTATCCCCCCTGTGGCCGTCGCTACTGTCAGCTGGAGCCCCCCGTCGTGGGTGAGGGAGCTTCACCGTTGATGAGCACCTGGGATGTCCCTAAAAACACGGACGCATCGTTCTGGAGAGATGGGTGCGTCTCCTGCTGCTGGATCGACTGTCGCCGCTGGGAATGATTGGAGGTGATTTTCAAATGAATCTGAATTGTAAATGTCCTTACTAGCGGAGGTGTAGGGGTTTTAACGTTGACGTTTTTATGTTTCACACTCACCCTCCCTCCCGTGTGATTTTATTTGTTTTCATGTATGCTCGAGTTTATGCTCAGTGTGTACACGAACTCTTGTGTATCTTACTTCTTAGTGAATGTATAGATCGGATGAGGATCTGTTTTCCACAGAACCCTGTAGGGTTAATCGGTTGTAGAAGATAAGAAACTAGCGGCTCATATAAACCCCTACCGCTCAACTTAGCTTTAGCGTTGCCTTATAAATACGACTCGTTTTCGTAAGCGAGAAATAGATCAAACTATATATCTCTAGCACAAGGGGAAAAAAAATGATATATGTTTTAAACATCTTGTGATAATGTTGCTCCGGATCACATTTTTGAGGCAAATCGGCCATAAAATAAGGACGTTTTTGGCTATTTGAATAAATTTCTGGTTTTCGTAAAGTCTTCATCTTGTATGGTGGTCGGGGTCACCAGACACAACTGTCAAGTTGAAACCATCCAAGAACCATCGCCGCCAAGATGGTTTGAAATAGTCCCTGTGGTTATAGAGATCTGTACAAAGATTTTTTTTTTCAGCAATATAGACTTCATATATCCGTAATCATATAATTGTCAAAACTGTAAGATTGAATACAAAAGCCAGACCCTTGTGTCAAATAACACACAATTCGTTATCTGGAGTTGGCATCTGAACCAGTTTTGACTTGGGATGGAAATGTTTATGTCTACTTTGAACAGATCACTGATTGTAGTAATATCAACCAGCCTACATGGTTGCCGGGGTCGTCTGACATTATTCTTATGAAGGAATTACCCAAGAACCGTCGTCAGTGGCAAGTTTGGGGTCAGACTTGGAGTGTGGAATACAGGTTTTGATGTATCGAAACCGATAGACGGAAGGCTTCAATTTCGTGAGCTGATCATTGTGTTAGATTTCTTCCCGTCGTGACGTATCGTCCTCAGTTCTTATGTACGTAAGAACGAAGCTCATTGCGTTGAGCGTGCGTGAGTACGTGCGTCGACTGGTCCCCCCTTTGCCAAGCACAAAGGACCACAAACTTTCTATTCACCGTGAGGGTCTGTTATGTTGGACGGCCTTTTAAAGTGAATGCCTGTTTTACAGTAGCCTTCCCTCCCTCACCCCTCCCCAACTGGCCACTCTATATAGGTAGCCAGGCCCCTTACTGAGCACATCTGTGAGAGTGAAGAGTCTCCTCAGTAAACATATTTGTTGACCTGGCTGATCCCGTCGGTGAGCATACTTGTGAAGGTGTGAAAGATATGCCATTCAGTGAGCATATTTACCAAGGTTATGCCCTTCAATGAGCACATTTACCAAGGTTATGCCCTTCAGTGAGCTCATTGACCGAGTTGAGAGTGCCCCTCGGTGAGCTCATTCATCATGTTGAATAGGCATCTCAGTGAACACATTTTTCAAGGTGGCCGATTCCCTCATAACCACATCTCTTCAGGTGGCTAGGCCCTTGATGTGGCATGGTACCACTGTTGGAGTAGACGACCCCACTCTGTCGTCACGCGGGGTCCCACCTGATCGCAGATGTATCCTCTGCTCGTCGAGCTCAGGCGAGACGAGGAGGGTGGAACACACCCGCCCTGACCACAAGTACTGCATGGGAGAGACAGGCAACAGAGGGCCTAGTTACCCACTGTAGTGTCAGATGGCAGCGAGGTCACTGACTGAACATAAAGAGGAAAGTCATCAGAACATGGACGGTGACTCTCATTAGCGTGTCTCCGGGAACGAGTCAACAGACACGGACGGAGTTTGACATTCTGAAGTACGTTTTCAATGGAGATGGGAAGCGAGAAGTTCCCGTAAAGTTGTGTAGACAATCTGCCGCGCGCGCGGCGGCGCGGGCCCCTCCCCTCCCTAGCCTGGCTCTGTTTGGATACCGTTACAACCAGATTGCTTGTAGGGGTTTTCTGTTTGTGTCAACAGACTCCAGATTAACTCGTTTTTATAGTCAACAATTTGAATTCTTTACAGTGGACCCTGGAGAGTAATCTCTTCAGCAGAGGACATACGAGACTTGTTTTGTTATATATGAATCGGGAAACATTGTCTGAGGTCTTCAGTTATGGTTTTGGCTTCCTGTTCTCCAGCTTTTGGTTCCTGCATCTCAAGTGGTGTGGAAAGGGATGCGACCCACCCTTACGTGCGTAAAATGTCCAATTGAGACATTGTTATGGATAAAACCCTGGGTTATATCCTCAATTTGAGGGGACGTCGGGTGGAGGGGGCACCGTGATTGTGTCGGTCAGTCTATGTGTTCCTGGTGAGAGGGAGGCTGTAGCCCGGCGTGTGTGTGGCTGCCGCAGCTCTCCTCGCCTCCCGGTCCTCTTTCTCCTCCCGCCTAGGGAACCTGTTTGGGTCTTATATAAGAAACGACCATACCAGTGTCCATTTTATCCTTGCCGACGGAGCACTGGGACAGTGCCTATGTATGCAAGCTTAAAACAAACCATTGACTGCCACTAGTTAGAAGGACTAATTGCCAGCTGGAACTAGCTATATGAAAGCCGATGGTAATGAACACAGAAGGCTGACTAACCCTATGATCAAGGAATGGTAAGTAGATATCCTGCGTAGAGTGTAAGAGCTTCTGAAGGTTGAGTATCCATATGATACTGTACAGATACACGACCCTAGGGTCATCTACAGTCAGGTCTGGCGAGCTCTTTTCTACAGGCCTTGTCGAAGCCTACGTGGTTGTTTGTGTACGTGTCGCATACACTACGTGGTTGAGACCTGGAGACCCGCGACAGCGATGCTTGTCTTTTGAAGTGTGTGTTTTCTTGTAATTCAGTGGACGTTATCTTCCATCCTCGAGGCAGATCCCACTGTTCCGCAAGGCTTCCAGTAACACCAACTAAGAATTAAAACTAAATACGAACCAGAATCCCATGAAATGGTAAGAAAAGAATGATAATGTTTGTGTTTAGAGATTACGATCCACTGAGAATAATTATTATATGTTTTTATGACCCAGGTCTCCCCCTGGAGGGGCATGTTGACCCCCTCTCTCCTTCTCTACTACCACCACCACCCCTTTAAGGACTGGGGGGGACCCCTGAATACAGATGTCATTGTCATCTTCGTCAAGAATAACCAGTGGGATGACCTTCCTATAGACTTGTTCGGCGAATAACTTGTCGTGGAGGATCATATGGACGCACCTTAGATGGTTACATGAGCCTCGACCTCCCAGCATAGAATGTTAAACCACAGATCAACTCTGATTAATTAGATTACATGTGATTATTTTTCAAATAAAGGAGAATCTCCTAAGTGCCAGATGGCAATGATCTCCCGTGTAGGTAGACGGGTATATGTGTGTCTGTCGCCCTAACATCCTGAGTAGTGACCTAAGAACCAGCCAACAGGTTGGTATCATAATCAAAATTAATATTCAGACACGACCCACATGACTGATGGTGATACTTAAAGGGTCAGGCGGCCAGAGGTTTTAAGTTCACGTAATTTTTATGGTTAAATCCTCCGTGCGAACTTGTTAGCTCCACCTGACTAAAGGGACCCGATTCTAATTGTCCGTGAAAGGGTTTAAAGGTCACACATTCTTGGTGCGTCATGGTTAGTGGAACATCTGTGTCTGAAGCAGCGGTAATAAGTGTTGGGGGTAGAGTGTTGCTGTGTGCGGGGCGGTTCCCTGTAGGGTGTAGGCGGAGGAGTGCAGCTGTTGGCAGAGCAGCGCTGGTTAGGATGGCTGCAGCTGTTGGGTAAGTGGCGATATCAGCAGCAACAGCAGTAGCCACAGCTGCCCTCATGAGTAAGGTTGGGCAGCTGTGGTGTAGCGAAATGATTGGTCACTTTCACCAAGATGTGTTTGTGTGTGTGTGTGTGTGTGTGTGTGTGTTGACTCTCATTTCCCGCCTTTCTCTTCGTCATTTCCCTTCTCTCGTTCCTTCCCTTCTTTCCTTTGTTTCATTATCCTCCTCTCCCTTATTTCCTCCCCCTGTGCGCGTTGCAGTGGTCGTGCTTGGTGCTGTACTCGTCCCCCTGAGCGACTTGCAAAACGACCTTTAATTTTCTTGACTATTTTCTAATTTATGTTCCTCCTCTCTATTGTGTCGTGTGTGATTGTGACGAGTTTAGCTCTTCCGTAACTCGCGTCTTGCGGTCTCCTTCCTCCCGCGCTACACTGGCTTATTTAAGCTTTCTCTTGACACTTCCCTCACCCAGCTTCACCCCACAGCCCCTCCTCTCCACGCCCCATCCCACATCCTCTTCCTGCCCCGCTTCATCCCACACTCCTCTCTTGCTCCGCCCAGCCTGCCCCATCCCGCTCCATCCTAAACCTCCTCCATGCCCAACCTCACCTACACCCCCACCCTACCCTGCCTCGCCTCATATTCCCTTCCTCTGCCGCTCCACACCGCACCACCGCCCAACCCCGCTCCACCCACGACCCCCTCCCTCACCCGTTCTGCCCCACAGCCCCGCTCCGCCCCGCCTCCCAGCTACTCTCACGTCGTCTCCTGAATTTTGAATGGAATTCCCGCCCCCTCTCTCCCCCGAGCGGTGCTGACGGCGGCACCTGATACACTGCCATCACTCCCTCTACAACTTCCCATCACTGAGGCCCACACCCTCTGTTCCTACTGTGTGCACATCCACGCCCACGCCTTCTCCATCCCCGCCCGCGCCCTCACCGTTGAGGAGGAGGACTGATAGGATTCGTACCTCGCTTTACACACCGTCCTCATGCCACACCTCACCATACCCCCTAGCACTGTACACATAACTCACGCTCATGTGCACGTTTACATGTTTCCTTGTTCACAAAATGATATTTGACGTCTATCTCGGCGGCCCCATGTGTGGAGGGAAGGAGGGAGGTGGAGGAAGCGCAGGTGTAGTGGTGGTGCCGCCCCGGGCCACGCCTTACCCAGCTCCATGCGTCTCCGTTACCCGTCCTCACGCCGGATATCAATCAAAATATAAGTCAAACGGGTGGTATGAGCCCCCGTGGGGCGGGGTGTACAGGGAAGTATTACCCCCCAAGGGGTGTTGGGTACAGGAAAGTACCACCCTGCGGGGTATAGGCTACAGGAAGGCCATCCTGTATTACTAGTACCCCATACGTCGTGCCCCAGGAGCGAGGCCTGGTTCCGCAGGCTTCTCCTCGTCTCGGGGCGGCGTTGGTCGTCTTGCCACACCTCCCTCAGGATTGCCGCTGGTCATTAGGCTCTTTTCCACCTACCTCCCTCCACCAACAGGACTCCTTATGTTCTTGGTCCTCCGTCTCGTATCCGCCACCTTCTCTCACCCTCCCTCTCTCTCCTTCCCTCCTCCTCACGTCTTTCCCTCACCCCAAAAGGCCATCGCGCTCAAGGTTGTCAGCTGTATATTTACCTCTGCTCACTACCTCTCGCCACCGCTCATCTCCCCGACTTTATTGCTTCCCTGGCCCGCCATCATTCACAACTTCACACCTCCCAGCCCTTGTACCGCACTCTGTCCTGCTATAACTCCCTCCTCCCTCAATACTCCGTTCAACACCTTTCAGTATCCTCGTTGCTCACCTCACAGCCGCCCCCAGTCACCTCCGAGCCCCTCACGCATGCTAGCCAGACTTGTAACGGTGAGGGGTCTCACTTTATCGAGACTCTTACCATCAGTTAATCTAATGATTACGATCAGGAATGTGTCCTGCACTTACGTCCTGCTACTTGGCTGCGAGGTTTGTAGCGTACACTGGACGGGTTCGTCCATGAGGTCATACCGAACACAAAGTTCGAGAGTTCGAATCTAATCGAGACTTAACACGAGCCTGAAGCACTTTCTGCCTCTGTTATCTGAGCAGGCGTGAGTGGTCGTGATGGTGTGTTATCGCAGGCAACATGTACGCAAGGCGGTCATGAATCATCTAATGCTTTATCTCATCCATTCTTACCTCGCTGATGCAATGATGTTCGACATTTATGATATTCGTCGAGTTTTGCCATTTACGAACGCGTTATTCCATATATGTGTGTGTGTGTGTGTGTGTGTGTGTGTGTGTGTGTGTGTGTGGCGGGAACTGTGACAGATGCAACAGTTGCCCCAAGACGATCCTGCGATCTTGGTTATTTACTCGGTTGATAAATTCCTTTATTTCTTGTATTTCAATTTGTCGAAACATCGCGGGAGTAGACAGACGAAGTAACAGTGGTCGAACTTGTGACTGATAAAAGATATCTGTATCTTGGCTGCGTTGGACGTGGTCTGCGTGTATGTGAGATGAACCAAAGACTAGGTAGTGTACCAAGACCCTGGCGCTAGGCCTCATCTCTGGTGTTCCCCAAGTGTATAGCCACTGTCGTCGTACGCTGACAGCAAGTAGCGTCCGGCCTCTTGTCTTACAAGCGTACGGCTTCCCAGGTAAAGATAAGTGAGGGAGGAAAAAAAAAAAAGATAAAAGGTGGTTGTAATGCTGGCCAACAATGCTGCAGTCAGTGAGAGGTCAGCTGGGAATCATGAAGGAAGGTTATTTTGGTGCAGGGAGTTGTTTACCTACACTCTGCATATCTCACTGCGGCTATGAGAAGGGCGATAACTCGTGCGTTCGGCCGAGGTGGTTAGGGCTCTGGTTAGATCGCAGGTCCCCAAAGTCGCGCGCGCGTGTGTGTGCGCGCGTATGTGTGCGTGTATGCGTGTGTGTGTGTGTGTGTGTGTGTGTGTGTGCGTGTGTGTGTGCGTGTGTGCATGGTCTCGTGATTTCTTTCGTGTTTCCCTCCTCGCCACAAGCTGGTCTCCCTCTACCAATACATCTCTCCTCCACTCTCTGCGTCCGAATGTGTGTTCTACGGCGACAGTTTGGGAGGGGTCGTGAGCCATCCCCCAACCCCCTCACCACCCCACCCGAGTTATCACTACAGACCAGCCGCTATCGTCCAGCTGACACTCGCATCACACACCTGTCATGTTCCTCGATAAAATCGTACTTTATATTTTTTTTTAATCCTTGAGATGTTATCGTCATCAAATGATTAGTACAGCCTTAGTTGAACCCAGCTACACACAGGAGGAAGGAGACGTGTACACATGTAGAGGTCAGTGGCTGTCGTCTGTCAGGCTAAGCTTGTATCGTCTCGGATCAGGGGTAGCCAGGATGTGCTTGGGGGTGTGTGGTTGGAGGTGCACATTTGACCAAGGATGATCTCCCTCCCTCCCCACAGTGGAGACAGGGAACTCTCCTCATACATAACGTGCAGCATTGTCATTATCATAGCAAGTGTACAGGGGAAAGCTTCAGATGGATTTGTCAGAAAGACAACAGCCTCTACTCCCAGGGGGAACGTCGTCATTCCATCGCTGAGGAACGTCGTAGCTTGTCTCTGGCGAACGCCTTCAGCCTTTTTCTGATGAACGTTTTCATCTTGGTCCTGGCGAACGTCTTCAGTCTCTGGCGAACGCCTTCAGTCCCTGGCGAACGTCATCAGCCTGCCCCTGGCGAACTTCAGGCAGACGGGCTACGTCAGGACCTCACTAATGTGTTTTAGATTAGATGAGTAATGGAGGAGTGTGTGGGCGACGTGTGTGGGTTGCGTCGATGTGGCCTCCACACCCCAGCGGGAGGTGTGGTAGATGTGGCAGTCCTCCCGTGGGAGGTATGGCCCCGGTAGGAGAGGTGTAGTGCCTTCGGTTGGTGTGGTAAGTGTTCCAGCATCTCTTCCCTTTTATATAGTTCTGAGATAGCGACTTCGCAGAACTGTGTAAAAGGAAGGTCGCATTCGCACAGAAGGAATTCTACGGAGTGAAGCTGACAGTTCCCGCTCCGCGGGTGTGGCCTATGTGGGTAATGTGGCCCCCTGTGAGGTGGAGGAGGGTCCGGCTCTCCACCCAGGTGGTCTGCCATACGATGTGTATATTTCCACTTGAGGTCCTCCTGATAACGTTAATGGCCGCCCTAATGATAAGAGATATTACATTAAGGCGTATGGCCGACACCCTCTTAACTGCTTCTTGCTCATAGGATTGATATTAGGTTCAATCTAATGCAGACGTTCAGCCCTTTTTTGTTTTTAATCAGAGCGCTGTCTTACCGCCAGCACACCCTGGCTGCGACGCGGAACGGCGTGACGTGGAATATTGAGCTGTTAGTGGCTGGTTTTGTGATGATTAGCACAGCTCTTACTGTATTGGTTTATGGGGGCGGGGGTGTATATGAGGTGGGTACTGAGGTCTGACGCCAGCCTCCCTGACCCCCCGTCTCTCTCTGTGCCCTGAAGTGTCACCCTGCACCTCCCTCTCCCTAGTGATGGCTTGGGTAGGAGGACGATGGTGAGTGAGCTGCTGAGTATGTGTAAGGGAGGAGTGAGAGGGAAGGACCCACTGCCTTCACCCTTTCCCCTGGTGGTGAGTATGGCAAGGGTGAGAGGGAAGGACCCACTACCCTTCACCCCTTCCCCTGGTGGTGGTGGGTAAGGCAGGGGTGAGAGGGAAGGACCCACTACCTTAACCCCTTCCCCTGGTGGTGGTGGGTATGGCAGGGGTGAGAGGGAAGGACCCACTACCCTTCAGGTGACACGTAACTTTGTGCGACAAAGATGGCGTCCTCATCCTCGTGTCAGATCATAAACTGTCTATGTGAAATTTGAGCGTGACATATGTCATGTGGAGGTGTCACTGAGTCGTCCACATGTGCAGAGCAGGCGAGGTGACCCAGCCAGTCATGTCAGGCGCGTCAGGACATCTCACGTCACCTCACCTCACCTCCAGACACCCACCTCGACTCCCGACCTTCGATGGCCACCCGCCTCTCCCCTACTCCCCAGCGTCGGAAACAAGCGTTGAAAAACAACGTCCTGCGTCTGTTTTTCGTTACGCCGCAAGACAGGTCTAGTTGGCTGTGCCCGAGTCCCGGAGGTGGTGATGGACATTTTGTGCTGATGAGAGAGAGAGAGAGAGAGAGAGAGAGAGAGAGAGAGAGAGAGAGAGAGAGAGAGAGAGAGAGAGAGAGAGAGGTGAATATTTTGTGCTGATGGTGGGAAAGAGAGAGAGAGAGGTGGTCTTTTTATGCCGATCGAAGAGAGAGAGGGAGAGGGAGGTGGATATTTTGTGCTGATGGGAGAGAGAGCTGGTCGTTTTATGCTGAGGGGAGAATGTGATGGACATTTTATGCTGTTGAGAGAGATTGATGGACATTGATGCAGTTGACAGAGGTTGCTAGACATTTTGTGCTGTTTGGGAGATTGGTGGGCATTTTGTGCTGTTGGGAGAGGGTGCTAATCATTTTGTGCTGTTATGGGAAAGTGATGGACTATTTTGCGCCGATGGGACGTTTTGTCTTGGTGGTCGAAGCCTTGTAGTGAAATTGATCTTGGCAAGAAAATATGGGAAGCATACTTAACGAGAGTTTTAGCAGAGCCCACAGCGCTCAGACCTGCTACTAACCTCCTGGTTTCATGTGCAATTAGCTTCGGTAATCACCTCAAAGGACCGGAAAATGACTTATCCGAACATGGGGAGTTTTTTCCACGTTTTCTTCTGCCAGATCTACGTCATAAGAACACTTGGAGCATAAGGGTAAACAACGTTAAACTCCCGTATTTTGTGAACAGCTCTTACCCTCTTACCCTAAGGCTGTCCACCTCAGGATTATGAACTCGAGAGGGATCCACTAGGCTGCAGGGGTACTTGTACCTGCCTGGTGAAGACCTGGCGACTGTGGGATCTGCCATGTTGTCAGTCCTCCACTTAACACTCGTCGAACCAGCCATATTGTTCACCCTTCACTGAGACACAGCTTTCAACCTGTATAACCTGCCATTATAGTTCACCTCCCTCTTCGATACAGTGTATCTGGCTGTCCGGCCATTTTTTTCCCCACCTTGTTTTTTGGGACAGTGTTTTGGGCCATGGAAGCCACCATAGATCTCTCCCGGCTCTGGTATGGGAGCCATTCGGTACAGTGTTTGCTCCCCGGCCTGATGTTCAGGGGGGCCCCATCTGCTCGGAGGGTCGTATTATAAATAAGGAGACCCACTTTGAACGGTGTGTTTACCATGTGCCTCTCACTGATACGTCGTATGCTGAGTTTCCCCTCACAAATCACCCGGTGTGTGTGTGTGTGTGTGTGTGTGTGTGTGTGTGCGTTGGGCTCCGGTCTGTCACATATAAGGCTGTCAATTTGGTGGGTCAGTCTTCCAGGAGGGGAAGGGTGAGTAGCGTCCCAGCTCGTAACGCCGGACACAGGGTACCTTTCCGTGGTAGAAGTGCCCCATACTGGTGGGGGAAATATGGGTTCACGCCTCTCCACAGGGACGACATAGTAAATAGCGGTCGGTTGGCGTTGCTACGTCATTCGTTATCGGGTCTAACCACCCGAGAGACATTGGAAGACCTCTCTCTCTCTCTCCCTCAGTACATTGTATTGACATTCTTAGACTCCTTGAGGTGCGATATTGTCTGTCTGTCTCTGACTAGAATTGCCACCTCCTGCCTTGATGACGAAGCCGCTTCTCTGCTTACCTACAGCAAACGACTGAATAACCAAAGGGCCGAGCATCGTATTTCATAATACCTCCCTTCCAACACTCGTGTACAGGTCTGAGATGCATGTGGCATCCACGATAAGGGAATAAGATAAGTTTGAAGTGGGAGCGAATTACGCATCCAAATGTCCGTCATTCATTCATTCCAATGTATAATTTCTCGATATTACTTCTATCACTGTCATATTGCACGTTGAGCAGAGTTTTTGGATTACAGTTTTTCTTTACTTAGGTCAACAGCTGAAGGTGACAGATGGAAGTGAAGCACGTTGCCCGCGTGAGTGGGTGTGTGTAGTTGCGTATACATGGGTGTGTGTGTGTGTGTGTGTGTGTGTGTGTGTGTGTGTGTGTGTGATTCAGGTTATGACTGGGCTGTCTAGTGATGGAGTCTCACTATACATGACACTGTTCTTTATACATATACATACGTATAGCATAGGCTCAAGAGTGTGAAGGTGGAACCCCAGTCTTGTTCTTGTACTCCTGTTTCTCCTGAGGTCCCACGTACACAAACCACTGCAACTGATGCCTCCACCCACTTAAATCACCTCCACCACTAGCACCCACGTACATACCACCACATAAATACTGACCTCCTGATCCCTGCAGTACGACATTTGAACACGACGGTACGACCCCTAAGCACGACGGTAATGTTCAAGAGTCGTGCACTCATGCTCGAAAAGATAACTCATCCGTGTCACAATGATCACACAATTATAACGATCACTTGCTCTTATTGGCCTCGAAGTAGTGACGTCATCTCACCGGGAGCTCCATTGCCATTGGTTAAATTTAGGCCAATCAGTTGGCCCGCACCAGACCCCCCCGAGCGTGACGTCACCCGGGAGAGACGAGAGAAATTTGATTTTTGGATGACTTTATCGTCTGCCTTGGCTTATACTGGTGCAAGCAGCGGCACCACACGCCTCCCTTCCCACATCCCTGGAATAATGGCTGGTGGCTGAAATTTGAGGCGAGGCTCCGAGACGAGCTGGAATTTCGTTTTGTCTTCATGGTGTATGTATGTGTGTGTGTGTGTGTGGGTGTGTGTGTGTGTGTGTGTGTGTGTGTATTATCATTATTATTATTGTTGTTGTTGTTGTTGTCGTTATTATTTTTTTTTAGTCATAGCGATAATGATATACGATAATGATTAAAAATGATAATGATTTTAACAATGACAGGTATTATGAAATGATGAGTGATGATGATAATGATAACACTGACTCAAGATTATAGGTGATAATAAAAGATTCAGCAGTGGATGTTAGGAAGAGCCATAGACTTAGGCCCAAGTGCTCATTTCTATAAGGCAACAAACTGACCATAAGATAACCATGTCTTTCTCTCCCGCCGTCCAAGCGCGTACGACAGTATCGGCCCGACGACTGGCAGCAGGCTCGTGCCTGCAGAACGGCCAGTATCAGTATCACCGGGCATGAGGCGATGATCGGCATGTCTTTGACGCAGTCGTGTCAAAATTTAAGTTTGTCATGGCCAAGGGTCATTCCTGGGCGACAAGTACCTCATGTAGTAATTTTGGTGTCTTGGCCGCTTGCACACACACACACACACACACACACACACACACACACACACACACAGCTCGGGTGGGTGCGAGCGAGACACTGGGGAGGGGAGCGTGTCTCCTCATCAGCAATATAAGGCCTGACGTCTTGACGACTCGTCATAAATCACACAAATTGGAATCGTCTGGATCCGGTGTCGGCGGGGAATCCCTAAACACCATGGTGTGTGTGTGTGTGTGTGTGTGTGGATGTCTCCCGAGACCTTGTTGTGTGCATCCCCTACACAGAAGGGAGAGGATGGGGAGATGTCTACACCGTGCAGAGCATTGAGGAGTGACAGCAGGATGATCCACAGAGATGTGTTGAAGTCCTTTTCGTAAGTTGCCGATGACGATGTATCCGTATGTGTTGAATGTGTGTAGTGTTGGTGCCCTCCCTCACCAGCGAGGTTAAGCAAGAGACGAAGCCGCAGTGCAGCGCCCGAGGCTCGCACAGAGAACAGCGAGGGGAAGAAATATGACACGTACGTTGGAATGTTGTGGGAGGTGAGTACTTCGCAGAGTAGGATCTTTCTTGCTCTCGGTGACGCTCTGCCAGTCATGTGAAGATCTGTGTCTGAAGTTTGGTAAGGTAGCGTTAGCAAATCGTAGCACCAACACATGTCACACACCGCAGATGTTGCCTCCCACTGCACAACACCGTCCTTGGCCGCAACACCTGACCCACACACTGCAGCTGTTGCTGCCCAGATGCAGGATGGACTTGCGTAACAACACAGCTTAAAACGGTAAACTGTAGCAACCCTTTCTCTGGAAAATTATTCAGTGAGTAGTTGATAATTAATAGGTATAATAAAGATGATAATGATATCATTATTGATATTATCAATACTAACAGATTATTTTTCTGGCTTTCCCATATCCGCAAAACCCTGTGGACTTCTTTCCCTTCAGTGCTCAACAGACTGTGGAACAGAGACCCAAGACTGTTCGTGTCAGCTTTTCTGGTGCACAAATGCTTCGTGAATTCAGTCCCACGTAAGTCACATTTGGCAGTGATCATCACGGCCGCGGTGTGGCCTTAATGGCCCACCTGCCTATAACAACTGGCAGACCAGGGCTAGCCAAGGGGTAGCCTTACCAAAGGTGTTTGCAACACCGTTGTTGTCAGCCGTGGTAGGTGTTCTGGTGCAGGGGTCGCTATGCCTGGCCCAGCCTAGCCAAGACTTCTGACTCCACGATCAAACGCTCTGGTGAACGGCCTCGTCAGCAGTTCAGCGTCACCCACACACTCAAAACACACGAGGAACAGCTATATGGGAAATCTTAGAGATTTTAACAAATCAAAATGTCGCGAGAAATGATCATATCAAACTAGGGCTAGCTACGCTGACGTACTCTTCGCGTCGCACGGATTCGAACGCGAGACAGATAAAACAAAAGAGACAGACAGACAGACAGGCGATAGACGGTCTCAGTCTTCTCCAGGATGTGTTAAAGATTGTTGAAGTTTGTTCAGTGCGACAGGGGAAGGGTGCTGGGAGCAGCGGGGCGCATGATGCTCCTAACGCAGTAAGTGGCGTCGACTGCAAGACACCGACTTAAAGTGGTTAGGAAAATCACTTGCCAAGCCTGACATGTGGATGACTGAGGCGAGGCGGGATTTGACGTCAGCGCTGTCGACAGGAATATCCTTAAGACCTTCCCTTGTTCTTCAGGCCGTCGAACATGGGCGAGTTTGAAATCCATTGTTTTTTGGGCGGGAAGAAGTAGAAGCCAGCAGAGAGGTACCTCACCTTGATGGAAGACTCTGTAGTGGTTAGTTACGTGGTTGCTATTATGATCTTCCAGTTCTGTAATGTCTCTGCTTTGTATTTTAAGATAATCGTCTGCTGGAAAGGTAATGAAATTTGGGTGTGCGTGTCCGTAGAGTACTTGGTCAGCCACGGGAGCGACGTCGGCTGTTGCTGGCAGCACCCGACCCCCTCACACAAGGGTATTGACCTCGCAGACTGCATCTTGGCAGGAGTCACATTTGTGGTGCAACTTTATAGAATCGCTACAAGATTTTTTTTGTATTGATACAGCAACTGGACAGTTGTCTAGTGATACACCACATGTGAGAGTGAGGAGTACGTCACATGTGATGGTGGGGGGATACATCACATGTGATGGTGAGGAGAACCGCTTGTATTGGTGAGGAGTATACACCATATGTGTTGAGGTGGTGGCATGTTAATCATGTCTACAGCACCTCGGGCGTCTGTACACGACCACACCACACCAGGTCTGAGCGCCTCCGACCACAGCACACCCCACCGCAATAGATCAGAGCACCTCCGACCACACACCACAGGACACCACACCACACCAGATCAGAGCGCCTCAGACCACACAACACCACACCACAGGACACCACACCCCACCAGATCTGAGCGCCTCCCATTAGTCAGTTTGACATTGGATGACAGACGGCGTGACAAATCATCATTGGAGCTAATGGCGAACCCCTGAAACTGTTCGTCTAGATTGTGTTGCTTGACAGGAGAGGCTAACGCGTACCAGCTTCTTCCGTCAAAGCGGTTCATATACATCGTATTTGCACCGCTGTTGCCTCGCCTGGTTTCCCAGGATTGCACCCCCTCACTCAGTGTGTCAAGCCTCACAGCGGCTATGGTGCTTCAGTCTCTCAAGACTCATGATCATTCCAGGATCCTTGATGTGTCAACTTTTGTCTCTCTGCGCAATCTTCATAAAGTCTACATTGTATTTACTCAGTGAGATGGTCGAGGGAAATTGTCTGAGTTGATATACCTTCTGGTCGTGGGGTCAGATCCCACGCCACCGCCACGAGTGGAGTGGGATCATCTGTGTGTTAGTGGTCGTAACTGTCCCTCCCGTGTGTTGGGTCACCCACACCCCCCGTGTGGCCCGCCCTCACCGCGTGGTTCCCTCTTTCCCCGCTGCTGGCCACGTGGGCACCGCCGCCTCGTGATCCATGGCGAGGGTGAGCAGTCTGCAAGCCCCTCCTCCCTCCCCTAACCTCCTCCCCCCTCCATTACTCTGTTAACACCTCATGTGACCTTTCCTCTCCCACTCCCTGTCCCCATCCCACATTACTGTTCCATCGTGGAGCACCAGCGCATTAAATTGCCTCGTCGGAGCTTTTATCTCGCCGTTTCCTGTCACATCCCAAGTTGTCAGATTGGGTGATGATTGACTAGTAAACAGGAAGCTGCGACGTTAATATGCAGCGGTCTGATGGAATCTCCGGCTGGGCCCATTCCCGGCCAAATTGAGGCGAGCGCCGGAGAAGTAGGTAGGGCCGGGTACGGGCGGACGAGGGTGAGGGGAGAGCGCCCACAAGACGAAGGTAGGGTGTCGCTCCTTCCTGCCACTCCTCCGCGCCCGGCGCTGGTCACAGTGCCTGATAAACGGGCATTAGATACGACTCTGTGGTGGTTGTTGCTTCAAGTTCATAAGTTCGGGGTTGTTGGATATACCATAGGTGTGCTGACACCTGAGGCTTGGCGCGTTCGACGGTCTTGTAATCTGACTCGCTGTGGCTTTGGTTTGGGTTCATACACGCATCGTAGACGTCTCGACCTACTGACGTATGACTAAGCCATCTTGGCTGGATTAAGGGCGGCTCCGTAGAGATGTCCACCGCTTGTCCTCACGATGAAGGTCCACATTAGTGCGTCTCTGTCTTGATGAATGTAATGAGAAAACGGTCTTGTGAATAGAACGGAGCAAGCTATTACATAGGTAGCTATGTGTACGATGACCTGACCTATGGCGTGATGTTGACGCCTCCGTAGTTAGCTCAGAATCCATGATGTAGAATTGTAATTGTGTTTATTGGTAACTTTGGACCTCATCTTTGCTATATTGAAATATCAGAAAGACCGCCAGTGCTCTGATTCTCACACATATGCCAGGTTTATATTGCTTGGTTGCTTTGCGTTGGGAGTCTCGTGAAAATGACGAAAATGTTGATGGAAATCCTGATGCTTTACCTGAAAACTCAAATTATGAGTTTGCAGGTAAACTATCAGATGTTATCTTCAGGATAGCCGTGGGTCTGTGTGTCTGCCATTTAGATGTTTTAATCATTCAAGCAGAGTTGGTTTATTATGCCTTTGGCAGCCACAGGTAGAGTGTATACAACGCTAAAATCATCTCTGGCATCTCTTATCTTTTTTCATGGCAACATTTTGGTAGTGGCAGGATATATGTGTCAGTCTGTCGCCTTGTTTCTTTCTATTCATGGGTGTAGCCATGGGAAACACTTGCTTCTTAATGGAGATACACAACATAGCCGTCCCTCAGTACACTTACACCTTCCCAGGTGTAAATGTGTAACTGTAGGTAGGATTACGTACCTTTAACCTATCTCCACTCCAGGTCCCCTTCACTGCCAGGCGAGGGAGGGGAATGTGTTCCGTGTACAGAGACTGCATGTGATAAACGATGACCTTATTATAAGGTAGCGGTTCAGAGGTCAGATGCCATAGAATAATTCCACAAAGGTCAGAAGCCACGTATCTAGGTTGTCAGGCGGTGGAAACGACTCCCAGAGACCAGGTTCTGTTGTAAGTTAACGACCCAGACGACTGGTTATGATGGACCAGGTCGTGCATGGCTGTTAGCCTGGCCCCTTGATCCGAGTGAGGCGGTGGAGTATAGGAATCCCACACACCCGGTGTGACATGGTGTGGCACTGACGTGAAGTGGTACTGATGGTGGAGTTGGCTTGAAAAAGTTCCTACATCAGCAGGGAGAGAGGTCGCCTCAGATGGTATAGAGCCAGGTCATGTGGGATCAGAAGTAGAGGGCAGTGTGGCCGTCATGCAGTGGGTGTCGAAAGTCAGGTCTTACTAGAGGCAAGAGGAGGATGACGCTACCGTGCAGTGGATGGAATGGTCCTGATTTGTATCTCCAGCAGGTAGTGGAGTGGCCGGCCGTCATGTGCCGGATTGATTGCTTCCTCTCGCTCCTCAGCCTTCCACCCAGGCAGGATCGTGTCCTCTTGGCCCATCATGTGGTGGAAACGTGTACATCTTTCACCATCACCTTTTAGCATTCGACTTTTTTTTCCTGTAGTAAGGAGGAGGTCTGATCGCTTGCTCGCATACTTGGAGAAACAGACAGCCGTTCTAACCTACTGGATCGTCAGTTAATAAGCTTACATGAAATTTACGTGCAGAATATAGCGTTACTGACTCGAGCGTAGTGACATTGTGACAGCCACAGAGGACTGCAGAGCAGCTGCCATAGATGACAGACATTCTGGAGACCCACAGCCAAAATGTAAGTCGGCATTTCTCCCTCCCATCCTCCAGCGAACACAGTCTAGGTGCATCGAGCCATCTCGTGAGTTCATTTGCCTAGTCCTTGGTTACGGCAGCGCCAGGTAGAATGGTGTGGTGTGAATGTCTCTTTGGAGGAGCTGTTCGGGCCAGCTTGTCTGCCAGAGTTCGCCTCCTAGTCTCGTATGGCATTGCTCGCCTCCAGATCATTTTTCTCTGCAATTAATCCATTCCTGGTGTTCCAGGACGAGAACACATCGATGGCTTTTCATCTCTGTTCAGTTTCAATCACGGAGGCAGCCAGCAAACCCAGGACAAATGAGTTTTGCGTGAGCTAACTGGGGAAACCATTCGGGCCACACTGTCCTCTGATTTATTTCGACTCCTGGCAGAGGGGAAATCTTTTAGAAATCGATGATTATGATCGTTGTAATATATTTAAGATGGAATCTAACATGGCCGCTGTCTAAGCCCATTGGAAAATAGGTAGTGACGTAAAAGAAAAACAAATGAGTGATTCTGTGAAATACGTAGCAGTAACAGGGTGTATGAAGAGTAACACAGAATTATAAACATTATTTTGTTGGCAAAGGGGGTGAAGGTAAGTTGGGCAACACACGCACGAACATACGGGATAAGACTAGGACTTATGGAAACAAAATGAAACAGAAGAAGATCCAAGTGGACGCCTTGATCACAACGGTACGACCCTTGAGCACTCCGTTGCGACCCTTGAACACGACGGTACGACCGTTGAACACTACGGTACGACCCTTGAGCACTCCGACACAACTACCTCTGGGTCTAATGGGCTGATCACTGACCTTACCCATAAGGCTCAGGTCAAACGCCGGGCCGTCATACCCAAGGGTCGTACGCCGTCTTGGTCAAGGGTCGTATCATTGTGCTCAAGCGTTGTGCTGTCGTGTTTTTAAGGGCGTACAGCAGGAGTTTGGATAAACACAGCCTTGGACCAAAGCAATTTTCAGTGACCGAATTTTCCAGTGCACACACACACACACACACACACACACACACACACACACACACGGCAAGTTAGACAGGTGTGCTAATTGATCCTGGACCGTGTGAGATTAATGCTATGGCTGGACCGGGCTGCCGGAACGCCTCGGTCCCCTCCCCCCCAGACGAAACAAAAGAAATGTTTCTTCCGCCTTATCTCCCCCAATCCCCCACCACTACCACCCCCTGTTTACCTGGGTCCGCTCACCCGCCCCCAAGTGAAGGTCACGTGACCCTCCCCGTCGACCCGCACCCTCCCCGTCACCCCGCGCCCTCCCCATCACACCGCGCCCTCCTCATCACACCATGCCCTCCCCGTCACACCGCGCCCTTCCCGTCATACCACGCCCTCCTCTCCTTCGAGTCGCTTGGCTTTGGTCGAGTCCTGGTCGGGTTTGGTTTGGCTGCCGTAAGGAGTGGCCACAAACAGCCACGGTAGGATGAAGGGTGTTGTCCTGCTGGCGCCATCTCTTGCCTCACTCCGGAATTAAAAGTTAATGAAAAAATGGAAATGAAGAGTAAATATAAATGTTTAATCTGTGACCTGCATAAACTGGGTTCATGATTTTATTGTTTTTGTTTTTTCTTATATATATAAACCGGGATTTGGGCAGCAGCAGGAAATCTACTTTAATTTTCTTTTTTTTTTCAGATCTCGCAAAAAAATGTAATCCTTCCGTTTTTACGCCGACATTGTTTTATATCATTAAATACCAGTCAGGCTTCAGGGCACCTGTCCTGGGTCTTGCTTTCAGCTTTAAGACCAGGAGCTCCAAGGTGAAGTGGTCTATATATATATATATATATATATATATATATATATATATATATATATATATATATATATAATGTATATTGAGATTATAAAATGTTACTGGTCTTGCATGTATGTTAGGTGTTGTAGTACAATAAGTTAGTCATATATAAGTCCCGCTGGTGGTATGAGAGTTCATCATTGTACGACATCCACCCGGAGTCATTATTCATATTTGTCAGTTCATTCTAAATTAATCTTCAGTGGTTTGTTGAAGGAGGAGGAGGAGGAGGGTGGCGCCACCTCCCCCACACTCCTCCTCTTCCTCCTCCTCCTCCTCCTCCTCCTCCCTCCTCCTGGGACCAGCAGTCGCGTCACTAAATCCGGTTTTCTTTACAGGACAGATGAAGGACGTGAGCCACAAACCCCGACGCCTCCACAATGTGTCATCCGGCCATGAGGTGTACGACACCCTCCACACACGCACCCAGACCGTAAGTACCACCCACTACACCCTCTCCACACCACACACACCCAGCAACTGAACACCCACATGCAATCTGTTATGTTTGTGTCTTATTTCACATTTTCTTTGGTGTGTGTGTGTGTGTGTGTGTGTGTGTGTGTGTGTGTGTGTGTGTGTATGTGTGTTCGAAATATTCGTAAACCTTTCGAGATTTCATTCAGTTATATCCTGAAAGTTTTTTAATCCCAGTTTGGTGGTGAGCGCGGCTGTCCTGAATAATTGGGCTTCGGTAGGGAGCTCGGGGTGAGCCGAGCCGTCAGGAGACACTCGACATAAGGGGCAGAGAGAGAGAGAGAGAGAGAGAGAGAGAGAGAGAGAGAGAGAGAGAGAGAGAGAGAGAGAGAGAGTTTGTGTGCGAGAGATCAGGATGATTACTGTTTGTATCATCTACAAGATTTTATTGGATATAGTTCTAAATACAAATGAGACTTTTGTTGATAATGTCGAAATTAGAGGAAAGTTTGGTCCAAGTGATCACCGATGAAATATATTTGAGGTCGCTTTCAACACTGGATGTTGCGAAAAATAAAATGTCCAATTTCGAACGTGCAAATATCAATTATATTCGCATTGCTCTTGACAGACGACCCTGGGATGATATGGTCAGTTGAAAATGACATGAACGTAACTTTGGAAAGCTTCAGTAAAACATTCTAAGCAGTAGAGGGAACATACGGGCAAATGCGTAATAGAAGGTCCATTTCTAAAATGAAGCTAAAGCTATGAAACGATGAAAGAAAGAAGTGTTTGCTGTCTAAGAAAGTAACTCATAAAAGAATTAAGAGAATCCAGTAACCAACATGACAGAGTGAGTTAGATGAATTTCCCCAGAGAAAGTAAGAGAGGAAGTAAGCAATGCTCAGAAGCAGTGAAAAGTTACTTACGACTTGATTTGTCTGTTTGTACTTGTAGGTATGGGTACAGCCTCGTGGGCAAACGTTTTACCTCGAAAGAGGCGAGGTACCTTTTTCACAGGACTGTTAACATATGGAACAATCTACCAGTCAGAGTGGCTGGAAGCACTGGTATGAATACGTTTAAGAAAAGATTTGGTAAATACTTTGCTTTAAACCCGTGACTTCGATTATACTTGCACCTCCGCAGTGACAGTGGTAATTGGCAAGTTATTCGCTCTGAATTATCTGTCTGCCTTCAAACTCTTACCTCGCTACTCCTGGAGTTTCTGATATCATCCAGGATTACAAACAGCCTCGATCTTCCAGGATTACAAATAGCCTCGATCTTCCAGGATTACAAACAGCCTCGATCTTCCAGGATTACAAATAGCCTCGATCTTCCAGGATTACAAACAGCCTCGATCTTCCAGGATTACAAACAGCCTCGATCTTCCAGGATTACAAACAGCCTCGATCTTCCAGGATTACAAACAGCCTCGATCTTCCAGGATTACAAACAGCCTCGATCTTCCAGGATTACAAACAGCCTCGATCTTCCAGGATTATAAACAGCCTCGATCTTCCAGGATTACAAACAGCCTCGATCTTCCAGGATCACAAAGAGCCTCGATCTTCCAGGATCACAAAGAGCCTCGATCTTCCAGGATTACAAACAGCCTCGATCTTCCAGGATTACAAACAGCCTCGAAATGATCCAGTGGTCTGTTACATCAGTCACCCGTGACAGGGTTGGATAACGTCAGTGGCCCGTGACTAGGCAGGAGGGTATCACCGCTGGGTCTGGGCCCCTGCGTAGGAGGGAGTGAATAATGAACAGCTCGTATTGTTGTTCTTCTACTTGAACGGTGAAACTAATCAGAACTTAAATTGGTGTTTTGCCCGAACGCCTGACCCTATCTGGGGCCAGGAAAGAGAAAGATCGTACAAATGGTTGCCTGGACGGACCCTCGGGGACCCGTCTACTGTCTGCATTTGAGTATCGACGACTCTGTGCTGTTGAGGCCCTCGGACACGTCGCCTTGCTCGGGCACGTCGCCTTCCTCGGGCACGTCGCCTTCCTCGGGCACGTCGCCTTCCTCGGGCACGTCGCCTTCCTCGGGCACGTCGCCTTCCTCGGACACGTCGCCTTTACCTCGGACACGTCGCCTTACCTCGGACACGTCGCCTTTACCTCGGACACGTCGCATCACCTCATTAGCGGGGCTGGAGTATAAGCCTGGCGACACCAGTCTCAATGCCGAGGATCATCGAACCTCAGTCTACGTGGAAAATTCGCCCTTGAGGAGATAAGAATCTTCCCAGCCTCCGTGGATCGTGGGAGTTACGACCTAACCAGCGATATAACCAGGCAGATTCTGCACACAAGGTCTCTATATCCTTCTTCGAGTGCAGGCAGCTAGTTCTTAACTGTCACGTGCACGTGCGTACGCTTGGGTGCAGTGTGTTACGCCTTCCACAGATGATGCCAGGTATGTTACCTTTATCATCACAGGTGTTTTACAACTGTCACCCATGTTGCCAGGTGTGGAACCTCTATCATCACAAGGTGTTGCACACGTCACCCATGATCTCGAGTGTACGAACGTAAGATGGAAAAGCTGTAATCTCTGTGATGGTCATTTTGCTTTCGTTTGTAGAACACCATCCCACAGAATCTGGAGACGGAGAGAATGAATCCACAGTATATCCAGGTCACTGTAGTGCCAAGTTGTGTAAATTCAGGTTTACAATGGTTCTAATGTAAATAACTGTCATTACCTGAATTCTTGGTCAATATCTGGTTACGAATATGCCATGTAGCAGCAAATTACTCAGGATTTTGTGTTAAACGTTTGTCGCTTAAATCATATTTAAGAGACAGATTTTGTAATACGAGTCTATACAGCTGTCCTACGTCTTTATTTCAAGTTATGCAAGTAAGTGAAGCGCTCCAAACATCCGAAGAGCAACGAAGATCTCGTCTTGACGTACTGTACAGATTTATCAATGATTAGATCTTGTGATGTGACAAATGTACTCTCGCGTTTTCTGTTATTTGAGTATATAGAGAGTGAATAAAGCAATAGAATATGAGAAGGAACATGAGCGTGGTGAGGATCTTTCTCCTCAAGGACATGGAGGAAGTTCATCCCACTGTTCCAAGAATAGGAAGACGGTATTCAAAAACTTCACAAGAGATGAGGATGGAGCTGGTCCGTTGGATTCTCGGCCACAAAGGCGTCTGCTGAAGATTTTTTTTTTTCCTACCCTCTGCCTAGTCATCGTTCCCTTGTGTATTCTTTTAAGAAACTTCATAAAACTTGGTGTGTTAAGAAGCGTGATATTGTGGGGTGAAACGCGCCACCAGCAAGAGAATTCAAGTCCTGGTCTTACTTGCCTTGACACAGGTGCCTGACCACTCCCTTTGGCACGCTTGCCAAATCCTGACCGTGTGACTGACGCATTTTCGATGGCTGCTCTCTCTCTCTCTCTCTCTCTCTCTCTCTCTCTCTCTCTCTCTCTCTCTCTCTCTCTCTCTCTCTCTCTCTCTCTCTCTCTCTCATCCCTGGCCCTATTCACCCCCTGACTTACCCGAAAGCTGTAAGTCACCTCAGCAAGCCAGGGTTTACCCTGTACCACCCACTGTATTATGCCATAGTGTTCCTGGCCTTCATCATCCGCTGTGGTGGGAGGTCGCGGTGAACCTGACTCTTCGCTGCCCTTCACTCCTGGCGGAGGTCCTTCCCTAGCGGCTGCAGGTGACAGCTAACCTGACGAGTGAGAGGCCCAGAGGTTAATGACTTTCCTCTGAGGTATTAAGTCACTTTACCTGGTCATGAGCTAATAGAAGCGGGCTGTAAAATGTGCTCATGAAAGTGGCTAGTAATTAGCTCATGCCCGCGGCCCTTAACTGCCTCATAAACTGTTAATTAGCTTATGCAAGCTTTTCTGAATAGGCTGATACAAGCGACTCTTTAGTAGACTACACAAGCTGGTGGTAAGCTAACCAAGTAGCTAGTACTAAGCTGATAGTAGCGAATAGTAACCAGCCACAGCTTAGGTGAGGGTCCAAAGATCCGGGTTGCTGGCGTCCAGTCCACAAACACTCACACTCTCCATCCTACACATAACACACGACAACATGTAACCTACACAACTCTTTATTCTTGACTCTACGCTACACGGTAGATCCGCTGGATATGTACAAAATCTCAGAATAGGTAAAGAGAGTTCAAGACTTGAGGTCCCGCCAGGGTAGAACTCCCTCCCCATACTGCACAGATAGGTAATTACACAAGAGATGGGGTAGGGGCGGCTCACAGGTGAAGAACTCCCTCCTTTTACCGTACAAATAGGTAATTAGAAAGGTAATTATGCCTACGCAGGGTGTCGATCCAATGTGGTGGGGTCTAATTTAAGGGAGTGAAAGTGGGACGTTTTTCAAGGTGTCCATAATAAAAAAAAAAATATGTTTGTGAGTCTTATGATGTGGAGAGGGTGTATTGTCGTCACCCAACCGTGGTGTGGAGGGGGTCATATTATATCTCCCTTCCGTTATGTGGAGGGGCGTCATATTATCACCCGTCCATCTAGTCAGTGAGGCCTTATCCTGTGTCACCCTTCCGTGTTTGTGTCAGTAGTTTAGAGTTTCCCCAGCCACAGATTTTCTTTTCCTATCGTCCAGAACCAAACGAATCACACACACACACACACACACACACACACACACACACACACACACACACACGTAAGGATCTCTGAAGTGAAGGTCCTTCCCGGAGAAGTTTACGCTGAAGAGGGTCCTCATATACTGTCTTCCAGGTGGAGGAGGCCAATGCCTCGTGGAACAGGAAGGAGTCTAGGATGCGATAGTCGTTCATACAAATGCTCTCTTGCTCTCTTTGGTCTCCCCATGTGAGAGGCTACTTTAATAGGTTGAGGAGGAAACAAATTCAAGAAATCTTGCAATGATTTTGATTTCTTGCGTCCTTTAAATGTCTTATAAACTTAAATCGGTAGAGCGATTATGATCTGATGGTTCGTTAGTCAAAGAGGGGCGTCTCGTAAACTGACATCTCACTAGACTGGGAGACAACACTTGATCTGACAGTCTACAGGATATCGAGACATATATGACTGACCTGATATCTTACTAGACGTCGAGAGATGTCAGGTGCTCTGACATCTTGTTGGTCATCAAGATAACAAACAGTACGTGATCTGACCCGTCAGACATCAAGAGACATCATACGGTCGTGATCTGAAATCTTGCCTGACATCAGAGAGAAACGTCCCGCGACCTGACATCTTTTACAGGATCTCAAGGGACGTCGCTTGAGCAGACGTCTCGCCAGACATCACAGTGGTCGGCATCATTAACCACTTAACCGTCAGTTTCCGTCTGAACTAACCACACCAACTTTTCCTTCAGGACCCCAGCCCGGCCACCTGAGCCGCCCTCCCTCCACCGTCTCTACACTGAGAAGTAATTTTGCAAGTTGCCCACTGGGGAAAAACTTTCCCCCACTTTTTCACTCAAAAGACGAGGAGGATTATACCTAAGAGTGGCATTTGAGGTGAAGTCAGATGTTCCTTTGGCGAGTTTGAAGATCGAAAATGGAGTGAGATTTGCAGAATGTTATCAAATGAGAGATGAAGACGTGTGGAAAGATTGTGGTATATCGTTTCTATGTAAGTTTATACAGATCATTCTATATCTATCGAGGGAGGAGGGGGAGGTTGTTGATCTATCGAGGGAGGAGGGGGAGGTTGTTGCCGCGGGGCTGGCTGTTCCACTGAGGTGACTCTCGGAACCAGAGGGCCCTTGTCAGGTGTCGGCCATCCCTCTCTCGTACTCCTGAAGCAGATGAACGACGTGTTACTAATTACAAAACAAAGCAGCTCCTCCGGCGGCTAGGTAAGGGTGGGTGACGCGCCTTACCATTCTCATTATTCCAGACTTAGACCGGTAATTTAGGACTTCGACTCTTAATTCCGGACTTCGACACTCAATTCCGGACTTCGACTCGCTGCTCATCGAAGCCACTTGTAAACATTATTCTCACAATTTCTAATGCATTAACGTCTTGTAGAAAAAAAAAAAATACTTGCATTATCTTTCCCAATGTATAGTCGACCGTAGACCTACAATTATTTTGATTCGAGAATGACAGAGGAGGAATGGTGTCTCCCAGGGGTGGAATGGGGGTCGAACCCTCCTTACCTGAGGTGGCCGACCGTCCCAGGATATCGATCGTTTCCGGTAGCGGGGTTATATAGTCAGGTGGTGGATGTTTAACGAGGTTGTGTGTTGTTAGTTTGGCGTTCTTGGCGCTTACTGAGAGGTCATTGCTCCAAATTCCTTTCGTATACTCGTCCGCCCCGCGGGACATTTCAACCATAGCTGTTGTCGTTCGATGTCCTTTGTAGTATTACGATGCACACTTGTCTATAGTTGTTATCGTCTGATAGTCTATGTTGTGGCTGATGAAGACAACCTGGTTCTTTACGTCCTATGTGTGTGTGTGTGTGTGTGTGTGTGTGTGTGTGTGTGTGTGTGTGTGTGTGGACGTACGGAGCGAAGTCGTCCCTGGCTGTCTTCATCTGTTGCCCCGTGTGTACCTCGCCCTACCAACGTAAGTCACCACGACAATATGCTTCAACTTTCCCGTCATCATCCACCTGAAGCTGTGATAAAGTGGCCTCGCTTTCATCACCGTTAGCTTGGCTGAGTGTCGTAACAGGATCAAGGACCTTCAGGATCAAGTAACGAACAGTTGAAAGGTAATTGAAAAGTAAAATGTTTATAGATATTGAGGGAACGAGGCGTAGCACCAAGCGTACCTTAGGTTTTGCTATTGTGGCATATTTCACAGCGTTGCTAGGATGACACATTTCCCACTGTTGGCAAGGTGGAAGAGTTCCCACTATCGCCAGAGTGACAGAGTTTCCCACCGTTGCCAGGATGGCCCAGTCCCCATTGTTTGCTAAGATGACACAGTTCCCACTGTCTCCGCAGTGACACAGTCTCTGGTATTCCAGGGAATGGCTCAATTCCTGGTATTCCTAGTTGTTGGTAGTTCCCTCCCTCCACCATGTGAGTGGTGGTCGGCGGAGCCACTGTGTTTCCCTCCCCCGCCCCCGTCACTGTGGTGATAATGGTGGTCCGGGCTTAACCCCCCCGTCAGCACACCGATAATTCTCGCACATTATCGGCAAAACTGGGGCCGTCTCCACCGCCACCACCAGCCCTCACGAAGACTCCAAATTTCCAGTTTTCCAGCCTCTCTGGATGTTTTTTTTTTCCTTGTTGCTGGAGGTGTATGTGGTGGCTGGCTGACTCGGCTCGGGGGTGTGTGTTGATGCAGTTCCATCTCTGGTGTAATCACTGTCCTCCTCCCCCGTAGCTGGGACGGCTGTGGCACCCGTGCAGGGGTAGGGATGGAGTGCCTGAAGTTTAGTAGGTGGAGTGGGAGGAGAGCGTGAACGAATGTGGTCTTCGTTGTCTTTTCTGAGCGGTACCTCGCGCGCATGCGGGGTGGGGAGAGGGGGTTTTCATTTCATGTGTGTCAAGGTGGCGACGAGAATGAATAAAGGCAGCAAGTATGAATTATGTAGCGGCGTGGAACGAGAGCACGGCCCGTGCAGGTGGACCTGAGGGTTGATTGAATGAAAGAGTGTGATGCGCCTGGCAAGGGAGGTGGGGAGAGGAACAGGCAGTACCACAGTACCAGTACTCACCACACCAGGCAGTACCACCGTGCCAGTACTCACCACACCAGGCAGTACCACCGTGCCAGTACTCACCACACCAGGCAGTACCACCGTGCCAGTACTCCCCACACCAGGTAGTACCACCGTGCCAGTACTTCCCCGTTCAACAGCACAGGGCAGGGTGCGCCCCCCCTCACACACCCAGATAACAGCACACAACTTTCTCCGACGTCTCCCCCGCGGAGCCTCTCCTCCTCCCTTCGATATTTCCCCGAGTTGGCCGTATCTGGCACCATCTCCCGGGGCCCCCTCCTGGTATCTGTCACGTGGGAGTTTTGTCTCTCCCAGTGTCCGCTATTTGTCCCAGCAAGTTTGTGGCAGTGAGGACGACCCGTCGCCAGAGGTGCGACGTCGCTCCGTCTTCCGGTCCACACCACACCCCACCACACCTTCAGGTCTGAGAATCCGGGAAATACTCGTCCTCAAACGAATACGGGCAAAGGTGCGAGCCAGCGAATACGGGGGAACTGAGGAAACGCCAAAAGATAGAGAGAAAGGAGACGAATGGACGAGAGGAAGGCTAAACAAGGAAGAAGCGCGGGAACATGATTAAAAGTTGCTTCCCAGGAGCCCAGTGCTCGACGCAGGACTCGACAGCCCTCGGCCGAGGTGCTTACCCTCTCCCTCCTAATTGACTCCGATACCTCGACCCCTTAACCCCGACAGCGTAGCAGGACCGGCAACGTCCACGTTTGCCTGATGTGACCTTGCTGACGTCACTCGCTACTGACGGCTGAAACGGGAAGACAGGAGAGAGGTCAGGTAGACGATGAGGGACAGGGGGCATCCCCCCCTCTCTCTCTCTCTCTCTCTCTCTCTCTCTCTCTCTCTCTCACTCCACCCACCTCCTGACGCAGCTCTGAAGCCCACCATAACATTGACATCGCTCACGCTATGACAAACGCACCATATGTATATAAAACAAATTCATTGCAAATGTAAACACCTTACGTTACAGAACGTGAGTCATGAAGTCTTGTCGCTTTTTATGAGTCGGCCCATCGCCACAGTCGGGGCGCCGAAGACAAAGTCAGGGCTGGTCCCTGAACACTCACTCTCTAAGGGCTGGGGATAATCAGGGTCTCTTCCTTTTTCACAGTCAGGGCTCCGTCCTCTCGCCTGGCTTTGTAGTTGGCCCGGAACATGTGGAAGTGTACTTAGGAAAGGAATACATAATGTAAATTAAAAAAATATTCTGACATTTTTTTTTTCTAACAAATTACATGAATACTTCGTTGTCCATATTTCTCTCGTAGAGAATTTGTGCGATCTGTGACACATCTCCTCCTTGGTTGTGATGATGATAAAGGCGGACTGGATGATAGAGGCATGGTTCTAGTGTTTATTCTAGCACTGACAGCGATGATTCTGTGGTTCTGTGTGATGGTGTGTCGTGTATTACACTGGCGTGTAACCAAGCAGCTCCTGTAGGTGTAGTGGTCACGGAAGGTGAGGGAGCATGTGGGGATACAGCGCGGGTCGGCCAGAGGACCAAGTGTACCAGCTGGGTCAGTGTGGGTGGGTCATGCAGCACCCAGATGCCACGCTACCCACCTTTGTTGCCGTAGCCCCTTCCAAGCTCCCGGTCCACTACGTTGATTTGCCCTGAAGGAACACCTCCGCCTTCAGAAGAGTCTCTTCCCGGCATCACGAGGAGGACGGGTGACCCTAGCTCAGTGAGAGTCTTGGGGAAGGGGGGGTCACCCTCACAAAGGAACCCCCTGAAGGAAGAACTGATCAAAGAGAAATGGTTAATAACAGGGTACATCACTGAGGACTAATTTCGTTTGTACCGAAATACAGCGGTTCAGCGGGAGGGCCGAGACGAGTGTGAACTCGTCAAATGAGTGAGAGAGAGAGAGGAAGACAGACGGACCGAGTTCCAATTATATTTGTGCTGAGGCTTGGGTGAGGACGGGGCGGGGAGCTGGGGGATGTTGAGGTCTCATCAGCTGGAGAGCCTCTTCACATGTCAACAGCCTCCAGCTGGACGAGGAGGCTTCCAACTGAAATTCATATAATAAGGAAAGGAGAACGAGGTGTGTTTGTGTGTGTGTGTGTGTGTGTGTGTGAAGTGTGAGGCCAGCCAACACCCCTATACACCTGATGTCGCCATGTGAGGGGAGGAGCACTGGGCTTTGATGGTCTTGCCTGGGGTGGATGCCAGAGTGTCGTACCCCAGTAGGAGGTCGTGGCACACGGGGAGATGCCGTCGCTCCTCACTTTTTCCGTATGAGGTCACGTCACCTGCCCGCTGGGAACTCGCTGTGGCTCTGGGTTGTCAAAGAGAAAATGAGGGTCGCTGTACATCACTGAATGACGTAGCTTTGTGTTTCTGTGTGTGTGTGTGTGTGTGTGAATTACTTTTTGTGGTACGGGGAGAGAGTTTGACTCTCATGTGTATATATATATATATATATATATATATATATATATATATATATATATATACACGCCTCAATTTAAACCTGGTACCCAGTGATAGACCAACCGTATGAATGAACACCTGGTTATGATGTAGGCCGTCTGCTGCGCCAGGGAATCGAACCCATGAGGGCTAGCACTCATTCATGGTCAGTAGCTGCAACCACCACGACACGGAGCCGCAAAAGTATGTGGCAGCGGTGGGATTCGAACCCACGCCTCCTGAGAGACTGGAGCCTAAATCCAGCGCCTTAGACCGCTCGGCCACGCTACCGTGTGTGTGGAGGATGAGTCTGTGTGCAATGTATCCGCACTTCTGAGCACAAAATGACTGAAGCTTCGAAGTTAGGTACGAAACTGCACAAAGAAGCTAGAAATAACACTGATGAGAGTATTGATAATAATAATAATAATGATAATAATATTGATGATAATGATAATAATAGTGATGATAATAATAGTGATGATAATAATAGTAATAATGATAATGATAATATGATAATATTGATTATGATAATAGTGATAACCATGATGATAATGGTGATGATAATGATAATCGTCTTATCTACTTTTTGGAATGTTTTTTATCAATAATTGGGTTAGCTTTACTTTCATAAAATGTGTTATATTTTGTACACAGGAGCAGAGTGATGAAATTCTTTATACCAGGGGAATTTTTTTTTTTGTATCTGGGGGGACCCTTATATCAGGGGGGGGGGGGGGGGGTTTAGGAATGGAAGGGGGAACTTCATCACAATGGCAGCTAATGTAGGCAGGTTGTCCAGGGAAATTTATTACCGTAAGTACATATTTTCCTGGAGGGGTTGGCTTGGAGGAGGGAGTGAAGTCCGCTGCAGGAGGGAGTATGATACTAAGGGCCCCGTCATCTGGAGCCTGTGGGAGGGACCGACCCTGGCTGGCGTGACATGCTGGTGCCCCCCCCTCCCCTCCCTCACCAAACCCTCATATATACCGACACATACAAGCAACATACATATGTACACCACACGTAAAGATATGTGTAGGGACGGACACACACACACACACACACACACACACACACACACACACACAGGAAATAACAACCTCACCAAAGATTTAACCTTAAGTATGGACGTCGTAAGATTGAACTGTCACGTACAAGGATGAGGGGAAGGCGGTGAGATGCCTCCTTCAGGAGGACTCCTCTCACAGAGGACCCTCGATGGATTTCTTACACACGGCCAGGGCAAGGCTTGCTGACGGTGACTGTAGGGGCTGCGGTGAGGGGGGGGGGGGTTAAGGGTGACCCACCTCCTCCTTCCTCCTTCCTCCTCCTGGGGCAGTTCAGCGCTCTCCAGTCGTCCCCCACCCTGGGGCACGAGGGTCCTGGTGGGCCTATCAGGAGCTCCGGGAAGCCAGACACTCACTACTGTGGCCAAAATTTTGATTGATGATACAAAAATTGTCCAATGTGTGTGTGTGTGTGTGTGTGTGTGTGTGTGTGTTGCTCATGTCGAGAGTAAATAAGAAAACGAGGCGAGTTTAATACGTATATATATATATATATATATATATATATATATATATATATATATATATATGCGACATATAACCACAGAGTTATTATGGAGAGAGAGGAGCTCCAGATGAATTAAGTTGCCGGTCTCAATATTGGCGTAAGTCACCCCGTGCACATGCGAGTAAGACGCGAGGGGCTGTGTGGAGCAGGGATTGAGATAGTGACTGAAGCCGCGATATTGATATTTGATGTTAAGGAGGTCATTAGAGAGTCGTATGACTGAAAGTCTTTTATGACCGTATGTCCACGTAGGACGTATGATAGATGGTATAGGCTAGGGAGGAAAAGATTAATGACATAATGAGTGAAGGTTCAAAGTGAGGGAGGGGAGGGAGTGGGGTAAATAAAGGGCTATACTAGCTATGATATATGCCCCAGGGCTAAGGGGGGTCTCGAGGTGGGAGTAGGAAAGTGGGTGCTGGTAATGGGTTTCGGTGGACGGGTTGTGTGTGTGTGTGTGTGTGTGTGTGTGTGTGTGTGTTAGGAGGCATGAATGGCTAAAGTAGTCCTTAACTTTAGTTCCTGTTGCAATTATTGTCTACATACACACAGACTCTGCTGGAGTAAGGACATGAAACTCGGGGACAAGGTTAAGAGACGGGGCAATACGAGGGTAAAATTCCTTTCCGGTAACGCACACATAGTGATCGCACACACACACACACACACACACACACACACACACACACACACACGAAAGTGATATAAGAGTTGACTCATTATTAGCATGTCCTATAATGACGGGGGCACAGCCGCTCAACATTATAGGAAGGAGAACATAATTTCGTCTTCAAAAGAAAACGCTACCCATTCATCCCCATTCCTTGGCAACACACAATCCCCATGGCCTTTGGGAGTGGGCTGGAGGCGGGCGAGGCCAGACTCAGCATCATCGTAACGAGACATCGTTGTTACAAACACTATACCCTCAGCTTCTGTCCCTGTGTCCCCCATGGTTGTCATGTCATGGCTTGTGACTCGGTGTTTGATGTCGTGTGTTGTAAGGCAGTGCTCGGCGTCATGAGCTGTGGTGCGGTGGTCGATTTCTTCGGTTGTGGCCCAGTGTTTGGATCAAATCTCACCTTAACTTGCTAGTGTACAACTACTGAATAAAGAAGAAACGACGTCCATCCTTCAGTAGTAAATCATGACCAGAAGACAGAGATGGGCCACAGACTCCCTCCACGTCCTGCTGACGTTTGGAGAGGTAAATCCACCGCAGAGAATCCTTTTAAGACCCCCAGAAGCAACTGAGGGCTAGACACAACCTTAGGTAGTTTACCTCGCCGTCTCCACCTTCGTCCCTTGTTCTTCAGGTTTGAGAATTAGCTTCCCCTGGTATGCAGAAGAAGCCATCTGCTTTGCTACCTCGTCTCTGGCTATGTAGATCAGAAATTTACGACACCAGTACTGTCTCCCTAGTAGTAACTTCGTCACAGACCAGCATATCATTATTTGTGACTCGCGGATACTGAAGCAAAGAAATTAACATGTCATCAAGACAAGAGTGTGACGTTAGAGGCAAATTCCAGCCAGGAGGACGCTGTCTCCTGCTGCCCTTACCGAGTAACACAGATAAGAAGGGAAGCATTTCCTGTGGCGTTTCATACCGCCAGGGTACGAGGACTCCACTGGCGGGAGCAGTGACCGAACATTTGATCGATACGTTCTTTTAAAAAAATTGTCGACCTCTCTGGTGAATATATATTTCCGGTTTGAAATACAGAGTATCCACCAGATCCGATGGACTGATAGGAAACTCTCCCATGTGAAAATTATAAGCTTTTGCGACCCTGATTAATTGATAATTGATTAGCATTTAATCACATGGTAGAACGCCGATGGGACGGGAGATGTGCAGAGCTGACAGCCTGGTCTGAATTCGGGCATTTTCTTTGGGATAACAAGGTTGTCAAGGTTGGCAGGGGGGCGCGCGGGGCTCAGCCACAGGGGGTAGAATCATCACCACACGTACAGAGACGTGAAGGAAACGTGTACTGAGGACATACAGACGTGACCCAAGTGCCGTGACCTGATGCCGTCACGCAAACTGGCACGGGGGACGACGAATGTTTACATGTGACAAGGGAAGGTGTTACTTGTGAGGACACAAGGCGTTACGGGTGAGGAATACAGCCGTTACAAGTAAGGCGATAGATCTTAAGGTACAAAGCAGTTATCACGCCTTTAATACGGGTCTTCATAAGGAGCAATATCATACCAGTAATACAGAGGGCCATAAATAGAGCAGCATTGTACCGGTAATGTAAGGCGATGCAGACGTGTGAGGCGATAACCCCAAGACCTGCTTAGGGTGTAAAGACACGACTGCTTGGGCTGGTGAGGTGGTCATTAAAAGCAGGCCAGGCGAGGTACAGGAAACGTGAGTGTTATTCCCAACAGGATCACAGATGCTCTAAGAGCCTGCACGACTGGATCAGGCGAGCAACACGGCCGCATTCCTCCTCCTCCAGCAGGAGCTGGCTGGCGAGAAAGAGAATATACTGCAGACGAGGAAGAGGAGATGAGAGGAGGGGTGAGTTGATGGAGGATGGGTGGGATGATGGCTGTATGTAGGAGGCCTTTTAGTTATTTGCGGTGTGTGTGTGTGTGTGTGTGTGTAGGTTGGTAGGGATCCAGTGGTCGGTCACCTGTGTGTTGTGTGGGTTGAGTGAGATAGGATGAGGTTAGCGGGGTGAGGGGTGACACGCCATGACCCTGGTCCCCTGCCTGGCGCACCTCGACGACCTCCCCAGCCGTCGACGTGGGTCAGGCTCTCGTCTGAGGCCCCTCCAGACCAAATACACTCACACCCTCTCATCATATACATATAGAAAAAAGTATTTAGATTCAGGTTCATGCATGACTCACACTCGGGAAGCCCTCATCACCTACACTCCCTCACTTGAGCGGGAACAACAAGCACTGCACCTAACTGCTAACGACACATGAGGTGGAAATGTAGTCAGATTTCAACACCTAATTGAATCAAAGTTTTTTTTTTTCCCTCTCTCTCTCTCTCCCGAGGGAATCTTTTTTTTTTTTTGTCTTATTTTCCGGCCGAGTAATCCAATAGAGGACCGTGAAGGGTTGAATTAGGAGGTGTCACCAGTAGAGGATCTTCCAGAGTCAAGAGCCTTAGAGGCTGGTAGGACAAGGCCTCTCATGCGGGTGCTAATATGCATCCTTAGGGAGCTCCTTGTCTGTACTCTTGAGAAGATGAGGTGTTGGTAGACTTATACTCACACTTGAATGGTTTATACTTATACTTAGGAACCTCTTGAATCCCTGGAAAAGGAGCAGTGTGTTGCATTGACTTATAAATCAGTCTCTCCGTTCTCCCGAGGTTCAAATTTACGTTGGTACTTATGAAAGAAACCTGAAGATGTGGTGATCCGATAATTGGTTATTTGTTATTCGTTTACCCAGCGTCAGGTTGAAGAGGGAGTCCCCTGTAGCACCGAAGAAAACGAGGACCATACTGTCTACCGAGGGACATCGACCATACTGAGAACCTGAGGGAGATCGACCATATTGACTTCCTAAGGAAGATCGACCATATTGACTCCCTAAGGAAGATCGATCGTATCGGCTCCCAAGACTTTCTTCATACACTTGTCTTGTGCTACGTTCTGTTAGGAAGTAGCAGCAAACATTCAGAGGAAAGGGAACATTATGTTCTGCGACATAAGAGTCGTATTACCTTTTTTCTACCGCGAGAAGGCTGGAACCAATACTTGTAAGACACACTGTCTTGACCCTGGCAGATGAACCGTGACAATATGCAAATATACCAGGAAGCTTTATTGGCCTCCGTGTAGGGCTGTGTAGAGAGGCGGGGCTTCCCGGTCTTCATCCACCACACCCCAGGGTTCAACCTCAGAAGACACACACACACACACACACCATGTTTCATCTACCATAACAACAAACCTCCAACCCCTCGTCAACACCATTATCCACACAACAGCTAGCACCCTCCTCTCCCCGCCACACAGCAGCCAACATGTGCTCCCTCCCCGCCACACAGCAGCCAACACCGTCCCCTAAGCCAGCATCCTCCTCTCCCCGCCACACAGCAACCAACACCCGCCCTCTTCTGCCGCTTCGGCATCCCTGTAACACATCTCCCAGGGTAGCCAATCAGGTTATCGAAAACTCATACGTCATTCGTAGCGCTTGTACTGCTGGTGGAGCCTACCGTGGCTGCGACTCCCTCACGCGCACCTCCCTGGATGGAGTAAGTCAGCGACGGTACGGTAATAGCAGACACAGTCACCGCTAACGTGAGTAATTGGTAAGGGAGGAAGCGAGCACAACCAGGGACGTGACACTACGTAAAAACCGTTGGGTGTAAAGGTTCCTGTGGTGTATGCTGGTAATACGTTATATCTTTGTATGTCAGGCAAGTTCATGGAAAGTACGCGGTCTATATGGAAGCCTTCATTATTGAGTCTGAGGTCGCTCTGTGTGCGTGAGCTAATTATTAGTCTCATTACACCAAACATTTGGGTAACATTTGACTGTGCTGTTTGAGGGACGTGTTATCGTTCTTGTACGCCTCATACTTGACGGTCTGTGAAATCGAGTTTTGGTCTATAGCGGGAAGTTCTCGGTTGAAGACCTTGGTCGCTTTACGCTTGTAGCTTTGAGCTGACGATTTTAGGGGTGCTTGAGGTTGTAGGAGTCTTTGACGACCTAGTAGGACTCGCCTGTGTCGCGACCAGGGGAACTGACGGAGGGCATCACAACACGGCCGTATCATGCGCGACGCGATCATGACCTCGCTACGAGGATTATATCCGAGTTCCGAAACATGACACAAGCGGAGGAGGGCCAAAAGAATTCTGGATTCGAGAGACACTACCTGCAGACCTTCTGCCGAGTCATTCATCGCCGGTAATAGTTTAGGTGGCGTGACAATAGCCAAGCCTACGAAAACCGAAACGAGGGTCTTAGAACTGGGATGTGAGGGAGACGTAACCGGCTTGACGGCCCAGCCCGCGGGCAGGGGAGAGACACTGTGAGGGCCGGGCAGCCTGGCAGGACTGAGCAGATGGTAGAGGTGTGTGCAGTGCCTGCTGCAGGAGACGGGAGGTACTGTCTGCCGCACATCTTTCTCATGCTTCCAACTAAAGTAGGTGTCGGGAAGACGCGTTACGGTTTGTGACGATGGTGGGTGGCGACAGAACACCTATATATCTCCCCCCACGCAACTTTATCAAGTCGCTCCGTCCCTCTCTCCTCCGGTCTGGCTGCTTGCAAGCTGGTACCTTCTTACTCAGACATACTTCGCGCTTTAGGTTCGTATGTATACACAGGGTAGCGTGGCCGAGCGGTCTAAGGCGCTGGATTTAGGCTCCAGTCTCCCAGGAGGCGTGGGTTCGAATCCCACCGCTGCCACAATAATTTTAATGATGGTTCCCTAACGAGTGGAGAACTCCCCCTCCCCGTGCTGTGTGGTTAGTTGATTACAGAACTACCATCTACAGACGGCCACCATTGGTCCTCTCCACCCGGTGACCGAGGGGACGTCCTGTGACGTGTGAGGCCAATTTGCTCTCTCTCTCTCTCTCTCTCTCTCCTTCCATCTGCTGCACTGTTCCTCATTCAGTCAACATTTCGTAGTTCTGTTCGCATCGAATAGGCGTCACTACACCTTCGCAAACATTGTGAAGTATCATTCCCCTCGCATCTCTCCTCTCCTCCTTGTCTTCCCAGCCTCTTCACAAACTTTGATTCATCCTTTGCGGCCGAAGGAAAAGAGGAGCGGTAAAGAAAAAAAAACCCAGCGGTTGAGGTAAATACTCCGACACTTGGCCCCGTGTTGGGCTTGTGTTGTCTCACGGTCGGCCTCTCGCCTCACTGATTCCCTAACTACCAAACTTAGAGTCGCTCTCAATTGGTTGGTCGGATTTTTTTTTTTTCTATTGGGTGAATATGTCTGTGATGTTGCCGAGGTCGGATTGATGATCACGGCTTATTAAAACTTGGCCGCCATCTCAGGACAAGCCGCGGAAAGTTAAGATTTAATTACCGTCACTTGTCAGTTGTGCGTTCGCTGATGCAACTGTTCGCTCAGATGGTGTATGCGCCTTGATGTTGGTCGAGAGAATTACGAGGCGGAGTGAGTGTGTGTGGGTTAGTATGTCCCAGTGCAAGGGTCTTCTGGCGAAGTTTCCACGTTACTGAATTGTTTTTAAACTAATATTGATGTTTAAGAATTAACGCCACACCACGCTACTACATACGAATTTACCGTCGCGACATATGTGAAATACTCGCGAGGACGCGTCTGATCATTCCATTCAATCCTTACGGAAGCGAATTATTCTGCCGTTGCGTAAGACACTGTTATGGAGTGTCAGCCTGCTTGACTGTGAGATTAGCCACATGTGAAGACTTTAACTCTACCTGATTTCGCCTGGGTTTTGCAGCGTAGTGTGTGAGCGAGGCTTCCGATCCTTTCTATGTATCTGAAGTCTCTTCCCCGTCGCTTTTCTCGTATAATTCCTTTTCTTATTTTTCTTTCTTCATAGGGACTTTCCCTACTTGTTCTATTTGCTGTGCTCTCTCAGGCAAGTATAAATCTCGGATAAAGAAAGGTTATTGCTGAGCTGCCGTATATGTGAGCTGATAACTCTCTCCCCGTCACACACAAACCGTAAGCACTGATCATGAGATAAAGTGAAGGGAACTGAGTGCAGCGGCGAGCGAACGCGAGGGTCCGTTTATAGTTCACGACCGGACGCCAGTGAAGGATAGGATACCTAAGGACGCGGCTGAAAGATTTTCAGAACGTTTTCACCTTCGGAGGAAGAGGAGGAGGAGGAGGAAGAAGAGAAAGAGGAGGACATGTGCTGGTGTGTGGGCTAGGGCACGTACTCGATTGGTGGTGGCTTCATCAGGGACAAATTGATGACATGTCAGACCCCGTGACCGCCCTGACCTCCAGAATTGTAGAGGGAAACAAAACACAAAAATAAATGGGAATGGAAGCCCTGGGTACGGCCACAACCGCTAGTTGGGAAGACTCGATGATGCTGATTGCGTTCTGTGTAAAAAAGAAAATAGTAATAATACAAAACATTCATGTTAACACAAATTCAAACAAAGTTCAAATTTTTCTGGTAGTAATTTTCACTCTTCTTGGGTACACAAGGAGAAGGAATTCTACGCCTATATTTCCTGCTCACCGTTCTAGAAAACAACTGGTGAGGAGTAGCGACAACGAGAGTGTCGTATATAAAATTCCATGTATCGGATGTCAACGCACATAGTATGAGGATACTGGAAAAGGGTTGACGAAGAGAACAGTAGAACACAAGGCCGACTTGATAAGTTCCAGAACGCCCATTGTGTTCCTGATGCCTGTGGTTGAATGTAGGACACAGAACCAGTTTAGATGAAGGAATGATATGAGACGAAGGGCTGTTCCGAGAACGATAAGTCGGGGGTGTCCAGCTAGTTGACTGACGTCTGCTTGTATATATGGAGCTGCATCTCCCTTGGCCATGTATTTTCCGCACAGAGAAGGAGTTTTATATTGATGGAGCCCCATATCTTAAACTTTGTCCATTATCTTGCAACTTTTTCAAAACTTCTGCATAGTGTCCGCATTTATACTATCATTATTCAGCTTATTCCATTTCTTCACAAGTCATATCATAAAGGCAGTTTATGTTATGTTCTCTAGTTGTTCTATCCCTCCATCTTTCGAGTTCGTCAAATTGGTTCAAGAACTTTAAGGTTGTGACTAGGTCGCCCCTTCCTTACTCTTCAGTCCTCCACAGTGATGGTGGAGGTGCGACGGTCATAAAAATTTCCCCTGCCACACACACACACACACACACACACGTAGCGAGCCAGAGCACACAAGGCCAGGTGGGGAAAGGGGCTGGGTTAGGGGGCGTTTGGCCCTAGAGTCCTGTTGATTCCGGGTGATAAGGCCGGATTACCAGGCGTATTACTGGGATTACCGGATTACCTAGTGTATTACTGGGATTACTGGGTATCCCACGGCCCTTCATTATGGCCATCCCATTGTCAAGTCCTCCTCCTCCTCCACACCGCATCTCCCTCTTTAACAACGTTTAAAGAGTCTGATGACGCGGTCCATAGGAAACTCAACGGCCCATTGGAGTCAGAGCGGTTTAAAGGATACCTCGCGGGCTTTAGGAAGTCCACAGACCCGTAGGAGCTAAAGTTGTTTGTAGGAGGTCCAGCGGTCCTTAAAAGGCTCCCATGTTCCCTGGTGGTAGGCGACAATGCCTAGAGCCAACAACCCAAAGTTCTGTAACTCTGGAACCCTGGAGTCGACAGTGGTGTGATGCGTCTCGTGGTATAGTTGACACTTTAGTTGGATAATCTCTGGGTTGCCTTAGGTCAATGCTTTATCTGCGCTACTCCTGTCCAGTAGCTGCCTGTTTGCGGGAGATTATCCTTAAGTTGGACGTTTTTCCGGATTAACTCCAGCCCTCATGAAACGTTCCTTCTTTAGCTTAGACTCCCTGCGACTCCGGGCGGAGTTGCTTATAGCCTCCTGAAGACTTTGGGTACAGCTGAGTTTGAGTAGTCGAGGTTCGAGTACTCTCCATCTTGCTTTGTCTCCATTTTACTATCCTTTCCTTACTGTAAATCTCATGCGAATATTCATATGGTGTAGGGGAGGAAAGCTGCTACAAGCAGTGAGAGTAAGGCGTATGTGCCAGTAGGAAGAGAGGAACTAGTGAAGGTGAGTTTGCAGCGGTGTCACCTTGGCTGTTTAATCCGTTTACGGATGGGGTGATGAAGGAGATGAATGCAAAGGTCTTGAAAAGAGGAGCAGGTATGCAGCCTGTTAGATATGTTTGATGATATAGTAGTACAGTCTGTAAGAATGCGAGGCGTGGGCCTTAGGAAGAAAGGTAGAGGGCAGTATGTGATGTGAGGAGAGGAGGAGTGAGGAAAGGATGACTTGAGTGGGAACACGCCACCTGCTGGGGCTCACAAAGATGGATGTCACGTGTTGGAATGTAGGTCACTGTGTCTGACCTGGGAACATAGCACATCATCGTCGTGATCTGGGGGTGTCCTGCCTCCTACCTGGACCTCCCTAGCCGCAGTGGAGTCCACAGTTGACACTTCTCTTGAGCAAGACTACAGGACCCTTGCGTACGATGGCCTGGCCTTCGACCGAACCCTAAAATGGTCCACTCAAATGCTCGACCATCATAACCCAAGGTCGCACCGTAGTGCTCGAGGTGTTAAGTAACAAACGACACCAAGTGAGCCCGCGATCTACACCATCCCTGTGCGTTTAAACCAAACAAATGATCGAGTAGTAATTGTAATAATGTGTTTCCTGCATTATTTTTGAATTTTATGTCTTCGATACCTCGGCATTAAGCCTCACACCCGGCTGATACATAGAGCCTCCTCATTATTACCTGACTGCATACGTAACTTACACGAGTTGGGGGGGAAAGAAATGTAGTGGGGGGGGGGGGGGGGGATGAGACCTAAAAATAACCCCTCCTATCCATGTTAGTGCTGTCAATTCTGACTCGGTACTTCAGCAACTTTCTGAGTGAGAATATCTCGTATTCCCGGTTTCGGCCTTAGTGGTGGTGAGTACGAGGTAAGAAGATGAGAGAGACAGAGGAGCAAAGAGGGTGAGAGCTGGGAGGGAGAAAAGGGGTAGTTAGCGTGTGGTGTGCAGGAGTAAGAAAGGAGAGGTCAGAGGAGGAGAAAAGGGAAGAGGAGGTTGGCCCTTACAGAGCAGCTATAGACCCGCCTTCATTATTGATTTACTATAGACCTCTCATAATGATAGAGCCTTTATTATAGAGCAGCTATGGACCTGCCTCACTATAGAACATCTATAAACCTGCCCTAATCACAGAGCAATTCTAGACCCTCTTTCAGTTGAGGCTAGAAGGAGAAGGGAGTATAGCACAAACTTTTAAAGTTCCTCCTCCCTAAACTCGCTTATGTTGAAAGCGAAATAGAACGCTCACCTCAGGAACCCATTACGCACCTAAGGCAAAAGAAGAGACGTGAAAGATATGAGAAACACTCCTTTTAAACAGCAAGAGTTACTGGATAAATGGAAGACGCTAAGTGGGAGGGAAAGTAAACACAGTAACCGCTGAAACATCTAGAGACTCGCACGAGGGAAATGAAAGGTCCTTCAGAGGAGGAGAACCGGGAGAGGTAGACTTGTACTCTTGTGAATACAGAAAGGTATACAAGCACAGGCGCCTGCTTATATAGAAGACATAAACCACGAAGAAAAGAGTTACACACACGCACACACACACACACACACACACACACACACACACACACACACACACACACACACACACACACACACACACCCCGTCTCCTCGAGCCTGATGCGACCCTGCCATCCTAGGCCGCTGGGTATAATATTGGCCCCATACAAGGGGTTACTTTACTTACTCTTTTGGGCTTGCACTCTGGTGTCCAGCGCATCTCTCTCGCTGATGATGACAAGTTTTGGATGTCCTGCCTATATGACCCGTGAAGACCTCGAGGTCGGGAACCTATCGGTGCCCAGAAGCTCCCAAGAACCTGTATTAGTACTTTATTTTGCCGACATAATCCTGGCCTTGTACCTGGCGATGATTGATATGAAGAATGACGTACCAGATGATCCCTCTTGCTGTTTGCACTGTTCCAGACGACCCACTTCCCCTCCCTTATTCCCCGAGAGATAGTCTGGCTTTGTTTACATGGTTTCAGGTCCCCCTAGCGACAGTCTGTGGTACTGTTCCAGGCCCCCAGGTGATAATTTCTGGCACTGTTTGCACAGTTTCTGGCCCCATGTAACAGTCTTTTCGTACCGATTTCACTGATCCAGGCTCCAAGTGACAGTCCCTGGTTCTCTTTGCACTGTTCTGGGCCCTAAGTGACAGCCTCTGGCACTTGTTGGCACTGTTCCGTAGTTTCTCAAGAGCCACTTCCTGCCTTTCCCGCACCCTACCAGTGCTCCGGCACCGTGGGTGTGGAGATGATGAAAGTTGCCAGGTCTTCATGACAGCTGTTATCAACTTCACACCGAACACTGGACGAGTAAATTTCGTGAATCGCGTCGACGTTCCCTCCCCTTCCTCACCCCCAAGCCACCGACCAGCCCAACCACCCGACATTTTCCAAGTTTGATCAAAATTTCCTTCATTTTCTGGGTACGTAATTCTGCCACTTCTACCGCCGCCGAGATATCCAGAGAGAGAGAGAGAGAGAGAGAGAGAGAGAGAGAGAGAGAGAGAGAGAGAGAGAGAGAGAGAGAATGTCAGACAGGAAAGTTTAAGGCATATTACCGGCAGTGGAAGAGTGAGGTGGGAACAAGGCGGGTCTTATTTTCATGACTAAAACTTGGCAGATTTCTAACTCCGAACAAAATGTCATTTATTACAATACCCTCTTTTGTCACCACCGCATTTATTACAATACCCTGATTTATCACAACCACATCTATTGCAAGACTCGGGTTTATTATAAGACCTGGATATACTACCATGATCCAGATTGACTAGAAGACCCAGACTTTGATATCTGGGCCTTCCTTAGACTTTGACCGAACGATCCCTCCCCTTAGATTCTGACCTTTTGACCCCTTTTTTTTGATAATGATGACATCAGAGGTCGTCCTCAGCTAGAACTCCATCTCAACAAGCATGAAGACGTGAGACATCGGTCCTCAGAGCAGGCGAGCAACACAGGAAAGGGATTAGATAGTCTGAGAAACGATCACCCAGCAGAACTCCAGGATCTGAGCAGACAACAAAGGGTTCGCTGAGCAGGGATGGCTCTAAGTCGGTCGGAGTAAGTAGGTAGGATGGAGGGTGTCAAGTTGACAGGTGCGGCCGTGGGATAGCAACATGAGCCAACCGCACCCCTCCTTGGCTGGCCTTGACAGCTTGTCAGTCCCAATGGTTCTCCAGAGGACACAGCCAGCCAGCCACGATCTTTGCCTGCCGAAACATCGAATTATTTGATTTTGTATGAGACATATTTTCGTTGGAGCTCCGCTTTCTTTCGCAGTGTGTTCTTCTCTCTTCATTTTCCTCTCTTTTTTCTTCTCTTCATTTTCCTATCTTTTTCTTCTTCTTCTTTAGAGGAGGAGGAGGCATGTATATTGGCACTTCGAAAAACGGAGTTTGCACATTCTTGAAAACTTTTTGTGTTCTTAACACGGAAGATCTGCATAATTCTTACATTTTAGAACTATAGAAGCAAATCAAGCTCTCGTGCCTTATCACACTGTTGAACCTTATCACGCTTTAGGTCTACATCACACAGAATTATATCACCCTAAAGTCCTTGCAGGCGTGGAAAACTATATCACACTACAGAATTATATCTATATCTACAGAGGTATGTAGGGTACGCACACGAGAGGGATGTACGGAGCTTGCCCAGGGCACATACAGCAGGAGGTGGCACAGTGCCTGGCCTGTGGTACTAACAGGATGGGGTGGCTGCTTGAGTCAGTGGGCTGCCCAACCCTCACTGATCACTGAACTACACTGTACACTGGCCGACTGCCCTGCAGGTAATGCACGTTCCTCTCGTCCATAAGAGGTGTGGGAGAGGTTGGTTGGGTTGGGGAGGTTGTTCAGATGGCCTCTCGCAAGCCTCGGCATACAATGACCTCCAGAGATGGAGGGGGCAAATCCAAGGGCGCGTGAGGGAAGGAGTGGGTGTTAAGAGGGCTATTACCTCCCCCCCCCTCCCTTCCTTCCTCCCCAGCCACCTCTCCCCAAGGAAAAATTATGTCCAAACTTCGTAGCTGTTAGAGGTAAAAATTTCCCTAAGTTATTCCATGAGACGAATCTGAGACACCACTTTTGAATAGCCTTCGTATGGCTCTTGTTCCATTTCTTTTTCCACATTATCTGATCATCAGCCACCGGTTGGCATCTCTCTATCCCTTCTCTGTGACTTCTGTTGACTGGAATTTGTTTTGGTGTGCGCTCGACGATCAAGCTGAAGATCGGTTTTAGAAAGACCAGAGACAGATTATTATTGAGCACGACGCTCAATCTAGCACCCTCGCCTAGTGTAGCATCAACAGTCCACGTTGCTTTCACCGACATAACGTGTGTTGGGAGGGATGTAGACTGTAACAAGTGTCTCTGAGCCAGTTCAAGCAGAATAAAGCCACTGTAGCGAAGGATTCCCTCAGCGAAGAACCTCTCCAGCGAGGGACTTCCTCAGCGTAGCACTTCCTGACGAAGGAGCTCCTAGCGAAGGACATTCCAGTTAGGGACGTCCTCAAGTGAAAGACTTCCCAGTGACAGACCTTTCTTCCGCCAGGCCCTAAGCGGACGGGGCAGCCAGCCTGCCGTCCTACCATCCCCCCGGGGCGTCCTCCTCTCCTGCAGTGTCCACACACACACACACACACACACACACACACACACACACACACACACACACACGATAATCGACAATTTCCTCCGTAACGAAACCAATTAGCGAGGTAATTTAAGTATCTGCTCATCAGGTGACCTGGCCTTACCTTTATTAGTAGATGATTGTTAGGGCTCCATTATGATGATCTTCCCTCCATGTATGGCCACCTGATATATGGCCACATGACGTGGTGATACTTGGCCACATATGAACCTTGGTTACAGATGGCTGGGCCTCCTGACTCCACGGTAACACAAGGTCATTTAGAGTAACATCAACATGGCCACATCATGTAACGTTGATGCATGTGATGATCTTGGTGATACGTAACCACATGATAAGACATATAGCCACTCCATTCGGTACTAAATGGCCATATGATGTGGTACTACATGGCCACATGATGTGGTACTACATGGCCACATAATGTGGTACTACGTGGCCATATGATTTGGTAATACGTGGTATAATGACACTTGTTATTTCAATGATACATGGCCTCTTTCCTCAGTGTTAGGGAATGTCTGCCTGTGTAATTTAGTGCTTTAGATCTTATATGTATATAATTTACATATAAGATCTAAAGTGTTTGAGATTCTTGACCAAGAA